>NC_141818.1:2327385-2692385 GCF_982586985.1 Callionymus lyra | reverse complement strand
TTCGTGTACTTTTATTGTAAGATTTTTGTATATTTCAACAATCAGAATGTAATTGAATGATTAATTTTGCTGGTACAGATGTGTTGCTCAACATTGTCGTACGATCACGAGTAGAAAAAGGTACAAAGCAAACGATATATTTCTATATATTGTACAGGATTCACTCGATGGAGGTAGATAATAGCAGAGACCGAGAGGTAAAAAGGCGTTTGTGCTTCTGAGCAGAGAAGGTTTAAAAAAGAAGGTGATGGCGAGAGGAATGGTGTGCGTAGAGTATCAAGTACGAGTGAGAGGAAGTGGCAGGAATGATGCTGAGCTCCATGAGTGACCCGACCTGTCGTCTGGAGGATGTTGAGCTCCATGAGTGACCCGACCTGTCGTCTGGAGGATGTTGAGCTCCATGAGTGACCCGACCTGTCGTCTGGAGGATGTTGAGCTCCATAAGTGACCCGACCTGTCGTCTGGAGGATGTCGGCTGAAGGGCAGGAGTGTCAGACGAAGAGCACGGAGTAAGGAGGACATCGACAACCTTTGGAAGAAGATTCTCGCACCCAGGAGCCGTGACACCCCGGGACTGAAGCTGCTGCCCAGAAGGTCCTGCACACAAGTTTTACACACAATAAATTTAATATTGCAATATAAGTCTGGCTGGATTCATGTTGACGAATCTAGGACCTTTTATGTTTGGTGTGGAATGTGTGTCATTCTGTGTCTGTTTTGTTGTATCTGTTTATGTTTCTGTGTTTGAGGGGTTGGGGTGTTGTGTGCGTTTGTTTGTGTATGTTTCGTTATCTCAGTTTCTGTATTGGGGTGTTGTTGTTTCTGTGTGTTTATGTGTCTGTTAATGTGTCTGTGTCTGGGTGTTTTTTGTGTGTGTTTATGTGTCTGTGTTTGGATGGTATGTGTTTTACCATGAGGTGTTGTGTGCGTGTTTTGTTTGTGTATTTTTAAGTTTCTCAGTTTCTGTGTTGCAGTGTTGTTGTTTGTGTGTATGTTGGGGTGGTGTCGTTAGTGCATGTGTTGTTATGGTGTTGTTGGTGTGTGTTAGGGTGTTATTGTCTGAGTGTGTTTGGGTGGTGTTTGTGTATGTTGAGGTGTGTGTTGAGGTGGTGTGGGTGTGTGTTGGGGTGGTGGTGTTTGTATGCATTCGGGTAGTGGATTTTGTGTGTGTTGGGGTGGTGTTTGTATGCGTTGGGGTAATGGTGTTTGTGTGTGTTGGGGTGATGTTTGTGTGTGTTGGGGGTGGTATTTGTTTGTGTGTGTGGTTTTGTCTGTGGGGGGTTGTGTGTGTTTGGGTGATGTTTGTGTATGTTGAGGTGTGTGTTGGGGTGGTGTGGGTGTGTGTTGGGGTGGTGGTGTTTGTATACATTGGGGTAGCGGTGTTTGTGTGTGTTAGGGTGGTGTTTTTTGTTGTGTGAGTTGGGGTGGTGTTTGTGTATGTTGAGGTGGTGTTTGTGTGTGTTGGGGGTGGTGGTGGTTGTGGTTGTGTGTGTTAGGGTAGTGATTTTTGTTGTGTGAGTTGGGGTGATGTTTGTGTATGTTGAGGTGTGTGTTAGGGTGGTGTTTTTTGTTGTGTGTGTTAGGGTGGTGTTTTTTGTTGTGTGAGTTGGGGTGGTGTTTTTTGTTGTGTGAGTTGGGGTGATGTTTATGTATGTTGAGGTGTGTGTTAGGGTGGTGTTTTTTGTTGTGTGAGTTGGGGTGATGTTTGTGTATGTTCAGGTATGTGTTGGGTTGGTGTTTGTGTGTGATAAGGAGTGTTTTGGGGTGATATTTGTGTGTGTTGGGGTGGTGTTGTTTTTGTGTGTTGGAGTGGTGTTTTTTGTTTGTTCAGAACACAAGTGTGTGTTTAGTTCCCCATCACAACAGTGATGAAGCTGGACCTAACAAGGGTCTGTACCTGGCTCCCTCCAGTCCGTCTCCCCCACATCGCTCCGTCTTGGTCATGGCGTCGCTCTGACACTCGGAACACACGAGCCGCTCCCTGACCAGCTGAGCGCTCCACAGCTTCAGCTTGCAGGCGGCGCCGGCCTGCTTGACCCGCAGGTACACGCAGTAACTGTGGCGACGGAACATCAAACACGTGTTTACTCGACCCGAGTCACGGCGGCGAGTCGCAGCAGTTCGCCGTGTTCTCAGGAAACAATAATAAAGTCGCGGAACATCAAGTTCTATTTAGTCTCCACCAGACAAACAGTCTCAACAATCGTACGACTTTCTCATCCTGGACGTCATCATTCGTAGCAGTCCAGAGACAACAGTCTCCTCGTGTCGTTTCCTGAATTAATCTTTATCTAAAAAACACCCGGAGCTGCATCACACACCAGATGTCTTCAATCCTGGACCGACAATCATCTCCACTCTGAGTCAAAACACGAGCGTCCGTCACTTTTAATCACGGCGAGGAGCTGCCGCTCGTCTGCAGGTTCCACTCCCTCGCAATCACATCAAAGGTCGCGACCTCGCGGGATTATAGTCTTTCTACAGGCAAAGGTCGGACCTCGATGAACTTATCCAGAGACCTCGTCGGGTTACGAAGACAAAACAACAGACCGTTTTTTTGATAAACGTACAAACGTCTGCGTCTAAGTTCAATTTTGTCTTTGGCTGGAAGGACAAGTAGACGTTTGATCATTTTTTTGATGCTCAATACAAAAGTGAATTTACTGCAGTTTAAAATCAACTGTCATAGGTTATACACACACACACTAACACACACATACAGACACCCACACCTACACTGATGAAAGGGATTTCAAGCTTTGATCCAGAAATATGAAGGTAAAAACGACACAGTTGGAACTAGCCTTATGTTAGCCGTATGCTAGCTAGCACTTGTTTGTATCTGCCACGTTTCTATGACCTTAATTCCACTTTTAAACAAATGTCATCTCTAATTTTGTGTTTAAATGAGAGCAAAGAACATAAATGACCATGAAGGCAAAAGTTTAGTTTAGATTTTGTCGGAGTTTAAAGAAACAGGAAGTAGCTCCATGTTTGTTTGCTAGCTGGTTAGCGGCAAAGATCACAAAAAACTGTTTAATCGGAAGAACAAAACCTGGTCTGGTAACTTTCCAGTATTTTGCAAACCATTTGACTTTTCATCGACCTAACCTTCTTTGCTATAACTAAGCAAAAACAATAGCAATTAAACAAGTTTTAAAGTAAAACAGTGGTAGCAGTAGTAAACCAGCACTAGCTAGTAAATGCTAATAAACAAACATTGAGCTAGATCAAACTTTTTAAGGCTTTTTAATAGATATTTACTTTATTGATAACCCGGAGGGGAAATTATTTTGTCCAGCAGTAATAAATACATGTAAAAACAATTAAATAAATAAATATATACAAACAAATAAATACATAAATGCAATAAATACATACTATTATATAATTATTAATTAAAAAATGATATTATTGTTTTATTAATTATATTATAATGTTATATTTATGGACATGAAGCTTTAAATTCATTTTTATTTTTCTCTTCTGTTTTAGGAATGAAGTTTTAGTTATATTTTCAGTGTAAAGAAACAGGAAGTCGCTCCATGGTTGTTTGCTAGCAGGTTAGCAGCAGAGACGACAAATAACGGTTCAATCAAAACAACAAAACTTGGTCTGAATACTTGTTAGTTTCTCCAAACCTTCTGACCCTTCATTAACTAAAGCTCTTTTCTAACTAAAACAAAAATAAAACTAGAAATTAATTAAGTTTAAAAGTTAAACTAGCATTAAAAACCCAGAAGAAGCAAAGTCACACTAGCTAGCATATGCTAATAAACAAACATCAAGCTAGCATCATTTTAACAATATTTTTTCTGGATTTAACTGCACATATGAAGCTTTAAATCCATTTTGTGAGATGAAGGTTCAAGAAAAGTCATGGAACTTCCAGAAAGACCCGGAACCTGAAAAGGTTCTGGGTCTTTCTCCGAAAAGGTCCCTGAAGGTCCTGCTGATTCTACCTCTTGAGCTGTAATGGGCCTCCATGCGTGGCTGTCTCTGCTAAAGTGGTTGTCGGTTGAAAACCCGAGTGATTGTTGTCAGTGTGACGACGGCGACCTCACCTGGCCTTCTCCTCCTTCATCATCATGTGTGGTCGCCTCCATGGGTCCTTGAAGTTCCTCTTGAAGGAGTCGGGCAGGATCTTGGCCACCTCTGAAAGTAAGAAGATTTGAGCAACGTAAAAACCAACTTCAAGTCAGAGTCCCTGGTTCTCGTTCAGAATAGAGTCGTGGATAAGATCCTTCCCTAAGAGGAGAGGTTCAGTGTCTTTGTGTATCTTTGTGTTTAACCAAACCATGTAGAATAACAGTTTTGTCGTGATGAAGAAAGAGCTGAGCCAGAAGGTAACGGTCTTGATTGACAGGTTGATCTAGGATCAGGGCTTTTGTCTAGAGACCAACATAAAAGATCTGGACTTTCTTTAAACCCAGTTCAACTGGCTGTGTGTTGATGTTGCACTTGTGTTGTTGTTGCACTTGTGTTGATGTTGCACTTGTGTTGATGTTGCACTTGTGTTGTTGTTGCACTTGTGTTGATGTTGCATTTGTGTTGATATTGCACTTTTGTCATTGATGTACTTGTGTTGATGTTGCACTTGTGTTGTTGCTGCACTTGTGTTGATGTTGTACTTGTGTTGATGTTGCACTTGTGTTGTTGTTGCACTTGTGTTGATGTTGCATTTGTGTTGATATTGCACTTTTGTCATTGATGTACTTGTGTTGATGTTGCACTTGTGTTGTTGCTGCACTTGTGTTGATGTTGTACTTGTGTTGATGTTGCACTTGTGTTGTTGCTGCACTTGTGTTGATGTTGTACTTGTGTTGATGTTGTACTTGTGTTGACGTTGTACTTGTGTTGTTGTTGCACTTGTGTTGATGTTGTACTTGTGTTGATGTTGCACTTGTGTTGTTGTTGCACTTGTGTTGATGTTGTACTTGTGTTAATGTTGCACTTGTGTTGTTGTTGCACTTGTGTTTTCATTGCACTTGTGTAATTGTTGCACTTGTGTTGTTGTTGCACTTGTGTTTTCATTGCACTTGTGTAATTGTTGCACTTGTGTTGTTGCATTTGTGTTGTTGTTTTTCTAACTTTTGCTGTTGTTGCACTTGTGTTGATGTTGCACTTGTGATAATGTTGCACTTGTGTCATTGATACAATTGTGTTGATGTTATACTTGTGTTGTTATTGCACTTTTGTCATTTATGTACTTGTGTTGTTATTGCACTTTTGTCATTTATGTACTTGTGTTGTTATTGCACTTGTGTCATTGATACACTTGTGTTGATGTTATACTTGTGTTGTTATTGCACTTGTGTCATTGATAAACTTGTGTTGATGTTATACTTGTGTTGTTATTGCACTTGTGTCATTTATGTACTTGTGTTGTTATTGCACTTGTGTCATTGAGACACTTGTGTTGATGTTGTACTTGTGTTTTTGCATTTGTGTTGAATGTTTTTTTTTTTAACTTTTGCTGTCGTTGGACTTGTGTTCTTGTTGTTGCATTTGTGTTTTTGTTGCATCTGTGTCATCTATACACTTGTAATGTTTTTGCACTTGTGTTGTTGTTGTTCGTCGAGGAAAGATGAAGTAAAACTGTTGCGTTGAGTTAGAAAAACAACTTTAAGGTGATTCAGTGAAAAGAGTCAAACAGGTATCATCACAGTAATAAATCAGTAACAACAGCAGCTATAACAACACAGTAAAAGTAATAATGGTAGTAAGTCAAGCATGTTATCTTGGGGGGGGGGGGCTGGTGGGTGTAATCGTTAAAAACAGTCCATGTTTGAGCAGAAAACACTGTAGCTTCCAGAACATGATGCAACCGTGTTGTGCAAGAAACAACCGAGAACAGATGTTTTCAACTCCCAACACAAACACGACACGTTACCTTTGGCGCTGCTGCACACGGCGTTGTTCCCGAAGCAGCCCCGGCGCTGCTTGAGGTCCGGACAAGGTGTGCCGCCGTTTCTGGGAGGGACGGACACCTGGCGGCTTCGTTCCGTGCTGCCCACCCCGCAGGGCGACGTGCAGGAGGACCAGGCGCCCCAGGAGCCCACCACACAGTCGATGGCTGCTGGGGGAGCAGGACGGACAGAGATCAGCTGCTGACTGGATCGTCCACCACATGTTCAGATGAAGGACTCTTTATAGAAGCACCACGTCCTGGTTTGGTCCTGGTTTGCATCATTGAGCTAGTGGCTACACTCAAAACGAAAAAAGTTTTTTACATTTTAATTTGGTAAAACTGTTTTCAATTGACCAAATAAATTAGAATTAAACATAATTGTATAAAGTTTCACATTCATTTAACCAGAGCATAGTCTTATGATTTATTATTATTGTTTTTATTTATTTATTTTAATTTATATGTGACCACTTAATATATGACTTACTTATTTTTTTGTTTATTTGTATCATATCTGATATATTTACAGCTATTATTGCATTTCACCACATTTATATTAAAATGTGTTTGTACAACATCACAAAAAAATCCTGTTTTTTTTCAACACTGGCAAAAATATAGCGATATTAAATTATTTAAATATCCAAAAAATATATATTTTCACAACACTGAATTGATATTCAACAGTACTGTATTGATTTTATTTTAATGATAGTTCTTTCATGGTTTATATTTGAACAAAGCGTGTATAAAAGAACCATTTTTATTTACATGCAAATATTAAAAGCTTTCATTTTTGTTTTTGCAATTAAACTTCTGGCCGCTAGATGGCAGCAGTCATTACGTCCTCCCCGGGTAAAGGAACGATGAACGATTGCGAGATCCCAGTGATGACTGAGGACGAGAGGATACAGTGACTCTGTGTCTTTTAAAGCTGATGTTTGGACATATTTTAGTTTGAAAACAAATGAAAGCTGTTACGACTTCGTCAAGAGTTATGTGGTCTGTAAATACTACAACACCAGAGTCTAGTACTCGACAATACTTCAAACATATCCTTGTTACTACACTATCACAACACCAGAGTCAAGTACTCGACAATACTACACTTATATACTTGTTACTACACTATCACAACACCAAAGTCAAGTACTGGACAATACTACACATATATACTTGTTACTACACTATCACAACACCAGAGTCAAGTACTCAACAATACTACACATATATACTTGTTTCTACACTATCACAACACCAAAGTCAAGTACTGGACAATACTACACATATATACTTGTTACTACAGTATTACAACACCAGAGTCAAGTACTGGACAATACTACACATATATACTTGTTACTACAGTATTACAACACCAGAGTCAAGTACTGGACAATACTACACATTTATACTTGTTACTACACTATCACAACACCAAAGTCAAGTACTGGACAATACTACACATATATACTTGTTACTACACTATCACAACACCAGAGTCAAGTACTCAACAATACTACACATATATACTTGTTTCTACACTATCACAACACCAAAGTCAAGTACTGGACAATACTACACATATATACTTGTTACTACAGTATTACAACACCAGAGTCAAGTACTGGACAATACTACACATATATACTTGTTACTACAGTATTACAACACCAGAGTCAAGTACTGGACAATACTACAAATATATCCTTGTTACTACACTATCACTATATATCTCAACTTATGATCACATATTGTACTGTTGCCCCTGAATCGTGTCACCAGGTTCTTGCAAACACAACATAGGGTTCACAACGTCTGTATACATTTTCCTATAGAACGCACAACAACCGCAGGTAAGTGTCGCGCTCATTAACTTCATTAGCGAAATCAGGAAAAAGCCAGACTCAGGAAGTCTGGGACGTATGTGGGAACAGGGAGGGGGTCCGTTTCAATAACAGTCTAAATTTGGAAGCCGGACTCTTTAGGTTTCTTTCAAAGAACACACAGAAGCAATCAAGCTTCCTGTTCTGAGTCGGTCAATTACTCCGAGAGGAAGTGGCACCAGTTTGATGGCGGCGCTGATCAAAGATGCGACTCTTTAACAAGCCGTGCATTAGAGGAGGAAGTCATGTGATCACGGCGGACACTGGAGACACATTAATAAACAAGATTTAGGGACGATGAAGGTGCGTTCAAGGACGACACCAGCAGGTGCAGCTTAAGGCTCTTTGCTAAATGACAGGGTGTAAGACGTGGAGTCTGATCTCCCTCTGTCTCCACGGGTCTTGGAAGTGCTGCTCCATTCCCAGGGTCTTTCTGGGGGGGGGGGGGGGGTTTGATAGAGGGGGGGGGGGGCTTCTCAGTGACACCGTCGATCCATAAAGCCACCGTGGAATCTCTGCATTCCTGCACATTAGTGCTGCCCACCTGACGCCCGCCATTCCCAGATCAGCACACACACTGCCAACAGATTCATCGACCCACTTGGGCACGTTACCCGTTCATTCACCCCCCGACACCCCACTCCAGCCCCCCAACATTACTCCCATGTAGACGGAGGTTTAATCAAATCAAGCTCCACCTTTTTCCTCCCGTTCCCTTCCTCCCTTGTTGTTGTTTTGTTGACATGTTCGCACAGATTAAGGGTCGGTCGCGCCGTGGAACCCGACGGTGCCGGTGGGTTCCCGCGCATGACCGAGAAAAGCCCACCAACCCTCCCCGCCCCCCCCGACCGCCCGACTGATGTCTGAAGTCGGCCCCGCCGACACGAGCCTCCAGAGGTCAGGAGGTAATTATCAAACAGTGGTGGTCTCTGGTACCGCCAGAGTGTCGGGTCCCACCACCACCACCCCACACGCACAGACCCACAGAACCTACTGCCACTGTTGAGCACGTCTGACCCTTGACCCCCAGGTCCAGGAAACAAGTGGTACTTGTCAGCACGTTTTGAGATCTGGTTAAATTCAAAATCATTTCATGAGGTGGAGGGTTTTAAAAGTGAACGATCATTATTGAAAACTATGCATTTAGGTTGAAATCTTTCTTTTGGTTTCTTTAAAAATATATAAAAATATTCCGAAAAAAAACTTCTTTAAACCGTTAACCTCATCTAATGGAATAAAGTACTCGCACATTGGTCTGAAACTTCATTAGGAATGTTCAGTTGTCCGGAGGACATCAACGTAGAACCTGTGCCTGACATACATCATTGAAGTCCCTTTAATAGGAATCTTTTTTTTCCAGATTCTCAAACTTTCCTGTTCTTATGGTTCAAAATATCTACGTATATTTGAGATGACTAGAGGCGTGTAGTGGCAAGAATCTGATACAATACAATACAGGGTCCACAGTACAATACATTGTAATACTGTAGTAACCAGGATATATGTGTAGTATTGTCCAGTACTTGACTCTGGTGTTGTAGTATTTACAGACCACATGACTCTTGATGAAGTCGTAACTGATTTTCATTTGTTTTCAAACCAAAATATGTCCAAACATCAGTTTTAGAATCTGCTGGTATCCACTGTATCCTCTCGTCCTCAGTCATCGCCTGGATCTCGCAAAATCTCATTGTTCCTTTGGCAGCGAAGGATGTAACAACAGCTGCCATCTAGTGGCAAGAACTTTAATTACAACAAAAAATCAATAAAACTCTAGAATATGTTAATTGTTAATGAAGTACTGTATATTATTTACACATTATTGAAATACAAACCATAGAAGAACGATGATGAAAATAAAATTGATGCAGTGCTCCCAAATATTGGTACAATGTCGTGAAAAAAAATACTGCAATATATATCAGGGTATCCATACTTTCGTACACCCATGACAAGAGTTTTTTAGTTTGGATTTCTTTCAACCCTCACATTATAAATATTTCTTACGTTATAAGGTCAATGTGACCCTGAGGCCCTAAAACAAATGTATCTGTGGTATCCCTTGTGTTGCTTCTGGGTCAAGGTGAACGACCTCCAATGGTTCCCATAAATACATATGCAGCGTTGGAGGTCGTTCACTTTGACCCAGAAGCAACACAAGGGATACTACAAATACATTAGGTTTCGAGCCATCGGGTCACATTGACCCTGATATCACACAAGGTTTAGACACAAACTGAAGGTGTTTAAAGCTTTTGCAGGCCTTTAAAGATGCTGTGTTTAGTAGTTCATAGGCGTTACTTAAGAACTGTTATTCCAAAGATAAAGAAGATTAGATTAACATCATCATCAACTGTAACAGTAATGAAAACAATAAATGAATGTTAAATCTAAATCGACATTATGACATAAGCAACAAGCAAGGTTTTCGTATGTTAGATATTTGTCATTAACATATTTTAAAATCCTAACGAACCTTCAGTTTTTCTAACTTTCTCCCTCAACTTTGACTGATCCGTGTTTCTCCGTCAAAAGCCGAGAGAAGGAACAACAATCGAGGGAATATTTTGGGGGAAATACGAGCTCCTTGTGTCCCCGGCTGATCTCGCCGAGCTGGCAGCGCTTCACACAAAAGCCTCCGACCACTGACCCTGCATCAGCTCCCTCCGTCCAGCCTCCCTCCGACACAAACCTTCTTTGACTCTTAAAGTCTTTGCACTTAAAGCCACAATAGCGACAGCGACGTCCTTTATCTTTCTTGACCACTTTGTCTCTCCATCTGTGCACCCCTTTTCTTCAAAGTCCCTTTAACCCTCTCCCGCCCACCCTCCCCTGATGGGCCCCAGATGTCCCTCGGAGAAAGTCCTCGTGGTCCGGGTCTGAGGTGCGCCCGGGAGACGGCGAGACGCGACGGACACGCGTCTGAGGAACTAATAACACGTTTGCACATAAATGTTTCCTGACACTTGGAGCCAAACAAAGCAGGTCCACAAACACAGCTGGAGAGCATTTCCAGGTCAGATTAGCGCAGGAACACGAGTGTCGGCTGTTGGTTTTGGATTCGTACCCGAACCAGGGTAACGGGAGAAATGCGATGGAAATGTGCACAGCTGTCGCCGTGATTCATCTCAGGCCGATCGAAGATTGGATCATTTGTTTGGATGAAGTGAGATTGGATTTCAAGAAATCAAAGTTCAACATGGATTCAGAACATCATCCAAGCATAACGTCCCCTCGGTCGCTCGAGAAAAACACAGAAGAACATTTTTTAAAAGGTGACATAAGGACCTGGTTATTGGATATCGATGGTATTTGGAATTAATCTCAACCTCGCTGGGAAATTATGAGGAATTATGATCCTGATATTATTGTTTGATTATTGGAAGCTCATTTTATTGGAACTATCTCCATGTTTGTCCTCCTTCATTGAACATTCTTCATAGCATTTATCTAACCCTAACCCTAACCCTGACCCTTATCCTAATCCCTATCCCCTACCCCTACCCCTAACACTAACCCTGACCCTGACCCTGATCCTAACCCTAACCCTAACCCTAACCCTAACCCCTAACCTTTATCACTAAATTTCAAAAGTATCTAAACGTGTTCTCATAGTTGATGTTTCTTTTCGCAAAAATGTTTTTTTTTTAACATTTTATGTCTTGTTCTATTAATTGTTGTAACAAAGGTTCTTTTTTGCATTTTCCTTGTTTGTTAATAAAAAAAATATTTCCTTTAAATTTGGGGGGGGTTTTAGTGGTATTGATAATTGTATTGAGTTTAAAGTTTCAGTATTAAACACTGAGATCTTTATAGGTCGTCATATCGACTTGAACATTAACGTACTTGCTAACCCTAACTTAACGTACGAGCTAAAATCAAATGATTTGAAGGATGTTATTGTGTTACCTGGAGTCACATTGTTGTTGCGTAATACGGTATCACATCCTAAACAAGTATCAAACCACACAGATGAAATAAATGTAGAGCAAAAATACTGGATAATAAAAGGCAATAAAAGTATTTGCTATTGTCTTTTTATTCTTTGAGTCTGAACTTATCTCAACCAAATATATTCCAGTTTAATAGTATTGTTGACATCCATAATCTCTGTTTCTAATCTTATCTTAATCACTGTCATCTTCATATGTCACTACATCCACATGTTAAAGTACTTTTATTTTGAGCAAAGTAAAAAATTAAGTGTGAATCGATGGACACTTTCCACTCTTATCGTCCTCCATCTTAGTGACGTAGATGAAGCTAAACTGAAGCTAAACTGAAGCTCCGTCACTGACAACGTGTCTTCGGAGCAGATACTCATACTGATGTAAATGACTTGATAAAAACACTAATTTTACTACAAAACAACAACAACAACAATAGTAACACAATGAAACACAACTTGTTTCTCTTGGTGAAAAGTGTTGTCAAGTGTCTGTGATAGAGTTTCAACGACTGGTTGTAATAGTAGTAGAAGAAGAAGCTGTCGAGTCATTTCCTGTAAGTGTGTAGCAGCAGAGTTTGATTTGAGACAGAACTACACTGTCCACATTTGAGCACTGTGTAAGTAAGTGCACTGTCTTACAGTGTACTGTAAAGCAGTGCACTTGGAGACTTCAAGCTCTAACTAACTGGCTTCAGAAAGACGTCAATCAATAGATGTTGACCTAATCATCTTTGCATTCCCAACAAATTCCTTGAACACTTGACGTCAGAAGATATTGAAATGACTCTGTCATGAAGATCTGTTGAGCTTCAGTCGAGGAACAGATCCTGGACGAGGTCGAAGAAGGAGTTACGGACGCAAACATGACGACGAACAGCTGCAGCAGACGAGAAGAACGATGAGCAGAAACCTCAGTATGTGAGGGAGAGACTTCCTGCTGGTGGGAGATCTTGCAGGTGTCGTGTAAAAGATCTACACCTTATCCTCAGATTCCTCGATACAGTTTATCTCAGACGCTCATCTCTGAACCTCTCGGTGCTGCTGACGGTTCCCAGAAGTCTCTACCCTGTGAGTGAAAACATGATCTGGTCGTAGGAGGAGATGTTAATCTTACAATCGTGTCTGGAATCACTTCCATTCAATCGAGGATTAACTGCCAGTGCAAATATTTGAGTAGGAATAAGATTTTTTTACTCTCATTTATTTTCTAACATTTATTACTTTAACAGGTTAGAGTTTTTTTCCTTTGGCTTACAAATCAAAGTTTTTTTATGGTTTCGATATTTTAAAAATAGAATTATTCGATTTACCAGTAACATGCAAATATTCATTGTGTGTTTCTGTTGTAATTAAACCTCCAGCCTCTAGATGGCAGCAGTCATTACATCATCTCAAGCCAAAAGAACAATGAAATCCCAACGATGACTGAGGACGAGGGGATACAGTGAAACCAGCAGCTTTTAAAGCTGATATTTGGACATATTTATTGAAAATATCGATACACCAATTTTCACAACTCTGTTTAAATATTTGGGAGCACTGCATCTTCTTTTTTTCATATTTTTAAATCACATTTTATTTTTGTCATCGTTCTTCTATGGTTTGTGTTTCAATACTGTGTAAATAAAATACAGAACTTTATTTAAAATTAAGGTATTCATGGGTTTTATTGATTTTTCTGTTGTAATTAAACTTACTGCCTCTAGATGGCGGCAGTCGTTACATCCTTAGCAAATTTTGCGAGGTTCTCGGCGATGACTGAGGACGAGAGGATACAGTGACTCCAGCAGCTCTTAAAGCTGATGTTTGGACACATTTTGGTTTGAAAACAAATGAAAAGCAGTTACGACTTCGTCAAGAGTCATGTGGTCTGTAAATACTACAACACCAGAGTCAAGTACTGGACAATACTACACATATATATCCTTGTTACTACAGTATCACTATAGATCCTATCGTTGCCGCTGTCTCGTGATACGTATTGTATCACCAGATTCTTTTTGATAAACACACGTAGTTTGACCGTTTTTGTGTCTAAAATTATGAGTTTATATTTGAAGTTCAGTCGCACAATATCAACAGAAATGCTTGAAATAAACTATTTAACTTAATTTTCTGGAAACAATCCCAGGGCAGGATGCAGGGACGGATATGAGGTAACTTTAAATATATTATAGTGACTGTGTGGACAGTCCCAGCAGGTTAATAATGTGTGTGTGACAGACGGATCACTTCAGGATCACCGTTTTAAGTAAAGTCTGAGAGGAAGAACCTGCTTGTTTTGGAGGAACTCTGCCAAACCACAAAGTGCATGTTGTGTTCATGCCAGAGTGAAGATCCAGTTACAGATGATAGTCCAGTTTCTGCCTGAGTCTGAGCACCTCGACCTGAAGCTTACTTTTGTGTAACAATCATAGCAAACCTTCCAACAAGAATCAACACAAAAACAGTTGTTCAGCTAATGTTATAAAGTTTAACCTTACCTTACCTTACCTTACAATGTCAAAGTTAAGTTTTTTCAAAGCACTGTGGTGACACAAACCTCCTCCAAGGAGCTCATGTCACACGACACTGCAGTGCAAACAATCGAAACAACTTCCATCAACCGTCACATTCACATGAAAGTTGATTTATGCCAGTAGTACGACTGCATCTTTCATTTTCTTACTCAGATAATAAGCAAGTAAGTAATTTGTATTTATATAGAACTTTTACAGACCAGGGTCAAACAATCAAAACAATACTCAATAAAATATGTACTTAAGATAATACTGTGAACAACACAGGAGTTCCAGAAAATCAAGGAAATACATTATAATCTTTATAATGTAAATTAAAGCAACGAAAAACTTTGTGTGGAATGTCTATGAGGTACGACTACTACCGTCTTTATGGAATCAAAGGAAACTAGAGGGCGCACCTGAACCAAACTACTTTTAAGTCTTTTTGTTAAAAGATTAATTTGGTTCCTGTCCGACTATACATTGCAATATGTTGCATCCATTCATCCGACCCAAGATTCTGAACTAAAACCAAGTCACAGAATTTCCACTAGTTTCAGTTCAAAGTATCAAAGGCTAATTTTAGCATGTAGCTTCTCTTGGGTCGGAGTGCAAATCACGAAAAAAAAAATGTGTTTGTGGTATCCCTCGTGTCGACTCTGGGTCAAGGCGAACGACCTCCCTGGCTTCCATAAATACATATGCAGTGGTGGAGGTCGTTGACCTTAACCCAGAAGCCACACAAGGGATACCACAAACAAATTTGTTTTCAGGCACATTGACCCTGAGATAACACAAGGGGTTAAGGTAAAACTAGTAGCTATCAGGGCCTCATAAAAGGACTTGGCGGGCCAACCATTGACACATGTGTTAGATCCACAGTAGCGTATCTGGGTACAGAGTACCTCACCAACACGCCTGCTGCTGATCGACCTGTCAGGGAAGCAGCTGCTGTCGAAAACTACACTGATCCAGTTTGTTTACCAGCTGGGATGAATCAAGAGATCCCTGGAGTCTAGTTCATCTGCCCTGGACTGATAAATACTCCAGACCTGGACCAGGAGCAGGAAACATCTGACAAATTAAATTAACAATTATTTGAGTAAAAGAGATAAAAAACGTATCAAAAGTTTGAGTGAAAATGTCTGTAGTTCCTCATGTTTATGGAGCATGTGGTCAGTGAAGAGCTAATAACTGTCCAGGATAATTGTTGCTCCACGTTAACTAGCTAGACTTGTGTCTAAATAGAAGACTGACCGGAGCGTGTTAAGTGCTGCGAGGACGCGATACTCTGTAGTTACTCTGCACTTAAGACAAGAAACCACTCCAGCGACCGAGATGATTGCTCCACGTGAACTTGAGGTGTTTCGACACAAGCCTGGACTCTGATGTGATCCTGTCCATCTTTGGACCTGCCCTTCCTCCTCATTTCACCATAAAAGGATAAAGGGCTAAAATTGAACCACGTAGACTTGAGACAAACTTATAAATGAACTCTGACCTTTACAGGATCTGGTTCTTAATAGAGCAACTTCAAAAATGAATAACAAGTTGGATTTTTCTTCTTTTTTGTCAATTTACGTTTGCTTGTAAAATCTTTTTTTTTTACATCTTATAATGATTATTAATACTTCATTGCCTATGTTAAATGGTATTAGTGCGGTTCAGTTTATATCAATTTAAGATACATTGATTAGATTTTTGTTTATTAGTCGGTTGAAAAATTATCATATGATAGTTTAAAATACACAACAGATACAACATACCTCAAAAGTACTGCAGAAATACAAAATAATAATAATAATAATAATCCCATTCCTAAGACTTTTAACACTTTAAAATGTAAGCATGACGTTATAACATGTTTTCAAAATAAAAGCATACATTTTGTAACTCAAAGAGATAGTTTGTACTTTAAGTAGTAGAGTTTATAATAAAAGTTGATATATTTAACAGTTTTTTTATATGGTAATTGAGTTATTTTATTGTCACAAGCGGAAACATAGCTTTAGTTGGAGTATTTTCAAGCTTTGATGTGAAGGTCAGAGGTCAACCTAACAGACTCCCAGAGAGGAAAAATAAGGAAATGTCACCCAGCAAAAGTCTGGCTCGTAAATCTAAACAAACAACAATAATGGCGACAGCTATGTGGGTGTATATGTCTGACCGCCACAACGACCTGGATACTTTGAATTAACTCAATATTTTAACTTATAAACGCTTAAAATATTGAATTCTGGAATTTACGTTTATCTATAGAGACGCCGAACTTTCACGAAGAACGCCGAGCACACCCGATAATTGCCGAGCGCTCACGTTTGCTCGTCATCCATCGTTGCGTTAAATAAACTTTTAAATCTTCGTAACACACTTTAAAAAACTTGAAACTTAACACTTTAAAACAAAAAAGAAGGATTAGAGGCACGATTCTAAACTTTAAAATAATAAAATTATATTTTCAGATTTTTGTAACTGTTTTTAAAAGTCCAATAATAAAATAGTATTTCAAGATTCTATCTGTCCTCAAAGGAAGATCAACTCACCAGATATCTGACACACCGGCTGGTAGTCCTCGCAGCAGTCTCGTGTCTTCTGACAGTACGTGTCACAGTAACACACGCTCTTCCTCTTGCTGTATTCGAAACACTCGTTGTTTCTGCCGCTGCAGCAGTTCGGGTTCGGCCTCTCCCTGCAGCCCGCCTCCGCCTCCGGAACCAGCACCCCGAAAAACACCGCGAAACATCCCAGAACCACCAGGCGCGCCGAGCTCCGTGCGTGCGGCCCCATGACTCCGGTGAGGGGGGGTGAGGGTGAGGGTGAGGGGGGGTCTCTGTCCAGGTGATGCTTCACAGGTGATGATCCGGGGTCCAAACACTCATGGTCTCACAAGAGCAGGTCTGGTCAGTGGTCGCTCCTGCACGAGGCACTGATGCGTTAAAGTGGAGTCAGTGTGAGGAGACACCGCCCCTCCCGCCCCCACACACACTTCTGCACACACACACACACACACACACACACACACACACACACACACACACACACACACACACACACACACACACACACACTTCTGCACTCGCAACACACACACACACTCGGCAGTCAGAGAACTTACAGTATATTCAAGTATTTCAATGATAAAATCAAGTTTATCATCATTTTTTTACGCGTCAAATTCAGGGTTCAGCACCCCGGACAGCGGCGCATGCGCGCTTCCTACCTGAGCACACGTTCAGCAGAACCTGTTTGATGACCTTTTGGATCCAAATGTTGAGTTTGTTTGAGTTCAGAGAAGAAGGATTGTTCGGTGGAGCGAGGAGCGTCTGCGGAGGGAGAGAGAGAGAGAGAGAGGGTGAGGAGGGAGAGAGAGGGAGAGAGAGAGGAGGGAGAGAGAGAGAGAGAGAGAGGGAGAGGAGGGGGAGAGGGAGAGAGAGAGAAAGGGTGAGGAGGGAGAGAGAGAGAGAGGGTGAGGGAGGGAGGGAGAGAGAGAGAGAGAGAGAGAGAGAGAGAGGGAACAATGAGGTTACTCACCCTTCACCGGTTCCGACTGACCCGAGAGCGAGCCGAGGGCGGGTACTGTAAACCCACACTGGAGCCCAGAGATTAAACTAATCTGGATTATTGTGCGGGAACATGTCAGAAATCAAGAGAAATCACGTGATGAACGAGCGTGTGTTTGTTTTTGAGGGTTTTTTTAGATGTGAAATATGTTTGGAATGTTTGACTGATAAATAGAGATTTAAGTGAATGGTGCGCGTTTAAATGCGCGTGTTTGTGCGAAGAACAATGAAAATGTGCTGTCAATAAAAATAAAAATGCCATAAAAAACTTTATTTAAATTAAATTTAAAACAGAGAAACGGGCGTTGATACAGTTATATATTAAAACATAAATAAAAATATATATCTTACAAAATAGTTTTGATTAAAAAAAAAAGAAAAAGTTTTAACATACGGAAGAAGGGGTTCTTGAATTTATATTTCTGGCGAAATTTGAAAAACTTGAAGTTAAAATATATATGTATTTCTTCTTTCCTTCAGCATAAGAAGATACAACTTCAGAAACAGAAACAGAAACCAAAGAAAACTGAATATTGACTCAAAAAAGATTTAAAGTGAATCCAATATTATTTCAAATAGTACGTCTTGAGATGCATTTTACTTGCGGGGTTCGATCGGTAAATATTAGGACGAAAGATCATCTAGAAACATAAAAATAAATAAATAATTTTTTATCATTATTCGTTCATTTTTTAATTAAATGTTAATTGTCTCTTAATATTATTTAAGGGTTTTAAAGTTTTAGGACTTTTTACCCTTGTCATTTTTGCATTGAGTTGTATTTATTGTCCCTCAAAAAGATTTAGGTAAATATATAAAAAAAAAAGTGATTTATTACAGATTAAAAATAAATAAATAAGTTTACATAAAAAACAATGCAATAATACATCTAAAATAATATTTTATTTAACGTATTTTACATTGTATACGGTAATTATCATTTGTTGTATATCATTTTATTTTTTTTTAACTTACGTATATTTATTGATTTTAATTTAGACAAATAAAAATAAGTTACCATTCCCCACCCTTGACCTATTACAGCAACAACTTAATCCCCCTGTAAATACTCACTTGATTTTAATACCTTTACACGCAATTATTTTTTCTTGAAGGCCCCTCACAACAGCCACTGCATCAAATATGGCCCCTGAGGAAATGTAATGAAATGTAATGTCCCACCATTGCTTTAAATCAATGCCAGTAAAACTATAAAACACAACAATTGTAGAGTCTAACCAGAGATTGTTTATTAAAAAGTATATTTTAAAATAAATATACTGTCATTGGCCATATTATACGCGATCAAGGGCCACTGTGGCCCCGGGAACGGCTGAGAGACTTCTGGGGTCAAGATGATCAAACCTGTCTGCGGCAGGGAAGGTAAGACGGTGATGGCAGAAGAACCTGGAGCCACAAAACAAGAGTCTGTCCAGGAGACATGAAAAGGCGGATTGTGCAGGTGACGGTGTGTCAGTGAGGAATGCTCAGCAACAGCGCCTCCTACCGGTGCGTGTGTCGCTGCTGAACCGGCACTGACGTGATCATCAACACAACAAACACAAGCCGTCGTTACCCTCTTGTTGAGGGGGTTCATGAGAGAGTCATGGAGGTTCGGGTGAACAAGATTCACTAGAACATCATCATCAGCCAAAGAAAAAAAAAAAAGGGGGAACAATGGCCTCCCTGTTGAGGCCTGAACCCCCTCCTCGGTTCGTCCCGACACCATAGAAACAGAGGGTGGATAGAAACAGAGGGAGGATAGAAACAGAGGGAGGATAGAAACAGAGGGAGGATAGAAACAGAAGGAGGATAGAAACAGAGGGAGGATAGAAACAGAGGGAGGATAGAAACAGAGGGAAGATAGAAACAGAAGGAGGATAGAAACAGAGGGAGGATAGAAACAGAAGGAGGATAGAAACAGAAGGAGGATAGAAACAGAGGGAGGATAGAAACAGAGGGAGGATAGAAACAGAAGGAGGATAGAAACAGAAGGAGGATAGAAACAGAAGGAGGATAGAAACAGAAGGAGGATAGAAACAGAGGGAGGATAGAAACAGAAGGAGGATAGAAACAGAAGGAGGATAGAAACAGAGGGAGGATAGAAACAGAAGGAGGATAGAAACAGAAGGAGGATAGAAACAGAAGGAGGATAGAAACAGAAGGAGGATAGAAACAGAAGGAGGATAGAAACAGAAGGAGGATAGAAACAGAGGGAGGATAGAAACAGAGGGTGGATAGAAACAGAAGGAGGATAGAAACAGAAGGAGGATAGAAACAGAAGCAGGATAGAAACAGAAGGAGGATAGAAACAGAGGGAAGATAGAAACAGAGGGAGGATAGAAACAGAGGGTGGATAGAAACAGAAGGAGGATAGAAACAGAAGGAGGATAGAAACATAAGGAGGATAGAAACAGAGGGAGGATAGAAACAGAGGGAGGATAGAAACAGAAGGAGGATAGAAACAGAGGGTGGATAGAAACAGAGGGAGGATAGAAACAGAGGGAGGATAGAAACAGAGGGAGGATAGAAACAGAGGGAGGATAGAAACAGAAGGAGGATAGAAACAGAGGGAGGATAGAAACAGAAGGAGGATAGAAACAGAGGGAGGATAGAAACAGAGGGAAGATAGAAACAGAGGGAAGATAGAAACAGAGGGAGGATAGAAACAGAAGGAGGATAGAAACAGAGGGAGGATAGAAACAGAAGGAGGATAGAAACAGAGGGAGGATAGAAACAGAGGGAGGATAGAAACAGAAGGAGGATAGAAACAGAAGGAGGATAGAAACAGAGGGAGGATAGAAACAGAGGGAGGATAGAAACAGAAGGAGGATAGAAACAGAAGGAGGATAGAAACAGAAGGAGGATAGAAACAAAAGGAGGATAGAAACAGAGGGAGGATAGAAACAGAAGGAGGATAGAAACAGAAGGAGGATAGAAACAGAGGGAGGATAGAAACAGAAGGAGGATAGAAACAGAGGGAGGATAGAAACAGAAGGAGGATAGAAACAGAGGGAGGATAGAAACAGAAGGAGGATAGAAACAGAGGGAGGATAGAAACAGAGGGAGGATAGAAACAGAAGGAGGATAGAAACAGAAGGAGGATAGAAACAGAGGGAGGGTAGAAACAGAAGGAGGATAGAAACAGAGGGAGGATAGAAACAGAGGGAGGATAGAAACAGAGGGAGGATAGAAACAGAGGGAGGATAGAAACAGAAGGAGGATAGAAACAGAGGGAGGATAGAAACAGAGGGAGGATAGAAACAGAGGGAGGATAGAAACAGAGGGAGGATAGAAACAGAGGGAGGATAGAAACAGAGGGGGAGGATAGAAACAGAGGGAGGATAGAAACAGAGGGAGGATAGAAACAGAAGGAGGATAGAAACAGAGGGAGGATAGAAACAGAGGGAGGATAGAAACAGAAGGAGGATAGAAACAGAGGGAGGATAGAAACAGAAGGAGGATAGAAACAGAAGGAGGATAGAAACAGAGGGAGGATAGAAACAGAAGGAGGATAGAAACAGAGGGAGGATAGAAACAGAAGGAGGATAGAAACAGAGGGAGGATAGAAACAGAAGGAGGATAGAAACAGAGGGAGGATAGAAACAGAAGGAGGATAGAAACAGAGGGAGGATAGAAACAGAAGGAGGATAGAAACAGAGGGAGGATAGAAACAGAAGAAGGATAGAAACAGAGGGAGGATAGAAACAGAAGGAGGATAGAAACAGAAGGAGGATAGAAACAGAAGGAGGATAGAAACAGAGGGAGGATAGAAACAGAAGGAGGATAGAAACAGAAGGAGGATAGAAACAGAAGGAGGATAGAAACAGAAGGAGGATAGAAACAGAGGGAGGATAGAAACAGAAGGAGGATAGAAACAGAGGGAGGATAGAAACAGAAGGAGGATAGAAACAGAGGGAGGATAGAAACAGAAGGAGGATAGAAACAGAGGGAGGATAGAAACAGAAGGAGGATAGAAACAGAGGGAGGATAGAAACAGAAGGAGGATAGAAACAGAAGGAGGATAGAAACAGAAGGAGGATAGAAACAGAAGGAGGATAGAAACAGAAGGAGGATAGAAACAGAAGGAGGATAGAAACAGAGGGAGGATAGAAACAGAAGGAGGATAGAAACAGAGGGAGGATAGAAACAGAAGGAGGATAGAAACAGAGGGAGGATAGAAACAGAGGGAGGATAGAAACAGAGGGAGGATAGAAACAGAAGGAGGATAGAAACAGAGGGAGGATAGAAACAGAGGGAGGATAGAAACAGAAGGAGGATAGAAACAGAGGGAGGATAGAAACAGAAGGAGGATAGAAACAGAGGGAGGATAGAAACAGAAGGAGGATAGAAACAGAGGGAGGATAGAAACAGAAGGAGGATAGAAACAGAGGGAGGATAGAAACAGAAGGAGGATAGAAACAGAGGGAGGATAGAAACAGAAGGAGGATAGAAACAGAAGGAGGATAGAAACAGAAGGAGGATAGAAACAGAAGGAGGATAGAAACAGAAGGAGGATAGAAACAGAAGGAGGATAGAAACAGAGGGAGGATAGAAACAGAAGGAGGATAGAAACAGAGGGAGGATAGAAACAGAAGGAGGATAGAAACAGAGGGAGGATAGAAACAGAGGGAGGATAGAAACAGAGGGAGGATAGAAACAGAAGGAGGATAGAAACAGAGGGAGGATAGAAACAGAGGGAGGATAGAAACAGAAGGAGGATAGAAACAGAGGGAGGATAGAAACAGAGGGAGGATAGAAACAGAAGGAGGATAGAAACAGAGGGAGGATAGAAACAGAGGGAGGATAGAAACAGAAGGAGGATAGAAACAGAGGGAGGATAGAAACAGAGGGAGGATAGAAACAGAGGGAGGATAGAAACAGAAGGAGGATAGAAACAGAGGGAGGATAGAAACAGAGGGAGGATAGAAACAGAGGGAGGATAGAAACAGAAGGAGGATAGAAACAGAGGGAGGATAGAAACAGAAGGAGGATAGAAACAGAGGGAGGATAGAAACAGAGGGAGGATAGAAACAGAGGGAGGATAGAAACAGAAGGAGGATAGAAACAGAGGGAGGATAGAAACAGAAGGAGGATAGAAACAGAAGGAGGATAGAAACAGAGGGAGGATAGAAACAGAGGGAGGATAGAAACAGAGGGAGGATAGAAACAGAGGGAGGATAGAAACAGAGGGAGGATAGAAACAGAGGGAGGATAGAAACAGAGGGAAGATAGAAACAGAGGGAGGATAGAAACAGAGGGAGGATAGAAACAGAGGGAGGATAGAAACAGAGGGAGGATAGAAACAGAAGGAGGATAGAAACAGAAGGAGGATAGAAACAGAAGGAGGATAGAAACAGAGGGAGGATAGAAACAGAAGGAGGATAGAAACAGAGGGAGGATAGAAACAGAAGGAGGATAGAAACAGAGGGAGGATAGAAACAGAGGGAGGATAGAAACAGAGGGAGGATAGAAACAGAAGGAGGATAGAAACAGAGGGAGGATAGAAACAGAGGGAGGATAGAAACAGAAGGAGGATAGAAACAGAGGGAGGATAGAAACAGAGGGAGGATAGAAACAGAAGGAGGATAGAAACAGAGGGAGGATAGAAACAGAGGGAGGATAGAAACAGAAGGAGGATAGAAACAGAGGGAGGATAGAAACAGAGGGAGGATAGAAACAGAGGGAGGATAGAAACAGAAGGAGGATAGAAACAGAGGGAGGATAGAAACAGAGGGAGGATAGAAACAGAGGGAGGATAGAAACAGAAGGAGGATAGAAACAGAGGGAGGATAGAAACAGAAGGAGGATAGAAACAGAGGGAGGATAGAAACAGAGGGAGGATAGAAACAGAGGGAGGATAGAAACAGAAGGAGGATAGAAACAGAGGGAGGATAGAAACAGAAGGAGGATAGAAACAGAAGGAGGATAGAAACAGAGGGAGGATAGAAACAGAGGGAGGATAGAAACAGAGGGAGGATAGAAACAGAGGGAGGATAGAAACAGAGGGAGGATAGAAACAGAGGGAGGATAGAAACAGAGGGAAGATAGAAACAGAGGGAGGATAGAAACAGAGGGAGGATAGAAACAGAGGGAGGATAGAAACAGAGGGAGGATAGAAACAGAAGGAGGATAGAAACAGAGGGAGGATAGAAACAGAAGGAGGATAGAAACAGAGGGAGGACAGAAACAGAGGGAGGATAGAAACATGTCGGCATAATGTTTTAACTGCTTTTCAAACCTGCCGAAGCAAAACAAACACAGAAAGATCAAAACAAGTGTTTATTGTTGACAAATATGTTGATGAACGTGTGACTCAGTCGTCGATGATAAAATATAATGTTAAAGATGAAGAAAACTTAGCAGAGATGGGATGTGAAAGATTATTTTAAGGTCTTTATAAGCAAAATATATAGTTTTGTTTGTTAATTCTATCCATTAGCTTGTTGCTACACACATTAGCTTAGCCTCTGAAGAGTAGTTACCAGTTTTTAAAATATCTATATACTGTATATATCACTTAATAACAAGGTTTCTACCTCGACTTGAACATCAACTGGAATAAAAAGTAAATTTAATGAACTATAATAGTTGAATTAAATGATGGATCTCAGATCCATGTTAGCCTAGCACAGCTAATGCTATATGCTAACGTGTCTCGTGGAATAACTTCACCATTAGTTTCAAAATCATGTAATACAAATGTAAAGAAGTTAAATCTAGAATGAAGAGCCATATAAATAAAATGTGAAAAATACACAAAAATACTGTATATTTTTTAAAAATAACTAAATCCATGCTGAATATCTTTGAATTTATTAAAGTGGTTAAAATCAAATTACATTGCTTTTTTATTTTGTTCAATAACATTATGTTTCATGCTAAATATTTTTTGTTTCTCGTATATAAAGCTTCAAAATAAGTATTTGGTATAAGACGGTAACATTTGAACACCCGAAGAAGAGCTTTTTGCATCAACATTTACTCTTTGAGACAAAACTATAACAGGAGTGAACAGTAAGATTCGAAATATGTTTAAAATATGTTTGATAATGAAAGAGTTAATTAATGAATACACATGTTTTTTGGTTATTATAAGTATATTTAGTTAGTTTTAAGTTATCATTATTATATTCATTTCAAAAATCACATCTCTTTGTGTTGCTTTATACTCCGAAATAAAGCTTTTTTTGACTTCAGGGGCTTAAGTCAGTTCAGTTAAAAATAAACAAGTATTTTTCACGAAGGTTTGGTTCCGTTTAAGACTCAAAAACGCCGACACTTCTGGTAAAGTTTGCGACAAGGCCTTTTTATTAGTTGGCAGTACCCAGGCACACCGCTAGGCGTCACTGGATGTTAACACTCGGCTACATTCGCACAGAAACAAGGCACATGAGTGATGGAACGAAATCAACGCAACACATCTGGAATGTAATGATGACAACACTTGTAAACAAAAGACACTAAATGATGCAAGAGAATAAATAATCAAGTTTTAGGTTCATTAGTCTGATTGTGACTCACAGTGAAATACAACAATTATTTTTCTTCCAACCAACAACACGTGAAAACAACAGCACCGTTATTTGTTTTTTTAACACCCAACCGCTACCAACAACATTCAATAAATATATTCTTAAAAGATCTCACAGTGTAATTACTCTCTTTAGTTTGTTCTGATGCATCGTTGGCACAGAAATAAAAATATCTATATTATTATTTACGATCATGCTGTCAGTACCGTTAGTTCAAATCGTATAAAAATAATCGGTTATTATAAGGCTTGGTGACGAACACTGGGACGACATGGATTAATAAACACACAATAGTACCTTCTTCTATGCCTGATTAAAATGTTTTTAAGAATTTTAAAATAATTAATTGAACAAAGCAGCGAGTTTAACTATCAAAGCTCAGACGCACTTAAGTATGAATTTATCCTCTTGTTAAAACTTTCTATAGTTATTCGGAAAAACTGCTTCGTGAAAGTGACCCCGGTTCTGGTCTGATCCCGGTCCTGGTTCTCGGTCTCCCGGCAGATCCTCGGACCCGGATCCGTGTGCGACGCCAGCAGGAACAGTGGTTCGTTCACTCGGTCTTCCAGACGGAGTTGAGAACCTTCACCACCTCCTCGTAGATGATGAAGACGATGGCCACGTCCAGACACACCCGGCCCAGCCGCGGCACCGTGCCCTTGTAGAACCTGGTGGACCACAGAGAGGGCCGTTACATTATGACCACCAGTGGAGAGAAGAATGAAAATCAAAGCCTCCACATTCTTTGAGCCACAATTTATCTTAATGAACTCTGTGTTTTGTACTTTGTCAGCAAATAAATTCATTTTCTACATTATCAGTTTTTACTCTTATTGTTGACATCGTTTCTGTCTCTTATCTTCTCTTGTTAAATTGCTAGAGGATCAAAATGTAAAAGTGATGGATGATATTGATATACTTTTAATGGCTGTTTATGTTATTTACTTAACTAAGTATTTTGTATTACTTCATCTTTTTTTTATTACTTTTATTGGTTGAGATTTACTTCATGCACAACTTGACTGAAGAATAATCCTGTTTGTTCTAAACAATCTTTATGAAAAAAAGTAATCAAACATTTATCAACACTTCTAATTCTTCTATATTGGAATCTTTCATCTCTAGTGTTGGATTTAAAACGATTTTCCTTTCTTTTACTCCTTTTTGTATGTTTCTACCATTAGAAAATATCAATACACTTAAACATGGCAATATTTATTTTCATGATACGTCATCGATTCAAATTTGCCTTTCAAATCATTTCAAATTACATTTTTTATCATAGTATTGTTTCATATAAAGTTTGTATAAAATAAAATGAGATTAATTCCTTTTTTTTATCATTATTTACATTTAACATGAAAATATTCATAGCGTTTGTTCATCTTTGTGTTGCAATTAAACCTCTGGCCACTAGATGGCAGCAGTCACTATGTCCTCAGGGGCTAAAGGAACGATGAAATGCTGCGAAAGTCTGGAGATGACTGAGGACGAGGGGATACAGTGACTACTGCAGCTTTGAAAAGCTGACGTTTGGACATATTTTGATTTGAAAACAAATTAAAGCAGTTATGTGGTCTGTAAATACTACAACACCAGAGTCAAGTACTGGACAATACTACAAATATATACTTGTTACTACAGTATCAAAATATATCGTATAGTATTCATGTATAGTGAGGTGGTCATAAAGTTTTGGCAGGTCCGTCAAATGTAAAAGAAAGTCACTCACGCTGCCACGCCCTCGTGTTTGAAGATCTTCACTGCACAGTCGGCGGTGCTCTTGTACTTGTGCGCCTCCAGACCCTGCGTCGAGAGGAGACCCATGAGGACCAGGTCACGTGACTCGACCGCCATGACATCAACACAAACAACAACAACATCACCAGCTCATGGAGTCAAAGACAGGTGACGCTCACCTGCATCCTGGTCTTGATGACGTCCAGCGGAGTGTTTCCAAACACGCTGGCGGCTCCGGCCACTGCTCCGAACAGTCCGGTCAGCAACGGGTTCATGGCCTTGTTGGGGTTATCGCCTGTGAGAAGATATTCATGATTTATTTATTTTAGAATAAACTCGTTTATTTCATGTCTATTATGGACCTCCATCCTACCTTTGTACCAGTTCTTCAGCGAGGTCATCACGTAGAACCGGATGGCCTGGTTGGAGCCTTGCTTCAGGACCGTGGCAGTGAGTCCCTGGTATGTTCCTCTCAGACCTGTTTTGGAAAAAGAACCTTGTTTTAATGCTGCAATCCCGCCTTTCGCCGGCAGGTGGCGCGTGGAGCGCAGAGATGTAAGTAGCGCTTAAACAATCAAAACAATATTCAATAAAGTATATACTTTAAAGATCAAGATAAAACTGGTAACACAACAGGAGTTCCAGAAAATCAAGGAAAAGCCTGAACAAATAAGAAAGTTCGTCACCTTGAACTCTCACGATCTCACGGACTCCGTGGTAGAATCCTTTATATTTGGGGTTCGCCGAGGTCTGGTCGTGGATGAACTTCACCTTGAGAGATAAAACAGTTCCGGAGGTTACAGAACAGTCTCTTATAACAAACACGGTCGATGACCTTCTTCAGACCGACCTTGACAGTTTCCATGGGACAGACCACGAACACGGCCTCCATCACGCCGGCGCCGAGACCACACAGAAGACCCTTGGTGCTGTCCAGGCGACCCGACTCGTCTCTGGCCCGGTTGCTCAGGAACTCAAACACCCCGAACCTGAGGAGGACATTCATTATTACGTCTGGAAAAATAATACATTCTATGAATTATTAATCCACATTAATTCAATTGTGTTTGATATTAATATGGTAATAAATGTACTATGAATGTTTATTGAGGTATTTGGATGTTTTTAAGTGTCTTGTTGGACGAAAACGAAGAGAAAAACTTGACATACAAAAAAAGACATGGCTTTATTAACCAATATGATTAAATTAAAGCATTAAATAAAAGTACTTCCTGTATGTGTATCATGTTAGCATGTTAGCCATTTAGCTTCTGCTACAAACAAATTTTAAATATATAGTTTAAGTTGTTCCAAAACTATTTCTAATGTCGAGGCTTCAATACAAGATGGACGTTACAGACGAGCAGTACAGAGGTATTTGTTTTTAAGTGTCTTTTTGGACGAAGATGAAGACAACGGAGCTCCAGTTGCTACATTAAAATGAACAAACATTTTTGTCTTAAACTTTAAAACCGAACAGATTACTCTGAAAATAATCCCAACCCTCAGTCGACAGGAGGGGGAGTAGAAAATGAAATGTGAATTTTGTGTGAATTGTCACTTTAATACTGGTTGGCTCAAGTAAACATAAAGTAAATTAATGTTCAAATTAATAAAATATAAAAGAGGTTTAAGAAACAGAGACGTCAACAATGATATGTTCTAAACAAAGTCAAACTAATGACCAAAGAACATTTTTTTAAAGTTTGGTAAAAAATGACAAAGTACAATTCCTCCTTTAGCAAATACCATGGAGTGATCTTCAACCAATCACAAGGCTAGGGTTTGATGAGTCATCCGTCATAACAAACATTTACAGAATTTGTTATAAATTCTTGATCAAATAAATGTGAAAACAATGGATGATTGTATTGGAAAAAATGAGTTTTAAGAGAACATATTCTGGGTTTTCCCTTCATTATGCCAACATCTGGACTTGGAAACAGCAGCAAAGACAAAAATCGACATGTTCTCTGTTTTGTTTTCCATATAAAATAGATATATGAAAACAAACAACATCTCAAATTCACATGAAACAAAAGAAAATCTTCAGTATAAAACTGAAACACTGGAGGATTTTCTTTGCATACATCAGAAAGTAAAATGTCTTTATTTTAAGTTAAATCATTTACTAGATATTGTTTATTATATCAGGACAGTCATGTTTTTTTATGTTAAATGACACATTTCATTGTTTTAACCAATATCCTGAAATTATGTTTTAATTGTAACATTTCTTGTTTTCATGATGTAAAGGAAACAACCGATGCATTTTATTATTAATATTATTTTATTAATCTTACTTTGCATCTCAAACATATTAGTAATGATTTAATCTGAAGAGGGATTTTATTTTTGCTTTATTTCTCCCTGTACAAATGTATTTGTTGTTCTTAAGATTTGGATGTATACGTTCCCTACTTGTAAAGTTGGTTTTCGTTAATTATAAATTTAGGTTGTGCAGTTTCCTGTGTTAGAAATATTATTATAATTAAAAAGAATATATATATAAATAAATAGCCAGTAGTGACGGAGCAGATAAATAGCGAGAACGAGGTGTTGCTGGAGCTGCAGGTGGTTCCTCGTGAAGCTCAAACAGCTCTTGAGTTATCAGCGTGATCACAAAGCAACATGGCAACGACTCCTTTCCCAGAAGGTTATTTTTAGCCGGAATTGAATTGTGGCGAAGGGAGGAGGACGTCGTCTGGAACCTTGAGTGAAACAAGCCGAGGGCGTCCAGACACCTGCTGACGACTGAAGACTTTCTCCTGGTTCATCAGCTTCTACTGACGGTTCCTGTTCATCAACCACATCTGTTCGTCACCTTTGTTTTGTGCGTTTAAACCATTAATGAACCAGTGTGGAAGTATATCAGAGTTTTGAATTAAACATTTTAAATTAAAAGGTTTTTTTAAGCATTATTATTTTTAATAATTTAATTCAAATATATCTTTATTGAAAGATTGAATTCGTTTTTATTGAATAATTGAACTCAATAATTTATATTTTTAAATCATTAAATGTAGCAAATTGTATTATTTTGTGTCGTCACACGATCGCCTGCAGGTTCGATTAAGTAGCTCGGTGCTCCATTATTAATGTCTGGTGATCTGCTATTATACAAGCATTTTATATTGAATTGAAAAGGCTACAAATTAATAGATATTGATGTTAGAAAATGTAGTTTTTAATTATTGAAATGAGAATGTCAAACTCTATGTGTAAAATATATATATTTAAAAAAATATATGATTTTTTAAAACTATTATTATATTAAAAAACGAGAATTTCAACCTTTAAACAAAATATGAAATCAATTACACTAAAATCTAATTCAACCTTTCAATATAGACGTTTTGAATTATTATTTTTTAATGAAATGCTTCAAAAACAACAACATTTCAGTGTCACCGCTTGTAGTAGATTTTTTTTTAACAAATGTCCTTTTATTTCATCCTTCAATATACAAATTATTTATTGAACTATTGAATACAATCTAATTTAAACTTTCAATATAAAACTGAAAGGTAAAAGAAAAAACAAGTGTGTAAAAAACATACTTATTTTACTTAAAAAAATAAAGAATTAAATTGTCAAAAAAATGCAGCCTTAAAATATACAAGGAAACTTAATTAAATTGTTTAAAATGATTAAGTATAAATTAAGTCTTTTGAATATAGAAATTATTGAATTTGATTATTCACTAATTTAGAGGTTTATTTTTTAACTCTTTTTTTTAAATAAAAAAATTTTCACAGTAGAACAAAAAATGTATAAACTAGGTGTTAGAATGTAATGAAAAGAAAAAAAGGGTAAAAAAAAAAGAAAGAATTCAATGCTTTATAAAACGTTGGCACTGATTCACGTCCATAAACGTGGAGCAACATCTTCAAACTCAGCACATTCAAGTTTGGACAACGTCCAACAGTACGAGTCAAGTCGGTCGTGCCAACGCTCAAGGTCGTGGAGGACGAGAGGAAAGAAGGATGAGTGGTCATGGATGGAAAGAAAAAAAAAAAAAAGAAAAAAAAGGGTCAAACCCTCTCCGGCCCCGGCCATCGCCGTGACAACCCGGCAGTGGAGGAGACGTTGAGCAATCAGGTAATGGGATGGAGGAGAGAGAGAGAGAGGGGGAGACAGGGAGGCTGGAGGAGGCAATAAAGGGGGGAAGGGAGGAAGACGGAGGGAAATAACCAATCGTAAAACTGTCACCACGCACTGGAGAAAGTGTGCTTTATAATCAAAGCTGCTCGTATTGATCTTGAAACCTCGATGTTTCTTATCAGCTCCACCTTGAAACCAGGAAATCTACTTCTGCAGCTCGTCACACGTGAGACTTTAAAGTACATTTTTCTTATTCATGCCACTGTTGACGTTCATCATCGTCACTGTTGCTAGCGTTAGCAGTTGCTAAAGAGTCAAATAAAGGAGTCTTGCTTCGACCGTGACTCCTGTGGCTTCATCTAATCTGGACTGTTTGTCTCGAGTCAACATGGACCGACCAGAGGTTCTCCGTGGTCTCGTGTTTCATTTGTGTTTCATTTGTGTTTCACTGGTTCACAGGTTTATTTCTCGAGTCGACTTGACGAGTCCAGAGTCACAGGCTGTCGTTACAAAACAAAACACTTCAACATTGTAATAATCAATACAGAGACGTGAGAAGAGAGAAGTGTCTCATGGTCTGGTACTGGTCCCCGGACCAGGGGTTGGACATCTTAGGTAGAACACCATACAATTCTCAAGTTATGATGTCGTACGAATTGAAGGTTGAATGTTCTTTATATTTTGGGAATAATCATACAGTGGATCATTATTAAGTTTATTTTTTAGATTTTATTTTTTATTTTATATTTCATAATGTGTGTATTTTTTATCTCTTAAATTTACAATTATGATTTCAATATTTACAGCGCTTGTTCATTTTTTGTATTGCAATTAAACTTCCGGCCGCTAGATGGCAGCAGTCATTACGCTAAAGGAACAATGAAATCCCCGCAAGATCCCGGCCATGACTGAGGACGAGAGGATACAGTGACTCCAGCTGCTTTTAAAGCTGATGTTTGGACATATTTTGGTTTTCATGAAAGAAGTTACGACTTCGTCAAGAGTCATGTGGTCTGTAAATACTACAACACCAGAGTCAAGTACTCGACAATACTACACATATATACTTGTTCTTACATTAACACAATATATTACTTTATATAGTATTGTTGTCCATGTATCATGATACGTATCGTATCGCCTGATCCAAACCCCTAGTTAATACAATTTTTGTTCAACTAAAAAAAGTGTTTTTTACTCTTTACTCAAAAAATAAACCTCTAAATTAGTGAAAAACAAACTACATATTATTTATTTTTTACCGTTTTCATCTAAAGGACATCGAGGATATCGACATTAAACACTTGAAACTTAAATTGGAAATCTTGGTGAATCAGCTGCCATTTGTGGTTCAGCCCCGTGGAGTGAAAAGAAAAAGATCGAAAACAACTTCATTCCACCAGTAAAAAAAACAAAAAAACAGCCGCGTCTCACAAACACACACTTTCTCTGGGTTTGAGTGACACCTTTGCTGCGCTTGAATGAATCCGTCTGTCCACAGAACAGACAGATTGTAGCCCCTGGTGACTCAACGAATCACACACACACACACACACACACACACACACACACACACACACACACACACACACACACACACACACACACACACACACACACACACACACACACACACACACACACACACACACACACACACACACACACACACACACACACACACACACACACACACACACTACAGTCAGTTTTTGATCTTTCTTTCAACGTCGGCATGTGTGTGTGTGTGTGTGTGTGTGTGTGTGTGTGTGTGTGTGTGTGTGTGTGTGTGTGTGTGTGTGTGTGTGTGTGTGTGTGTGTGTGTGTGTGTGTGTGTGTGTGTGTGTGTGTGTGTGTGTGTGTGTGTGTAAATGTCACTGCTGTGGAACGACAACACAATCACAAAGAAGGCTGCAGTGGCATTTACCATTTGCATTGTGGGTAATGGACTGGGATAAAGGGAGTCGTGGGTTTTGGTAAACGATCTAAGCGTCGTGGATATTTGAGAGTAAACTAAACATGAAATAATGAAACGACATCATCGTATCTGAACATCACGACGTGTCATGGAGACCAAGAGTGAGACCAACCTGACGGCAGACTTGGGGATGGACCCGTACAGCAGAGAACTCAGTCCTCTATAGAGTCCTTTGACACCGTGACCCTGCACCGTCTGCTTCACACAGTCACCTGGAGGAAGAGACATAGTTTCAGGATCATCTGTGTAGAACCCACGGACACTTCTGTCACAGGTAGGCACACAAAGGAGACCCTGGAAAGGAAGGGTCAGGGTTGGAGATCCAGAAGTCCAAACTATGAACTACATCAGCGGCTTTATAGGAATAAAATTGTGTTTAATGTCTATGAAAATATATCAGTGTCATGAGAATCTTGAAGGATTTAATTTAAAATTAACATTTTTAAATACTGTTAATTTGTTTTTTAAATTAAGTTTACAATTAAGATAAGAGCATTTGTTCATTGTTGTATTACAATTACACTTCTGGCCACTAGATGGCAGCAGTTATTACCTTCCTTTGCAGCTAAATGAACAATTAAATCCAACGAGATCCTGTGATGACTGAGGACGAGAGGATACAGTGACTCAAGCAGCTTTTAGAGCTGATGTTTGGACATATTTCAAAACAAATGAAAGCAGTTACGAGTCATGTGGTCTGTAAATACTACAACACCAGAGTCAAGTACTCAACAATATTACAAATATATCCTTGTTACTACAGTATCACTATATATTGTATAGTTGTCCCTGTATCGTAATACGCATCATATTAATATCATACACCTAGTTAATATTTTTTGTTCTACTGGGAAAATAGTGTTTTTTTTCCCAAAAGAGTTTACTCAAAGAAATAAACTACTATATTAGTGAATAATCTAATTCCATAATTTCTATATCAAAAGGCTGAATTTATACTTCAATAATGAACATTTTTGAATAATTTAATTAAGTTTTTGTATATTATGAGGTCGCATTTCTTTGGATAATTTATTTTTAAGTTAAATATAAACAATTTACACAGAGTTTGATATTCTAGTTCCAATAATTAAAGAATAAATACATATATAATAATAATATAATACAATATTTTTTAATTGTGGCCTTTTAAATACAACATAAAAATGTTGTTATAGTGCCACAAGACATTACCAAACGAGCACCGAGCTACTCGATCGAACTTTCAGCCAATCATGTGACACTGTTCACAGATCCAAGCACTCAAACCATGGACCACATGTTTCCCGTAAACATCTCAGTGAAATCTGAGACCAGCAGCTCATCATTCCTGCATCTGACGACTTGTTTTCTTGTTTGTTTCCAAGTCAACATCTGCGTCCTCAGAGCCACAGACTGATCATGTGATCGTGGACGGACAGAATCTCAACAGCTTCAGTGACAGACTGTCAGAATCACTGATGCGCTCCAGGATCGTTTAACGAGATCCTCGGAGGCTCCGGGACTAAAACATGAAGGTGGAGGAAGGTATGTTCTTGAGAACAGTCTGTCATCAAAGAACATAGTTCCAGACGGGAATCTTAAGAGAGGTCCCGAGTAGAACCAGGATAGGGAGATAAAGTCTTGTCATTATGGCTTTATAAAAATAAACAAAACATATGTTTGATTTATTTTGCACATTTTATTTGAACATAAATCCTACTAAAATCGCCTGATGTCATGAAATACATTTACTTTTTGAATTACTTTTAAAGAGAAATATTTTTAAATAAATTATTATAAAACTTGAGTTATTATGAAGTGATTTAAATTAAACATATTTAACTTTTTTTTTAACTACGCAGTGTGATGATGCATTTCAACAACTATGAACTAAACGTCATATTTAATACTTTATAAACTAATTTTAATAATCAGTCACTTTTAAAAAAAAACATTATTATTATTTCTTTTGATTCTAGCGTTTCTTAATCATCTTTGTTAAACTATTTTATGTTAGTGCCACATTTGCAGTTGTGAGTTTTTATTTGAACATAATGTTGTGTTTTTTCCTGTTTGTTTTGAGTTTATTTTTATTTTTTAGGATTTTCATATCAGAGTTATTTGTCTATCAACTCATTACTTTCATCATTAAAGGCCTAATTTGTAGGATATAAATCTGTGTGTCTGGCTCCCCCTGTTGTCCATAGTGAATATACATTATATATAATATATATAATATTATAAATTCTTGATAAGTTGCTTATACTTTACAAACTTCCCCTCCATGGGTCGAATTAAAAGCTATTTTATCTTAAAATGAATTTAGTCAAAACAAAGGACATCAAGATAGTTTATGCAAAATAATTATATATATATTTTAAGGGACAAGATAAAATATTAGGCCCTAAAACAAAGAACATGAAATGAATAATAAGAATAAATAGAAGCTTTAGATGAAATGTCACGTGTAGAATGTTACGTAATAGTAAATACTGCTTAAATATTTACAGTTTTCTGTTTGTTATTTATATTTATAACTTCTTTAATACTTGGTTTTTGATTTTATGACTATTAAATATTATTTCCGGACAACATATGATCATCATTATATTTGTTTTCATTTCCCATTTGTGAACGTCTGAAACTGATGACGATTATTGTAAATTGCTGATGTTAAAATGTGATAAAAAGTAAACATTATTAATCAATGTTACTTGTACACGGAGGTTCTTACCGATCCCTCTGTACTTGGGCGGGTTGGCCTTCTCGTCCAGCTGTAGCTGAGTCTTCACGTACTCCGTGGGGAACGTGATGCAGATCTCGATGCCGCCTGCGATGCCACCTGTAGATCAGAAACCAGCGTCAGGACAGATCGCTGACGTCGCAGTTACACAGTGAATAACAAGATGGCGCCGCACGCATCGTTACCACCGCCTCACTAATAGATCGTCCTCCACAAACATGATGGAAGATCGGAATGAATCAAGTTGATGAATTACAAACACGGACCTGAATCACACATGAAGGAATGAAATATTGACATTGTGTGTGTGCATGTGTGTGTGTGTGTGTGTGTGTGTGTGTGTGTGTGTGTGTGTGTGTGTGTTAGCGTGTGTGTGTGTGTGTGCATGTGTGTGTGGGCGTGTGTGTGTGTGTGTGGGGGGGGTGGGGGTGTGGGGGGTTGAAACTGGCCCAAAAGCAAAGCTAATGCACTTTAGAGATGAGTCACGGGAGAGGACGCTCGGACGACGGACATTCATTTAATTATCTGTGGGGAGGGCCTCCATTACCTCGGCCAGGAACCTCCATTAACTCAATGACACACACGTGACACAAAGAGTGTCACCACACACACACACACGCACACACGCACACACACACACGCACACACACACACAGACCTCCATGTTCGCAACATTTAATAAGAAAAAAGTATAAACATATGTAGGAGCATTTTTAAAAACACCTTTTTGAACGATAATAATTAATTTAATAGTATTGTTTAATAAACTTTAACTACTTACATATGAAACCATGATATTATAAATTAATGTTAGTAAACAAGGCTTAAATAAATATATATCTATACATACGTACATACATACAAACACACACACACACATATATATAATATATATATATATATTTATAGTTCTAAAACATATTAATATATTATGATAATAATAATATAAAATCTCGTTTTCCCTATTCATGAAGTTATAGATCATTTATGTTGTAGACAATTTGTACTTTCAATACATATATAAATGTACCATTTTAAATGTGTGAATAATAATAATACTTTAACCATTTTTAATCGTTTCATTTTGTAAACTCAAATTAAATACTTTTATAAAGATAACTGGATGTCACTTGGCTTACATTGACAAATTTATACGTCAGCGTTAGCTTCGATGCTAACAGTGCTAAACAAGGCTTCTCTAGTGTATGGTTAGGCTATATTTAGTAGAAATGTTTATTTTGGAAACAGATTTAATAGTTACAAACGTTTATTTTACACTTACTGTTGAATTAAAATGTATTTTACTAAATGATGTAAAGCTAAAGCACTAATGTAAGCTAATAGCTGTTATGCTAACGCGGCTAACTCAGATTTCATTTAATAAATAATCAATGATACTTTTCGAACAAGATTTGCAACATTTGATAATAATCTGACATTCAAAAGAAGTCATTTAACAGAACAAACCTTGGAATCTTTCCTCAAAGATAAACGTCCTGAGGTTTTTATCATCTTCATCTTAAAAGCACGAGCGCCGCCGTCGCTCATTCACTTTGAGGTGAAATCAATACAAAGACAAAAAGGCTTTTACTTAAAGCTGCTGCTCTTTTCATTACAGCGTCGACTGGAAATGCTTTTTTTGACCTTCGACCTCATCCACGTGACAGGATCATCTCACCAAAAGAGATTAATTTTACCTACTAGTTAACAAAGTAACACTTGAATTCACGCACAGATAGAACTCCTTGAATCTACTATTTAATCTAAATACAGACATAAAGTTTATTATTTTAAAACATCTGCATTATAATTCAACACTACATGTATTTTATTTATTTTGTATTATTCACTTTCTATCTCTGTAGTGTTTTATTCTACATTTTGAAAAAAAATAATATATACAGTACATTTTTTAAACAAGTTAACAAAGAGTAAACAATAGGAAATCAAAATAAATGAGTAGTTTATACAAAATAATAAGTCAAATAAGTGTTTTTCTAGTAGTACTCATATTTTAAGTTAATATTTTGACCATAAAATAAATACACATTTGAATGGAATGTATATATTTAATATTTTTACATTAATAAAAAGGTGCACAGCATGTTTTAAATTATTATTATTAAGTTACATGTGCAGTGATTATTTGACACAATATAAAAATCCAAAATGGCCGTCGGTCCAGCTGTGTTACCAACATGTTTCTATATAATACAATAACAACAAAAGTACAATCATTAAAAACAATATCATAAATTAGCACAAGTCATTGTAAACACACTCTGGTCTGTAATTCCTCTCGGTGTAGATTGTGTCGAGTCAGACCATTAATCACAAGATCCTTCGCTCAAGAGAAGAAAAAACAACCTCCCAACAAATCCGCGCGTTATCGGAAGCACGCGTCACATGATCAATCCTGGTCCGACCGAAGGACTCCAGACGTGGGTTTCTACCCCGGACTGGTTATTAATCTTCATCCCGACACCTGCTCTCTCTCGGCTCTCTTCTTAATATTTGCTCCTTCATCCCTCACTTCTTCCTCCGCGTCTTCTCAGGTATATAAGAAAAAAAAAATCAATCCATCCTAATAACACACTTTGCTATGAGACTCCAACCCAGAAAAGAGGGATGAACATGTACAACATGTATTATGAATTATTTACTACAGTATACTTCAGTGTAGAGGTTTAATTCTGTGAACGACTCGTGTTATACTCTGACAAACTGATATATGGAACCCCCCCCCCTCACACACACACACACACACTCTCTCTCACACACATACACACACACACACACACACACATACACACACACACACACACACACACACTCCCTCAGTCAGCAGCAGCCTGATTGACCGGCTCTGCTCTGATTGTTGAATCCGGCTCGTCCAGTTCTGCAGATACACCTTGTTGACATTCCTTTCTAGTCCCTCCTGCATTAGAACGGTTTGTAAGTCGAATCCCTTTTTAGCACCTTTTCACTTAATGAACGCAGACCTCTACCAAGCAGCTCCTTTACTTAGATCCAAAAACCCTTTTTAGCATTTGAAATCTTATTTCCGATAATAATAGTCGACGTATTTCAGGCATCAGTGCTCCACAAAACCATTTTATTATACATTTCTTGCACTTAAGTCTGGACAGAATCCTTCAAAAACATCGAGGTACCCGGATGGTATTTCAGGACATGCATAAGAAGGTCGCTTGTTTGGCTAGCAGCCCAGATTGTGCCGTTGTGTCCCTGAGCAAAACACTTAACCCTGATTGCTCGCGATGGCAGAGCTGGCAAGGTGCGTCGCGGCCTACTCCCATCAACGTGTGCGAAAGCCTGATATCCCAGAGGAATTGTCCCAAGGGACGAATAAAGTGATATCTTATCTAATCTAATCTAATGGACAAATGGACGACTAAGTGTAGAGCACTTTAAGTGCTGAACAAAGGTTAGAAGTAAAAACCATTTACCATCAACAAAATTAGTTGAAAAAAAAGGAACGAGTACTTTTTCTAACCGACAAAAAAAGGAAATGATCACATGAACCTCTTAGGAAAAGTAGAAAGTAAATTTAAAAATACAACAAATGAGTTGGTCTTTGACTTAAACACTCATTTGTATATGTATATGGATGTATAGCTAGCACTTAAAACACGTGTACAGTCGAGGACTAATAGTATTAATAAAATTAAACTATGTCATCATAGCTGATGTAAAACTCTCCATTTTTCGGGTGCAATATTTGAGATTGTGGCAGAAACATTTGGTCTTTTGGTTTTTATTACCTTAGAGAACGATAGATGTGTAAGAAAATATCAATACACTTAAAAATGTTGTTTTTTTATTTACACGATAATGTATCAATATTCAACAGAGCTTTTATTATTATTATTATTTTTACAATTAACATTCAAGTATTCACAGAATTTGTTTCATTTTGTGTCGTAATTACACCAAAAATATTACTTCCTACGCAGATAAACAAAAATAAATCCCCACGGTATCCTGCTGATGACTGAGGACGAGAGGATACAGTGACTCCAGCAGCTTTTAAAGCTGATGTTTGGACATATTTTGGTTTGAAAACAAATGAAAGCAGTTACGACTTCGTCAAGAGTCACGTGGTCTGAAAATATTACAACACCAGAGTCAAGTACTCGATAATACTACAAATATTTACTTGTTACTACAGTATCACATTATATTGTATAGGGGTGTTGGAAAATATTTATATGGCAATAAATTGCTATAATTTACAGTATCGATATTTGACAGCACTGTACTGATTTTATTTTTTATTTTTTAATTGAAAAAAAACTTTCAATTCAATCATAGTTCTTTCATGATTTATATTTATATTTAGTGTGTGAATATAAACATATTGGATTTTCAATTTACAATTAACAAGCAAATATTAACAGCGATTGTTCATTTTTGTGTTGCAATTAAACTACCCACATCTAGGTGGCAGCGTTGGTTATGTTCTTTATAGATAAAGGAGCAATGAAATCCTGGCATTGACTGAGGACGAGAGGATACAGTGAATCCAGCAGCTTTTTAAGCTGATGTTTGGACATATTTTGGTTTGAAAACAAATGAAAGCAGTTACGACTTCGTCAAGAGTCATGTGGTCTGTAAATACTGCAACACCAGAGTCAAGTACTCGAGAATACTACAAATATATCCCTGTTACTACACTATTAAAACACCAGAGTCAAATACTGGACAATACTACACATATATACTTGTTACTATAGTATTAATATATATCGCAATCTATCGTAGCCACTGAATTGTGATACGAGATTTATACAAGATAAAAAATCCAAATGGACGTGTGAAATTTCCCCTTAGTAGGAGCAAAGGATTGTGGGAGTTATCCAGGAATCCTTCAAATAACTAATGTTAACTCTGACTCGTGGTTACAAGTACGTTCTCGGTCGGAGGAACTTGAACTCGCTCGGAGGCTCAACGACACAAAGCAAAGTGGAGGGTCAGAGCTTAATGGACTCGGGTCCACAATGACCATGCGGGGGGGGTGAGGAGGGGGGGGGGACTTTTAGTGGTCCGTCATGTCTTCCTGCTGCCATTGGCTACTCTAAGTCAACAGCTTCTGTGGAGTCTGTGTGAGGCCTGAGGCGAGGGGTGTTGTTGTGGCTTTGAGAGAAACTGAGAGTTACTACCTTCATTTCCAGAAGATCCACTTCTGACTCAGCACTTTACAAACACTACACACCGGCCTCTCAAGTATTCTTGCTACACAATCTCGTAGCGCGGACCCACAACAGACAGTGTTGTGTTGGTCGACAGTGACTGAGCAGGTTTACAATAACAAAGACAACGTTGTAATAAAAGACAACGTTAGCAGCGTCTTAATCAAGTTTCCTTTCATTTGAATGAAGCTCTCGACTAACGGCGTCGTCGATCACAAGTGGGACGTGGCCATGAATAAACGGGTCCGCCGGAGGTTCTGGAAGCCCGTGGGCTGTCGGGTCAGTGACGTGCAGAACCGTGGAGCGAGCGCCGACTTTGACGAGTCCTCGGAGGGAGAGAGACGACAGGCGCTCGGAGAAACCAGCCTCCCTCCGCCCCCCCACTACCACCACCTCCTCCCCGAGGAGCAGATCCACCATCACTGGGATTCAAACTACAGACCAGATTGTTTAACTTAAACCTTTTTTGTCGTCTCTGGTTCACTGCTAACACATGAAACAATAACATTAGATTATCTTCCTTCAGCTTCAACATTTCTACCAGATTCATGGTAAATATATTTATATTATGTTCGTTCAAGACGACGTATTCGACGCCTGGATTCTGGTCGACAAGAACGTCAACAAACTTTCAGATGGAACTGGTTAGTCTTGTTTGGTTAACTGGGTGTATTTGTTATTTTACTTGTTTAACATATTTATGAACCAACTGCAGAATGTCATAAAATAATATAGAATACGAAGACAATTAGATGGATTCCACTAAATGTATCCTGTGAGATGGCTGAGGACGAGAGGATACAGTAGACTTCTGCATCTTTTTAAGATGATTTATACCGTGAGATTACGATGATGACTGAGGGCGAGAGGATACAGTGCACTCCTGCATCTTTTTAAAATGATGTATCCCGTGAGATTACGATGATGACTGGGGACGAGAGGATACAGTAGACTTCTGCATCTTTCTAAGATAATGTATCCCGTGAGAATCAGAGATCACTGAGGACAAGAGGATACAGTCGACTCCAGCATATTTTTTTTTAAAATGATTTATCTCGTGAGATTACGATGATGACTGAGGACGAGAGGATACAGTCCACTCCTGCATCCTTTTAAGATGATGTATCCCGTGAGATTACGATGATGACTGAGGACAAGAGGATACAGTCGACTTCTGCATCTTTCTAAGATAATGTATCCCGTGAGATTCAGAGATCACTGAGGACGAGAGGATACAGTCGACCCCAGCAGCTTTTTAAATTGATAATTCCCGTGAGATTACGATGATGACTGAGGACGAGAGGATACAGTCGACTACAGCAGCTTTTTAAGATGATGTATCCCTTGAGATTACGATGTTGACTAAAGACGAGAGGATACAGTAGACTTCTGTAGTTTTTTAAGATAATTTATCCCGTGAGATTACAATGATGATCATGTCATGTGGTCTGTAAATTCTGCCACACCAGAGTCAAGTACTCAACAATACTACAAATATATACTTGTTACTACAGTATCACAATATATTGTATCATGATAGAAAATTCTTGCTAATATTCACCTCTACTTCCTACCAACTCTTTCTCTCTCACCCTTCGACGACAAGTGACCATTAATTAGCAGATTCTTTACATTATTAATAAACCCGTGTTGTCGTCTAGAAACCAGGAAGTGATTAATTATTTTCATCTTCCCGCCGCGGCACGTTTTCCATCCAAGAATCCTGCGTTTGATCCAAACCAGTCCGCGGGCGTCGCATCATTCCATCTCTCCAGACAATAAGAGAAGAGAAGTCATCAGTTTCTCAGGAACATCTGGGTTAATAATGCATCGACGGTTCATCTGCAAACAGTCCGTTCTCTCGCGTCGACACTTAAATCTGGCTCGACTGTCACCGCCGTTCGTTTGCAAAAGTGCAGCAGATGTTTTGGCGGCTCATTAGAGTCGCCGAAGCATCGCGAGTCTGAACCTTCCTGCAGACCTGTCGAGCAATTACAGCACAGTATCTCAGGAAGGAGGAAGTTCTTTGAAATGGTATAATGCTAAATCTACTCCAGGAGCTTCCGTACTTGAGAAGAAGTTTAGAAAATGAAATGTACGTTGGCATAGGAAGGTATTAATGCTAACTTTATCATTAGCATAAGTCATTTAACTAATGTTTCATCTGCGATCAGTTATATTTCTTATTAGTGGTCGAGAAAATATAGATGCACTTAAATGTTGCAACGTTTTTTTTATTCAACAATACTGCATCGATAATTAACAGTTAACAACTTTATTTTATTTAAAATCATATTTTTATTCTATCGTAGTTCAATACAGTTGTTTAGAAATAAAATTACTAGCATTTTTTTTACATCTCCAATGTGTAAAATATTCTCAGCGTTTGTTCATTTTTGTGTTGCAATTAAACTCTAGATGGCAGCAGTCATTACATCCCCGCAATTAAAAAGGAACAATGAAATCCCGTGAGATTACGATGATGACTGAGGACGAGAGGATACAGTGGACTCCAGCAGCTTTTAAAGATGATTGAGCATATTTTGGTTTGAAAACAAATGAAAGCAGTTACGACTTCGTCAAGAGTCATGTGGTCTGTAAATACTACAACACCAGAGTACTCGACAATACTACACATATATATATACTTGTCTACAGTATCACAATATATTGTATCGTTGACACTGTATCGACGACAACAAATCAAAGAATATGTCAGGTTTGCTGCAGAAGTATTAATGCTAACTTTATCATTAGCATAAGTCACAATAACTAATGTTCCATGTACATTTCTTATTAGTGGTCGACGTCAGATTTATCACTTTGAATCACTTTTAAATCTTGTTGCATTTGTTCACTGTTCAATTAAGTCTAAAATATAAACAGTGAGCAAGACATTACTAGTCGAGCGACTCTCCTCGATTCATATTCAACTTGTTTTAAAAACGTGTTTTCTTCACTTACATATAAAGGGGGTCGAGTTTCTCACTTCTGCCGGCTCAGCACAACAGACAAGTTTAAACAAATCCGTGGGAACATTCCCCGAGTGTCATCTTCTATGACAGTGGATCACAATCTGAACTGTTGGCCATAAACAAACGTATATTTGTGGAAGAGATTGTAACAACAAACGTTAATCTAAGCACCATCAGACTCCATTTTAATTGTCTGAGGCTAACTAGCCTTTAGCATCTCTGCGACCTTCTCGTCCATTTTTGGATTTTCTACCATCTTCATGAACTACTTTTAAAGTTTAATTGTTGATATTTATAATCGTAACTAAGTTGACCAGGATCTTAACATGCTAGTTTGTTTATTGCTCTAGCGGCCACATTAAAAGACTTGGCTGGCCAGATTTGGCCCCCCGGCCCTATGTTGCTTCAGATTAACGGGGCCTGGAAGGGGGGGGTTCAACATGTAGGGATAGGGGGAGGAGCCACGACATAGCCGGCTGTCAATCAATCCATTGATTAATAATCAGTGTTTGGCTGCTGAGGAAAAGGTCACGGCCATATTTGTGTAACGGATGCTAATAAAGATCACAACTAACACTTGGGTAACACACAAAAAAGCCACAGCACACAGGGACACACACATTTGCTCTCAAGTGTATAGAGCTGCTTTTTAAACACAGATACACACTGAAACACACACCACTGAATCCCATGATGAGATAATAAATGAATAAATGCACACGTTTACGGTTAGTCGCACACTTACGATCACATATCTTTGCACCTTTTAGACACACAACAAAATATAGCGTACACAATAAATGAACACACTGGGGTTCTACTGAGGTGCACAACAACACTATTAAACCATTTAACTGTTTAAAAAGAGAGGGTTAGTAACGCAAACACACATTTGCTCGCTTATACACACACATGCACACACTGACACACAAGCACCGCTGCACAGACGACAAAAACATTTTCAAGACTACACATCTGAAGGGTTAAACACACAACTGAAGATCCACACCCAGCACAAAAATATATAAACATCAATTAAAATGAGTTAGACTTGGAAAGAAGTGCACACAATCGTTTGCTCTAGAACAGCCACACACAAACACAACCAAATACACAACACACATGGACACATTTTTAAACGACACACAACATTCATGTCATTCATTCATCCATAAAATGAATCCTTCATCGCTGCAGCAACACTCGACATTTTACGAAGCGACGCACAATCACATCATTCAGAAGCAACAACCCTGCGAGATGACAACACACTGCAGAGTCACAGCCTCGTGTAAATGTTCCTTCACTGTCGATACATGAAGAATTACTGAGAGTAAACTATGACTGATGTAAAAGACTGATGTAAAACCAGCTTGTGTTTACTCATAATGTTTATTCATCAACTCAGGGTCAAATTATTCTTCATATTATTGTATTTAACAGAGAATTTAAATTATAATTCTAGTTTAAAATGTGAAAACACTTTTAATCATACAATCTTAAAGTTTTCTATAAATATATTTACGAAAATAACAATATATTTTTTAATTATTGCATATAAATAATAAAAAAAAGACGAAATAAAACAACAATAAAACCCAATGTTATATAAGAATATTTATATATTATTATTATCAGGCAGAAATGCACTATAATGATGTTTGAGGGAAAATATTATATATATATATATTAATATTTAAAAAATAATAACCGTAAATATATATTAATATACTGTATATTAACATTATTATCAGGCAGAAAAGCACTATAATGATGTTTGAGGGAAAATATTATATATATATTAATATTTATATAATAATAACCGTAAATATATATTAATATACTGTATATACTTTATATTAATATTAACAAATATTGTACTTGGTAGAAATTTAATAAATATAAATTAAAATAAATACATTTTGAAATAAAATAAGTTATAAATGTGGATTTAAAAGAAAGCTCGTATAATATTCAACAGTTGAAAGAACACCATGATGCGTTCAAGGACATTAAACGTTCATTTATTAACCATGTTTTTGTTGTTATTCCTCCTCGCTGACTTCAACTTGTTCTACGAGTCCAGTCTGTTGGATTAGGCGACATTTTCCAAATACTTTCATCCCTTTTTTTCCAACAACTTTTCTCAAGTTTTCGGTTTTCATGTCACACTTTTCTTCCTCAAACCAGCGCCTGACATGATGATGTGTTTCTGCGGGGAACCGGATCAGAACTCACCGGCCAGGATCGCCTTCCCCGGGTGAGTGAGTTTGGCTCTCGCCGCCGGAGCCGCTGCCGCCGCCAGACACCGCGGCCGGTGGAAGCCGAGCGAACCCGAGTCCTGCATGTCGAGCGACACGAACCCGCGGAGAGGAAAATAAAATAAAATAAAAAACAACCTAAAAAAAATGTGCAGCGAAGAGTTTTTAGTTTCTTCTAAAAAGAAAGAACCGGAGCGGTCTGCGCATGCACCGAGGGCTTGCGCGTCTCCTCGCCCGATCCACGTCGCGTCCTGAGCGGATGTGAGTGTTGACAGTGGGCGGAACCTCCAGGAAGTTCGAGCTCCGAGCTGGAGCTGTAATTTGTCGCCATGGCAACCGTATGAGACGTAATCGTACGAGGAGAACCAGGAAGTGTGAACTCTAGAAACTTTTTTTTATTGGATCAGAACCAGGGCGTGGTGCCACAGTACCTCCTCCAGGACCTGCCGCGAACACGACCACACCCTGAACACACATAGAAACCACCAGTCAGGTGTGGGCGGGTCAGATTTGAACCATCGGAACCAGGACCAGGTTAGAACCGGAACCAAACCATTTATATTTAACATTTGTATTGTCAATCAAATGTGAATGAGTTGTTGTTCTGAGAGATGAATAAATATATAAATAAGATCCGGAAGAAACTTTTTTTTTTTTTAAAGAAAACCTTTTATTTTGAAATCTTTCTGTGTGTTGATTATTAAGTGAATTTTATTTTGGTAAAGTTAATTGTAAGTCAATTTAATTTATATAGCGCTTTTCCAGACCAGGGTCACAAAGCGCTTAAACAGTCAAAACAATATTCAATAAAATATATATAATTGTACAAAATATGCATTAAATAAATATGGTATTAAAACATGTAATAGTATCATTAAGAACTATTTCAAATGAGAAATTGAAATAGAATTTTAATTACAATGTATCATGAATGTCAGTGATATGGTTTTAAACAAATTAAACAAAAAAATTGCAAAGTGTATTTTAAGTTGCTAACGTTAGCATCTTAAGTTATCTCAGCTAGCCTAGCAAGATTTGCTAAAGCATGTAGCTATTCAGAACAAACTAAATAGCCATTTATATTTAGTTTTAAACAAACATATTGGATAACTTAAGAGTCCTTTACCAAAATATGTAAGTATTTCTATGATTTATTATTTAAATGATTAATCCATTTCTTACAAAAAGTTGGTCGGCTAGCCTAGCCAGGTTTGCTAAAGCATACGTCTCTACAAAACAAACTGAATATCTATTCATATTTAATTTCACAACTATGAATTTCGTAACTAAATAATCCTAAATAAATATTAAAGTATTTTCATCAATGGCGTTGTGTATTTTATTTTTGATTGATGTTAAAAATCGAATATCCAGCTAGCCTAGCAACCTTTGCTAAAGCATGAATCTCATGTCTTTATTTCTATCCATTATTATATTATGGGTATAACTATTAATAACAATTTATTATATTACGAAATTATCCTTTGTAGAAATATTAACATTTCATTGTAAAATATTTATATAATTTATTGACTGTGTATTAAGTTAGCGAGCTAGCCTCGAGCGCTAATGCGTGCATCTCTTCAGAGTAAACTAAATATACTGTATATTCAATGTTACAATTATTTATTGTACAATAAAAGTACACTTTACACAAATATGAACATTTATTAATAAAATAAATGTTTAGATTATGAATCTGATTCTCATAACAGACGTGAGAAAAACAAACGTCTGGAAGTGTGACTTTAAAAAAAACACGACTTAATTAACTGAAGTTAAATTAGTCAAAACTAATGAGGATATTTGAATAAATTAGTGTAATACAGGTGAAGACAAACTGGTTTGTCGAAGGAAACGATGTTTGTTCACAAACATGAAATAAACATTAACTGTGATCAGTTTAAACATATTATTGAAAACAAGCAAGACTCTGGTGGAGCTTCTCGCCCTCAAAGATATTTTTATTTACCTGCCGTTTTTGTTTTTTTTTGCATTTCGTGGCCGTTTTTTTCTTACAAAAATCATTCTGTTTTCATCGAAGACTACTACAACACACTATAGACAATACATCCATTATACTTCTTTGATTAGTATTTCAATATATCTTAAATTATCGCTCTCAGTACAATCATGACGACTGGAAAACTCCATTAGTAACACTGGTATATGTTTGTGCTCCTGGTGGCAGCGACATGCACACGCTGCAGCTTCTACCTTCCGGGTCCAGAGTCGCGGGACTTTGAGGGGGGACGAGTCACACGTTCACACAGAACACGAATGAGTCCGAGAGAGTCGACCTGCAGGGCGATCAGGAGGAGGAACTATTGCACGGAGCAGGGGGGGGTCGATGGTCAGAGTCTTGTAAGGCTGTCGCTGCAGAGGAACGTTTCCTCGGTGCTGGAGATGGAGGTGACGCTGGAGGTTTCTATTGCAGTTTCAGAGAAGCTGGGGCGGAGTCTGGAGAGGAGGGGGGGTCGGAGGTCAGGGGGGTGTGACGGGTCTACATGTTGAAGCCGTAGGGGGGCTGAGCAGGGTAGACGCCCACGCTGGGGACAGCGGCGGGAGCAGCAGGGGGTCCGGGGACGGGGTAACCGTAAGCAGCGTAACCTGGCTGAGGAGATACTGGAGCTGCAGCCGCCGTCAACATCAGCTGCTGACCTGCACACACACACACACACACACACACACGTGCACACACACACACACACACACACACACAAGTGTTAAACATGTACCAGAGCAGGGTATTGTGTACGCTATATTTTGTTGTGTGTCTAAAAGGTGCAAGGACATTTGAATATAAGTGTGTGTGCGACTATTCATAAATGTGTGCATTTATTTATTATTTATCTTATCCTATGGGATTCAGTGTTGTGTGTTTCAGTGTGTATCTTTGTGTAAAAAGCTGCTTGTGTCTAAAATAAACTATTAAATATTTTTTATATTCTACATTATATTAAATTCTGCAACACCAGAGTCAACTACTCGACAAAACTACAAATATATCCTTGTTACTACAGTTTCACAGTATATTGTATTGTTGCTACTACGCAAACAAAATGATGAAGTGTAGTTTAAGTTGCTAACATTAGCATCTAAAGTTAGCCAGCTAGCTTAGCAGCATTTGCTAAAGCATGTACCTCTTCAGAGGAAACCAAATATCTGTCCATATTTACACCCATTTATTAGAAAACTAAATCATTCTCAACATATATATGAAAGTATTTCTACAAATGTATTTTTTAAATGATGAATCAATGTTTTAGTTAGCCTGGCAATGTTTGCTTAAACATGGATCTCTTCAGAGCTTATCCATTATTATACAAATATTTATTTCATTACGAAAGTAACCTTTGTACAAACACGAAAGTTCATTATAAAATAAATATTTAGATAATTTATTTACTTCTCATATTAAGTTAGCGAGCTAGCCGCGAGCGCTAATGCGTGCTCCTCTTCAGAGTAAACTAAATATACTGTATATTCAATGTTACATTATATTCTACATTATTTTGAATTCTGCAACACCAGAGTCAAGTACTCCACAAAACTACAAATATATCCTTGTTACTACAGTTTCACAGTAACTTGTATTGTTGCTACTATGCGAACAAAATGATAAGTGTAGTTTAGGTTGCTAACGTTAGCATCTAAAGTTAGCCAGCTAGCCTAGCAGCGTTTGCTAAAGCATGTAGCTCTTCAGAGAAAACCAAATATCTGTCCATATTTAATTTTACTCACATTTATTAGAAAACTAAACAATTCTCAACATAAATATGAAAGTATTTCTACAAATGTATTTTTTAAATTAAACTTTTTTTTAGTTAGCCTTGCAATGTTTGCTTAAACATGGATCTCTTCAGAGCTTAATTTCTATCTATTATTATACAAATATTTTTTTCATTACAAAACTAACCTTTATACAAATATTAAAGTTCATTTTAAAATAAATATTTAAATCATTTATTTACTTCTCATATTAAGTTAGCGAGCTAGCTGCGAGCGCTAATGCACGCTCCTCTTCAGAGTAAACTATATATACTGTATATTCAACATTACATTATATTCTACATTATTTTGAATTCTGGAACACAAGAGTCAAGTACTCGACAATACTGCAAATATATCCTTGATCCTATAGTATCACAGTATTGTTGCTACCACGTGAACAAAAATGATAACAAAAAAAGACACACAAAGAAGTTCTCTAAACACAAATCCACATTGAAACACAGTAATGAATACATTCTAAATACATTTATAATAAAGTGTAAATTATACGAATATATATATATATTTAATCCATTTATTCTTTTTTAATTCGCAAATAAATATATTATTAAATGTAATGCCATTTGGAAATCAAGAATTGTGGATTTAATTTATCAAAACATTTATAAGATGCTTAAAATAACTATTACTTACTTATCATTTATAATATAGTGTTGATTATATAAAGAAACGAACTTACCAAACACCATGGTCTGAGGTTCCGTCACTTCCTCTTCCGTTTTTCTTTGGCTTTCTGCCTCTTCCAGTTTGTCCACCTGGGGGCAGCAGAGCGAACGTCACTATATTATCAAATAATGCTGTGTTCTGTTCGCAAATATGGTTTAAACTGAACAAAGCAACCTCTCAGTTCGTCATAAAGAACAACAACCAGGAGGAAAGTGTTCTTATTAAAGGTTAAATAAACAAGATCTACTAGCAAACCTGTCCAACTACGTCTGTTGTCAGTATTGAAATAAACTTTATCGACACAAACGCATGCAGCTGTGGAGCGGCTATCACCAGATGTTAGGCTAACAAGCTAGCTTTGTTAAACTAGCTACTGTCAACACTTCAACCAGACAGCACGAAAAACATCAAACGTGAGTGGATTTAAAAGATAAACAAGACAAATATGCTTTTATTTGTCATTAAAAAACTATCTTTCCGCAAACAATATACAGTTTTTATTGAGTTCAACTGGATATATTGTGCTAAACTGGTTAGCAAACCTAGTTTTACATTCATTTATATTAGATATTACTTAATTGAATCAAATCTTAATGAATAAAAACAAAAGTACAGTCTTCAAACAAAAATAACATTTTGGTTGTCAGTTGTTGTTAAAGCGTCGCTACAGGAGAAGAAGAAGAGTTTGTTTCTACTGTTAGTTCAGTTATTCTTGTCGTTTGTTTACAAGAGAATGTTGTTGTTATTTTTAATCGACTCGTCTTCCTGAGAAAAGTTTGATCGGTTCGAAGATAAAATCACTGCCATGAAGCAGTTTAGTCGTCAGACGACGAGTTGAAAGTTAAGAGTCTGGAGCTTGAAAATCACCAGAGAAAATGTATATTTCAAATGTTACTTTATAAAGACAGTCGTGAGACTGACGACTACTTTTGTTCAGTGTTTGAACAGCAAACGTCTCAGTTTAAATAAAGTTATCAACCCTAACAAAAATACTACTTGAGGAACAAAACTCAAAGTTTTGCTGGACTTTGATGTGTGAGAGTGAAAATAAATGGAGGAGTATTTTTTCAATCAAGAAAAGATCATTTTACTTCCATCGATCAAAAAAGTAGCTTCAATTTAAAAAAGATTTAAATTAAAAAAAAGAGTTACTTCAATCAAATCAAACAGTTTTAAACACATTTTAATTTAAAAAAAGAAGGTTTTTAATCAAAGTTAGTTTTTTTTTAAAATAAAATATATTTTTTGAATTGGAAAGGGATTAAGTTGAGTAAGATGTCTTGTGATTGGACCATATTATGGGGAGATGTTTGTCAATTATTAAATACAAATAAAGTTGCTTCATGTTTTTCACAATATTTTTTAAAACTATTTTTTGTTTGGAATATTTTTATTCTTTGTTATTTTATTTTGTTGGGTTTTTAGTTGAAGTTGATTTTTCTTTTTTAATTGTAAATAGTTTTGTTGGATCAAAGCAACTTTTCGTATGATTGAAGCAACAATGTTTAGATTTTTTATTGATTTGTTTTGATGGGAAAGAAAAAGGTTTTTTTTTAAGTAACCTTTTTTATTTTTTTTTAAATATTTGGTTTAAAGAAACTTTTTTGTTTGGTTAAAAAAAAATACAATTTAATAAAGTAACTTTTTTTTTTTAAATCAGGCACAAAGTCATCAGAACTCTTCAGAACCAGAGCGAGTCGGGCCAGAACTATCACTCCATGCTACGTCGCTAGATTAGCGGAAACACACAGAACACACAGAGGAATAAAAGTGGGCCAGAGACCGTCACCTGCGCCTCAAACTCATCCACCTGTGAAGACCCAACAACAACACATGACCTGGAGTGACCTCACATGACCTTGAGTCACCTCAACGTCTCAGAGAAACATATCAGGAGAACAACGTTCTAACCAGGGGTTTGGGTTCAGGGTCTGACCTTGGACAGGTACTCCCTCATGACCTGGATGAAGTAGGGCATGGCGAAGTCCACGATGTTGTGCCTCCAGGCCAGTTCCAGGACCACGTCGGGGTGCAGCAGGTCGTAGGAGGCGAAGAGACAGGCGGCGAAACACTCCTTCCTGCCTTCCTCCAGGAACCACTGCAGCAGCGTCTCCGCCAGCTCCGCGTCCTTGGACTCGGCCGCGAACAACATGGCGTCCTGGAGACGGGATCGTTAACGGACGGGCGTCTCGGCGCGGCAGCGGTCAGTACCTTGTAGAGTTTGTCGTTCTTGCAGAGCTCCACGCTCTGTCGCCAGCGGTTGTTTCCCTTGTACAGATACGCGGCGATGCGTCGGAACTCGATCAGCTCGTGCTTCTCCAGCCTCTGAGCGAGACCGATGGTGTCGAAGTTGTCGTAGGCGTCGATGGACGCGCGCAGACCCTGGAGACAAGTCAGAGGTCAACGTTCTGATCAACGGCAGACACCGCCCTCTAGTGGCCGGTCAGTCTAACTACTTTTCAATAAGCGAAGATACTGTCATTTTATGAAGTTTTGTTTCTGTATCATTTCATTTAAATTGAAACTGTTTTCTGTCATTCTTTTTTGTGTTTTGTCCACGAGTAGCAAATGTGTGAATTAATATGCAAATATATATATTTTTTCCTAAACTTAATTGTAGTTTTTTTGTTGGATTGAAGTAAAAAAAATTGATAGCTTTTTTTTCAATTCACTTCATCAAAAAGTTAAAATGTGAGAAATAAATTAAAGTCAAAAAAAGGTAAAATGTGAGAAATAAATTAAAGTAAAAAAAGGTAAAATGTGAGAAATAAATTAAAGTAAAAAAAAAGTTAAAATGTGAGAAATAAATTAAAGTAAAAAAAAGTTAAAATGTGAGAAATAAATTAAAGTAAAAAAAAAGTTAAAATGTGAGAAATAAATTAAAATGAAAAAAGGTAAATTGTGAGAAATAAATTAAAATTAAAAAAAGGAAAAATGTGAAAAATAAATTTAAGTTAAAAAAAGTTAAAATGTGAGAAATAAATTAAATAAAAAGGTAAAATTTGAGAAATAAATTAAAAAAAGGTAAATTGTGAGAATTAAATTAAAAAGATTTAAAATGTGAGAAATAAATTAAAGTAAAAAAAAAAAGAAGGTAAATTTATAAATAAATTAAATTAAAAAAAAGGTAAAATGTGAGAAATAAATTTAAATAAAAGGTCAAATGTGAGAAATAAATAAATAAAAAAGATACAATTTGAGAAATAAAATTAAATAAAAAAATGTAAAATGTGAGAAATAAATTATAATAAAAAAAGGTTGAATATGAGAAATAAATAACTGAAAATTTGTCAAATGTGAGAAATAAATAACTGTGAAAAAAAGGTAAAAAGTGAGAAATAGTCAGTGTTAATAAATTCTCTCAGCGACCTAAGTCTGTGATTGTGTGTCAGTAGTAAAACATTAATTGTAACAGACAGAATAACCCTAGTAATAGCCTAGTAATAGCCTAGTAATAGCCTGTAATAACCTGGTAATCCTCCTCCTCCGTCAGCAGGTTGTTCAGAGCTTCATTGACAGACTTGTTGTTGTGACTCTGCACGGAGCGTAGATACGGCTTCACCAGCTTCAGGTGCTTCACCTGCAGACAAACACTGGCGTCACAAACACAGACGGCGAAGGATCGGAGTCGTCGTCACCTTCGTGAAGAAGTTGACGGCTCGACTGTGGTCCAGACGTGGAGACAAGATGGTGAGAAGGTCGTTGAGCAGCAGCGGCTTGAACTCCAGGTAGAAGGACAGAGACTTGTAGTACAACTCCACGTTAGCCACCTGAAGATCAGAAGTTAAGTATTTATAAATTAAACTTGTTCAAGTAGATCAGTGTCATCAGAATATTCAATGCTTAAATTTAACATATTTATTTTAAATATTTTTATTTGAATGTTGTCGTTTTTTTAAGTATTTTATTTTTATTTTGTGAATTAATTTAATAATTTGGTTATTGAAAGGTTAAATGTTGTTAATTATTTTAGATGTAATAATACTATGAATATTTTTAAAAAAGAAAGAAAAACATTATATTAAATTACAAAAATCAAATATACAATTTCCAAGTTAAATACTTTTACATGTACAGCCTATTAATTAATTATTAATTGTATGAATTAAATTGAATATAAAATGTTGTTATCACAGTAATGCCCAGACATTACCAATAGAGCACCGACCATCCTGATCATAACTTTCATCCAATCATGCGACACGCAGATGATCATGTGACAACATTTCTATATTGAATTTAATATGCTACCGATTAAAAGATATTGCATATAGAAAATTAAAATCTGAATTATTAGAATTAAATATCAAATCTGTGTCTAAATTTGTTTTTTTATTACTTTCACTATTTAAAGAAAATTCAACCTTTTAATAGTAGAAACCATAACATTAAATTGTTTTTTTTATTACATTCTTTTTAAATATAAAATGAAAATAATACCATAATATACTTTAAGAAAGTCAAATAATTTCACTTTATTAAAAAAAGAAATTGATGTGTAAATTCCACATTCCCAGTGGATTTAGAAAAAAATAAACATATTAAAAAGTTAATTAAAATAACTTAAAACTTAAATAATTAATTAATCACAAAAGACAGAAATTAATAACTGTAAAAAAGTAAAAATATAAGACATAAATAACTGTGAAAAAAGGTTAAAATGTGAGAATTAAATAGAAGTAAAAAAGCTGACATTTAAGGAATAAAAAAAATTAAACAGGTAAAATGTTTAAAATTTGAGAAATAAAGTAAAAAAGGTAAATAAAAAAACATTTAAAAAAGGTTAAAATGTGATGAATAAATAACTGTACAAATGTTTTATTAAAAAGTAAATAAAAGGCTTAAAAATACATCATTTAAATAAAACTAGTGAAAGTTTCAACATGTTAAATATAACAATATTATATATACTATAAGAGTACAGTGGATCAATGACCTTGGCGATGATGTCCTTGAAGAGACCTTCCTTCCAGGCGTCAGTGGCGTGTGACATCATGGTGATGGCGGCGTTGTCGAACTCCTCGTACTTGTCGTACAGGAAAACTAGCTCCGCCCACAAGTGCGACTGCTCAGCTGCCCGTAGAACCTGAACACACCACGCAGGAAGACGTTGAGAATCGTAAGAACTTAAATCTACCTTCGTACTCGTCTGACCTTGGGGATGTTGACCCTGGACCAGAAGAGCTCCAGGTGCTCGCGCATCTTCTGCGGCTTGAACTTGGAGTAGAGGATGGCGAGCTCGGTGAACATGCCCATGTGAGCTCGCTCCAGACCCAGCGCCGCCTCCAGCAGCGCGATGAGCTCCTCGAAGAAGCCGCGGTCCTGGTAGTAGCTGATCAGCTCCTCCAGCTCGTCGGCGTGGATCACGATGTGGAGGCCGCAGATCTGAGCCAGACGGAACTCCTCGCCGTCCACGCATGCAAAACACACCTGACGGAGACACGGGTTTGTTTATACGTCATGACGAGAACAGGATGTTTATCAGATGAGTTGAAAATGATTTTTATCAAACTTTTAATAGTTTTATCTAAATTATGTCTTTTTAAGCCTTTTATTTACTTTGTTATAGAACATTTTTACAGTTATTTATTCATCACATTTTAACCTTTTTTAAATGTTTTTTTTTATTTACCTTTTTTACTTTATTTCTTAAATGTTAAACATTTTACCCGTTTTAAATATTTTTATTCCTTAAATGTCACCTTTTTTACTTCTATTTAATTCGCACATTTTAACCTGTTTTCCCAGTTATTTATGTCTTAAATAAATAACTATAAAAAATTTAACATATATGTCTTTTGTCATTAATTAATTATTTAAGTTTTAAGTTATTTTAATTAACGTTTTAATATTTTTATTTTTATTTATTTTATGTGGAATTTACACATCAATTTCATTAATTGTAAAACAGACAGAATAACAATCTATAAACACGTAATTATTGTTTTATTGAATAATTGATTCAATCATTTCTACTTTAAATGGTTGCATTTTCTTAAATATCTATATTTGAATTTCATTTAAATTAAATGAATAAAACATGTTTTACACATAGAGTTTGATAATACTAATTCCAATAATCAAAAATATATATATTTTCTAACGAAGCGCAAACTCTCGTTGCATGATAGGCTAAACGTCGGAGTAGCTCGGTGCTCCATTAGTACTGTCTGGTGGCTCTATTATAGTAATGTTGGTTAATTTAATTTAAAAGGCTACAAGTAAAAAATATTTAATTTAAAAAAGATTATTGGAAGTGGATTCATCGAACTCTTTGTAAATGAAAGATGTAAAAAATGTTTCTTTTTTATTCAAATACAAATATTTAGGTAATTTAATATAAAAAAGATTGAATGAAATTATTCAAAAAAATTAAATTGATTAAATAATAATAAATATATATATATATATACATATATATTTTAATTCAAATATAAATATTTAAGAAAATCTAAACATTTAATATAGAAATAAATTATTCAATAAAATTCAAATAATTAAATAATTATAAATGAAATACATTTATTTATTATGAAAATATCACATACATATAAATAAATATATATATATATATAAATGTATATTTATATAAAACTTATTTCTTAACTTAATTATAAATACATTTAAAACAAAAAACAACCTTTTAACAAACAAACAACTGAATTAAATTGGTTAAAATATTGAAATCCTTAAAAAATACATAAATCAAAATCTATATTTGGTTAAACATTCTGAACCAAATACTCGTTTATTATAGATGATAAACTACCATAAAAGTAGCAACATCTCACCTCCTTCCACGTGCGAGTGCTGTTGGCTTTCCTGCCACTGTCCACTGCGGCCTGGTACTCCCCCAGGTGCACCAGCGTGGAGGCCAGGCGGGCGAAGTTGGACACGTTGTTGTAGAGCAGCTTGGCAGCTTCATACATGCCTTCTTCGTAACACCTGTCGCCCACCTGTGCAGGACAGTGTTCACTGGAGCTCCTCCTCCACACCTGAGCTGCTCACCTGCTGGATGTGAGCGTTGTTGGGTCCACTGACGAACTCCTCCAGCTCCGCCAGACGGTTGGTTTTAGCCAGAGCGAAGATCAGCTCCGTCTCCACGTACGACTCCCTGGCCTTCTTACGAGCCATCTGGAGGAACTTCACCAGGTCCTCCCAGTTATCTGCACAGACGGCAGCTTTTGACACGCCATCGACAGGAGCGAGGACCATAAATGTCATCGTTATAAATATATATCTATATGTATATGGTGCTTATATTTAATATATTAACACGATTATACATGTATAAATACACAACTCAATGTATATATACATGTATCAATACATAACTCAATATATCAGTATTGATACATTTATATGTACATTGAGTTGTGTATAAATACATGTGTTAACACATAACTCAATGTATCAATACTGATATATTGAGATATCTTTTGATATATTGAGTTATGTGTTAACACGTGTATTTATACATAACTCAATGTACATATAAATGTATAAATACATAACTCAATGTATCAATACTGATATATTGAGTTATGTATTTATACATTCAGTTATGTATTTATACATCGAGTTATTTATGAACACATGTATTTATACATAACTCAATGTATAATTACATGTATTAATAAATGTATAAATACATATTTAAATGTATAAATACATGTACAATATGCATAGAAAAATTTATAAATGGAATTTCTTCATGTTTTTATTTATACATTTAATTATTTATTTAATAAATACAAAAGTATAAATACATGTGTAAATTAATACATTTGTGTATAAACACAAAAGTATAAACATAGGTGTTAATAAATATATACATACATGTATAAACACATAACTCAATGTATGAAAGAAATACATGTATAAATAATATTAATAATACATGTATTTATTCATGTATTTTTTTTATACATTTAGTAATAAGTTGATTAAATACATAACTTAAAAGTATAAATACTTTGGTGCATAAATAAATACATAACTAAATGTATAAATAATTGTGAATAAATGTAAGTAAGTAAGTAATTTGTATTATATTTCTGTGTATAAATACATTTATTCATACTTTACATTCCAGGCCTACTCCTAATAGTTTGAACATTGCAGGCAAAAATACTTAAATAAATAAAAGATGAAAAGTTGAAAAATATGAGTAAGAAAAATGAATAAATACATGAATAAATAAATGTTGTAAATATCGAAAATAAACAATCAAATGTACAGTTAAATAGAAGATAAATTGCATAAATAACTAAATGTAATCATAAGTAATTGAGTTCTCTGGACATTTTTATATTCATTCAAACATTTGTTGATATACTTAACTAAATAAACCGACATCTTTATAAAACGGTGTCCCGAGCATCTTACTGTTCTTGCTGGCGGCGTTGACGACCTCCATGTAGGCCGAGGGGTCGACGGCCTTGATGTAGGAGTCGATGGCCTCCTTCACCAGCTCCCTCTGCAGCTGAGCTCGAGCCAACTGGCTCCACACCGCCGGCTCGTTGCAGCGCTCGGCGAACTCGTAGGCCCGGTCCAGGTTACTGATGTGCTCGATCAGAACCTGCCGAGGGAGAAGACGCTCAGAGACACACCACTGCAGAAGTACTTCACACAACGTTACAAATACGATGGGAATATACATGAAATGTAGATAAAAATATGATTTTATTTAAATGGAAATAAATAATTAACGAAATTATCAATTTTTTTCATCAAATTTCAAGGAGGCTTCATGAAAATTAAATTCCGATGGAGGCCAGAAGGTATTATTAATAAAATAATTAATAAATTAAATGCTTAAAAATAACGAAAAAACTACGTTTCTTTTAATCCGAGGGGCTGTATGAAAGATACAGTCCAGTAGGTGGCGGTATAACACACTTAAACGTTTAAGATTTTCAACATGAAATTATTTTTAAAAAACTATCTGAGAAGAACAAGTAATGAGAATTTTGTTTTTTTAAGTTATTTTAATCTTTCCACTTACAAAATTATTGGGTTTTTTTCATTTCCCTCCTTGTAATTATAACTATTACAGAGAGAGAAAAAGGAAAGAGAGAAAAGGAGAGAGAGAGAGAAAGAAAGAGAAGAAAGAGAGAAATAAAAAGAGAGAGAGAAAGAAAGAACAACAGAAAGAGACAGTGAGAGAGACAAAGAAATAAAGAGAGAGAAAAATGGTAAAAGAGAGAAATGGAAAGAGAAAAAAGGAGAGAAAGAGAGAGAAAAAAAGGAAAAGAGAGAGGGAAAGAGAAAAAGGAAGTAAAAGAGAGCGAAAGAGAGACAGAGTTAGAGAAAGAGAAAAAGAGAGAAAGAAAATGAAGGAGAGTGTAATATTACATGAATTTAAAATATCATGTGTTTAATGTAATTTAAAACAAACTACAATAAAGAATGTAATAAAAACTACATTAATTTAACAAAAAATACAATAAAGAATGTAATAAAAACTACAGTAATTCAACAACAAATACAATAAAGAATGTAATAAAACTACAGTAATTTAATACAAACTTCAATAAAGAATGTAATAAAAACTACATTAATTTAACAAAAAATACAATAAAGAATGTAATAAAAACTACATTAATTTAACACAAACTACAATAAAGAATGTAATAAAAACTACAGTAATTTAATACAAACTACAATAAAGAATGTAATAAAAACTACAGTAATTTAACAAAAACTACAATAAAGAATGTAATAAAAACTACAGTAATTTAACACAAACTACAATAAAGAATGTAATAAAAACGACAGTAATTTAACACAAAATACAATAAAGAATGTAATAACAACTACAGTTATTTAATACAAATAAATTAATAAAGTCATCGGTTCAACAAGAGAGATGTTGATCAAAGTCCTCTTAAACATATATATACACATTATTATTATTATTATTATTATTATTATTATTATTATAAGCACCTGAATGGCCGACGTGTTGACGTCGAACTTCTTGAAGATGGCGAAGGCCTCCTCGAAGAGCTCGTTGCTGATGGCGATGTTGGCGATGTCGGGCGCGTCGTAGTTGTCCAGGCGGTTGATGTACTCCATGACCCGCGTGCGGTCGGCCTTGATGGCCGTGAGGATCAGCAGGTTCTGGAGGTTCCTGCGACACCAGAGAAGATCGTGAACACAAGTGTCACCTGACCGTCAGGAGCGAACCAACCGATGCTCGCTGAACACAGAGTTGTCGAGAACGATCTTCTCCAGGAGCTCGATCAGCTCGTTGGGAAGATCTGCCGTCATGAAGGCCTTCACCGTCACCGACACCTCCTCCGGGTCCTGGGTCTCCGAAAGAGCCGTCTGGACCACCTGAGAGTTTAAACCCAAGTCTGTCGTCAGTTTATTGAATTTATTGTTTTTAATTCAAAGGTTTTTAAGACGTTTTTGTTGAAGTTATTCAATCATTTCTATATTGAAAAGTTACATTTTTAAGAATTTAATTAAAAAAAAAAATTATATATAAAACTTGAGGATTATTTTAATCTCTTTTTAAACACAGAGTTTGATTTTCTTATTCTAATAATTTAAAAATACAGTTTATAAATTCAACATTGTTTAATTCATAGCGTTTTAAAGTCAATATAAAATGTTGGTATAATAGAGTCACCAGACATTAGCAACAGAGCACAGAACTACTGGATCAAACTCTCAGCCAATCATGCGACAAGCAGACGATCATGTGACGACGTAAATAAATGTGACTCTACAAATATGTGTGTGTGTGTGTGTGTGTGTGTGTGTGTGTGTGTGTCTGTCTCCGTGTAAGTAAGCAAGTGTGAGGGTGTATGTGTGTGTGTGTGGTGTATGCAAGAGTGTTGTGTGTATCTTTGTATGAGTGTTTGCTTGTTTGTCTGTGTGTGTGTGTCTTTATGTTTGTAGTGTGTATGTGTCTCTGTTGTTTTTTCTGTGTGTGAGTGTTTGTGTGTTAGTGGGTCTGCATTTGTGTATACGTTTGTGTGTGTGTGTGTATTTTTGAGTATAATGTATGTTTGTGTGCGTTTGTCTATGTTTGTGTATGTGCGTTTATTCGTGTGTGTGTGCATTTGTGTATGTGAGTTTGTGTTTGTGAGTGTGCATACGTTTGTGTACGTGTATGTTTGTGAGTGTGTGTGTGTGTGTGTGTGTGTGTGTGTGTGTGTGTGTGTGTGTGTGTGTGTGTGTGTATTGTACCAACATTTCATATTTAATTTAAAAGACTATAAATCCAAAAACATGGAATTTAGAAATTTGATTTTTGAATTATTGGATTTAAAATATCAAACTATGTGTAAAAAATAAATGAATAAAACTTTTTATAATTCAATTATTAAAAGAAAAAAAAAAATTTCAATATACAAAATATTAAATTAAATAAATTGTTCATATTTTAGAATTTTAAATAAAAAAGTTAATTCAACTGTTCAATATTGTGATGACACTGATATGTATATATAACATGTGATCCAGTGAAGTCACCTGATCGATCAGCTGACGTCTGTATGGATTGTTCTCCTCCAGAACGTTGGCCCAGAGCTCCGGGTCTTTCCTCCGGACCAGGTATCGAGCCTCGCTCTTGAACAACGAGTTCTCGTTGCAGACCTGAGACCAGGACAGAAGTCATCTCCGTGACCCGACCCCTCATCTCACACACACACACACACACACACACACACACCTTGATGAGGTCCAGGTCACACTGGCCTCTCTCGTAGGCCACGCAGGCCAGGTGAGGGTCTCTCTTCTCGCAGTAGCGCCCCACCACGGCGCTGTCGTAGAAGGGGTTCTCCTTCAGGAACCTCTCGGGCGTGTTGTTGCTGTCGATGTAGATCTTGGCGAGAGCGTTGTGTGTCGCCGGCTCCTCGCTGCCCTCGTGGATCCGAGACTCCAGCCACGGCAGCAGGAGCTTCAACCTGCGACGATACACAACTTGGGTGTTGAACAAAAATGACGACAATGTTTCGACGAGTGTTTTCATGAAACCCTTCGTCTGGTGCCTCCTTCAGGACCATCTTCAGGACCAGCATGTGACTCACCTGTTCCTCTTCTCCACCTCCTCCACCAGCTCGTCCGTGGAGAACTGGCCTCGCACCACCATGATCAGGTTCTTGATCACGTCCTCGGAGCAGTCCACGTCCAGCAGACCCCCGATCACCACCGGCAGACGACTGGGGTTCACCTGCAGAACATCATCGTTTGTATGACTGTTTGTGCGAGTGTCTGAATGTTTGTGCGCGTGTGTATCTTTCTGTTTATGTGTTTCTGTGTATGTGTGTGTATGTGAGTGTGTGTGTCTGTCTGTCTGTATGTGTGCCTGTTTGTTTTTCTGTGTCTGCATGCCTGTGTGTGATTGTTTGTTAATGAGGGTTTTTATGTCAGTCTGTGTCTTTGTGTGCAAGTCTAAGTGAATGTGTATTTGTGTGCGTGTTTGTGTGTGTATGTTTGTTTATGTTTGTTCGTATGTTTGTTTATGTGTATATGTTTGTGTCTGTTGGTGTAATGTGTATTTTTGTGTAAACGTGTGTGTGTTTGTGCATGTTTGTGTACATGTCTATGTTTGTGTGCATGTTTGTGTACATGTCTATGTTTGTGTACATGTGTATGCGTGTGTATTTTTGTGTGTTTATGTTTGTACATGTCTGTGCATGTTTGTGTATGTTTTTTGTGTGTGTGTATGTTTGTCCGTGTGTGTATGTTTGTATGTTTGTTTATGTGTGTATACGTTTGTGTAAATGTGTATGTTTGTGTGTATGTGTTTGTTTGTGTACATGTGTATGTTTGTGTGTATATGTTTGTGCATGTGTGTGTGTGCTTGTGTACATGTGCGTGCGTGTGAATGTTTGCGTACATGTGTATGTTTGTGCACGTGCGTGCGTGTGCATGTGTACATATGTGTATGTTTGTGCATGTGCGTGAGTGTGCATGTGTAAATATATGTATATGTGTGTACATATATGTATATGTGTGTACATGTGTGTCCGTGTGTGTGTGTGTGTACATATGTATATGTGTGTGTAAGTGTGTGTGTGTGTGTGTGTACATATGTATATGTGTGTGTAAGTGTGTGTGTGTGTACATATGTATATGTGTGTGTAAGTGTGTGTGTGTGTGTACATATGTATATGTGTGTGTAAGTGTGTGTGTGTGTACATATGTATGTGTGTGTGTAAGTGTGTGTGTGTGTGTGTGTGTGTGTGTGTTTGTGTGTGTGTACATATGTATGTGTGTGTGTAAGTGTGTGTGTGTGTGTGTGTGTACATATGTATGTGTGTGTGTAAGTGTGTGTGTGTGTACATATGTATGTGTGTGTGTAAGTGTGTGTGTGTGTGTGTACATATGTATATGTGTGTGTAAGTGTGTGTGTGTGTACATATGTATATGTGTGTGTAAGTGTGTGTGTGTGTACATATGTATATGTGTGTGTAAGTGTGTGTGTGTGTGTGTGTACATATGTATATGTGTGTGTAAGTGTGTGTGTGTGTACATATGTATATGTGTGTGTAAGTGTGTGTGTGTGTGTACATATGTATATGTGTGTGTAAGTGTGTGTGTGTGTACATATGTATGTGTGTGTGTAAGTGTGTGTGTGTGTGTGTGTGTGTGTGTGTTTGTGTGTGTGTACATATGTATGTGTGTGTGTAAGTGTGTGTGTGTGTGTGTGTACATATGTATGTGTGTGTGTAAGTGTGTGTGTGTGTACATATGTATGTGTGTGTGTAAGTGTGTGTGTGTGTGTGTACATATGTATATGTGTGTGTAAGTGTGTGTGTGTGTACATATGTATATGTGTGTGTAAGTGTGTGTGTGTGTACATATGTATATGTGTGTGTAAGTGTGTGTGTGTGTACATATGTATATGTGTGTGTAAGTGTGTGTGTGTGTACATATGTATGTGTGTGTGTGTGTGTGTGTGTACATATGTATATGTGTGTGTAAGTGTGTGTGTGTGTACATATGTATGTGCGTGTGTAAGTGTGTGTGTGTGTACATATGTATGTGTGTGTGTAAGTGTGTGTGTGTGTACATATGTATGTGTGTGTAAGTGTGTGTGTGTGTGTGTGTGTACATATGTATATGTGTGTGTAAGTGTGTGTGTGTGTGTGTGTGTGTACATATGTATATGTGTGTGTAAGTGTGTGTGTGTGTACATATGTATGTGCGTGTGTAAGTGTGTGTGTGTGTACATATGTATGTGTGTGTGTAAGTGTGTGTGTGTGTGTGTGTGTGTGTTTGTGTGTGTGTACATATGTATGTGTGTGTGTAAGTGTGTGTGTGTGTGTGTGTGTGTGTGTGTGTGTGTACATATGTATGTGTGTGTGTAAGTGTGTGTGTGTGTACATATGTATGTGTGTGTGTGTGTGTGTGTGTGTACATATGTATGTGTGTGTGTGTGTGTGTGTACATATGTATGTGTGTAAGTGTGTGTGTGTGTACATATGTATGTGTGTGTGTAAGTGTGTATTCTCCCTCTGACCTTCTGCACGTAGATCTCGATGTACTTCTGCAGGTTGTTGCGATACAGGTAAAGCACGAGGTCGTGCACGAAGTCGAAACGGTCGCACACGATGATCAGCGGCAGCTGGTCGGTCAGCTTGGCCTCCTTCAGGAAGTTCTTCACTCTCTCAGGGTCGTAACAGTTGCTCTCCCTGCAGATCCTCTCGACCTCCTTGATCTGACCCGTCTTACAGGCCGCCTGGATGTACTTGAAGTGCACGTCGGGCTCCTGGCTGAAGTTCACGATGGAGCCCAGGAAGTAGAACAAGCCTGGAGGACGCAGACCAGGAACTTTACTTAAAAACCCAGTGACTTGATGAACCGCCTCACAGTAGTTCCAGGTTGGTTTTGTCTTTTGTCATTTTGACCTCCTCTAGGTCACATGTTTGACCACCTTGAAGCAGATTTTAACAAACCTGTAAATAGCTGTCTGGAGTACTCATAGGTCAAAGGTCACTCAGAGTGGATCTGTACATTGTTGAATTTAACACGTTTTAATTAAATGTTTTTGTGCCTTGTTTCATGAATTAACATTTTTTGATTAATTCAATTTAATCATTTCTATATCGAACAATTTAAACAGTTTTTATTGATTTTTTATTTGTTTTATTTTATATTTTTCAAGTAATTAATTTTTGACACATAATTCGATTTTTTAATTGGATTAATTCAAAATAAAATGTGATTAATTCAATACTTTTTTATTCGTAGCCTTTTAAATTCAATATAAAAATGTCGGTATAATAGAGTCACCAGACAAAAGCAATAGAGCACCGAGCTGCTCGATTAGACTTTCAGCCAATAAGCCACTTTTTTATGTTCTTTTTACATTTTTTAGATAAGAATTATAAACTCAATGTGCAAGAAATACAAATAATTTTGGAAAATATACATTTTTAAATGCATTAATTCATTATATTTGTAATGACTTAAACTTTTAAAATAAAAATGATTTAATATAAGTATTTAAAAAAAAATATATATATGAAAAACATTCAATAGAGAAATTCAAAGTTTCAACATTTTAAATATTAAATCCAACCTCTCAATAAACAGGGGAAACTCAAGTGGAGTCAAAAGGTTCCGTCAAAAGGTTCTGTCAAAAGGTTCCGGTCGCGCTCGCTCCAATCCAAACAAACATGACCCGGATTCCCAGACTTCCAGGTATTTGTGACACTTACCCTCGTAACTCTTGAAGGACTCGAAGAGCTCCACCAGCGCCTGAGTTCCCAGCTGCTCGTGATACTTGGACGCCACCTGAACGCAGAGCTGCAGGTTCTGCCGGATGTTGGCCGACAGCATCGCTCGCAGGCACTCCAGGGAGTCCTCCACCGACAGCGAGCCGAAGAAGTTGACCAGCCACTGAGAGAGCAGGAGGACGATGAAGGTCATGATGATGATGATGATGATGATGGAGTGTCTGAGCCTCGCAGGTGTACCTCAGGGTTCAGCAGGTGCGTGTGGACCACGGCTCTCTTGATGTCGTACAGGTCCGTGTAGTGCTCCAGGGCTCTCTGCAGCAGACCGGCCTTCTCGCACAGCTGGGCCACGTGAGCCCGGTCGTAGTGGGTGAACATCTGGTTGCCCAGGATGGCGTCCGCCACCTGCACCGTAAAACCCACTCGGTTAAAGAAGGAGTTTTTCTAAAGGAGAAGAAGAACCGGGGGATGAAGGGTTGGACCTGAGGGGCGTGGATGAGGTTCATCTCCAGTAGGCGGGTCTGTAGGTGTCCCTCGGCCGGGCGGTTGTTCTTCAGGGCGTCCAACAGGAAGGAGGTGCACTGCTGGATCAGGTTCCCCTCCATGAACACGTCCACGATCTGGAAAGAGAAACTGGATCAGGGCTCCATAGAAAACAGTACATGTATGGTCTCCAATGTGGCTTCACAAATTTACTCCGGGTACTTCGGTTTCCTCCCACAGTCCCTCGTTTATTGAGAATTTTGACAGACTGGTGACCTTTCCAGGGTGTCCCCTGGCACTCACTCGAAGTACACTTCACCCCCACCTTGAAATCGGACCACAGAGGGAGTGGAGCTAGCTTAGTGGGTAGCTAACACTGTGAGCCGTGTACGTGCTAGCTTTTCGAGTAGCTAAAGTTGTTAGCTGTGTAGGTTTTAGCTTAGTTAGTAGCCAACAGTGTGAGCCATGTACATGCTAGCTTAGTGAGTAGCTAAAAGTGTTAGCCTTGTGCGTGCTAGCTTAGTGAGTAGCTAAAAGGGGTTGCTGTGTAAGTAGTAGCTTAGTGAGTAGTTAACACTGTTAGCCGTGTACGTGTTAGCTTAGTGAGTAGCTAACATTGTTAGCTGTGTACGTGTTAGCTTAGTGAGTAGCTAACCGTGTTAGTTGTGTAGGTGTAAGCTTAGTGAGTAGCTAACAGTGTTAGCCGTGTACATGTTAGCTTAGTGAGTAGTAAAAAGTGTTAGCTGTTTACGTGGTAGCTTAGTGAGTAGCCAACAGTGTTAGCTGTGTAAGAAATAGCTTAGTGAGTAGCTATCAGTGTTAGCTGTGTACGTGTTAGCTTAGTGAGTAGCAAACAGTGTTAGCCGTGTACGTCTTAGCTTAGTGAGTAGCTAACAGTGTTAGCCGTGTAGAATTTAGCTTAGTGAGTAGGTAAAAGTGTTAGCCTTGTGCGTGCTAGCTTAGTGAGCTGTGTACCTGTGAGCTTACAGAGTAATTTACAGTGTTAGCTGTGCACCCCCACCTCGACCCAGCTACGGGAATAAGGAGTAGTAAATGAATAAATGTATTTGTAGAGAACAAGAAATATATAATATAAATCAGTATAACGACTTCCTTGTTGAACAACAACTCTTTTTTTTTTTCTAAAATAGTTTTCCAAGATTATTAGCACTTTTGCAAACTCTTAAACATATTCATACATTCATTTGATCCCATTTGTTTCATAAATGTTTTGTTCTTTTGCGTTTTATATTTCATTCAAATGTCTGTCACATAAAGTAAATAGATGAATGAGATTTAACTTCCGGCCGCCTAATGGCAGCAGTCATTACGTCCTCCACTGCTAAAGGAAGAGTGAAATCCTGTGAGATTACGAAGATGACTGAGGACGAGAGGATACAGTCAACTCGAGCAGCTTTTAAAGCTGATGTTTGGACATATTTTGGTTTGAAAACAAATGAAAGCAGTTACAGTTAAGAGTCATGTGGTCTGTAAATACTACCAGAGTCAAGTACTCGAGAATACAACACATATATCCTTGTTACTACAGTATCACTATATATGGTATCGTTGACCCTGTATCGTGATATGCATCATATCGCCAGATTCTTCCTGTGCAAACACCCCATTACTGCAGCGACACAGACGACTTCCCCAAAATCTTGACGCAATAATATCCATTTATTCCCCGATAAGCAGATGTTTATCCTCCGAGGCGTCGTCGCTCGCGAGCATCAAGTCGTAAAGATGTGAGAACGAACAGAGTCTCATATGGAGTCGGGGGTCACTGACTCAGTGAATTCCTGGCATTACTGGCACATCTGGAATAACAGACGTTCCTCTCACTCTTGCAGGCCCGTGTGAGCGGAGGAGTTACCTGGTTGATGTTGGCCAGCGGCTCCTCGTCCTGCACCAGCATCTGGGCGAACTGCAGACCCTGCTCTGGGCTGACACGCATCACATTCCTCAGCAGAAACACCCAGTCTGGGGTGTAGCCCACCTTCAGCACAACACACAGTCACTTTCTGAGGGCTTTGAACGGGATTATTGGAGTAAGAATGGAAGGATATCAGTGACACCACAATTTTCAGTGGTTGAATCATAGTGGTTTGAAATGTGAAACTCTGAAATTGTTTTTTTGAATAATTAAATTCAATAATTTGTGTGTATATATATATATATATATATATATATATATATATATAAATAAATAAAGGTAACATTTGTTCTTTCTTTTTTTTCAAGTTGAATATTTTCAAAATGTTTTTTATGAATTCATATTTTTTTAATACATTAATTCAATAATTTGTATAAATAAAGATAAGATTGTTTTGTTTTTTCAAGTTTAAAGTTGGATATTCTAATGCCATAAATTAAAAAATATATATATTCTAAATTGAATATCTTTTAATTCGTAGCCTTTTAAATTCAATAACTTGTATATTTAAAGGTAAAGGTTGAATATTTTCAAAATGTTTCAAAATGTTTTAATTGATTGTTTTAGTACATTTTTTATGAATTAATATTTTTGGAATAATTAATTGAATAATTTCTATATTGAGCAATTTCATTAGTTTTTATTGAATAATATAATTAATATTAAATAATAATAGCATAATATTTCCTAATTAGATATGTATATTTTTATTGTTTTTTAAACATATAGTTTGATATTCTAGTGCCATAAATAAAATAAATTCTTTATTCAATATATTTAAATGAGTAGCCTTTTAAATTCAACATACAAAATGTTGATATTTAATAGACATATTAAAAAATGGTTAATTATTTAGTTACTTGTTAAAAATAGTTAATTATTGGAATAAGAATATTAAACTATAAAAAAAAATATATATATATACTGTATATATATATATTTTTTTTAATTTAATTATCAAAAGTTAAACCTTTCCTAACAGAAATGATTGAATTAAATTATTGCAAAAATAACTGTTAACTTCCAGCACTAAACACTCTGATATTCACTGATACACTTCCATATACGAGAGAAGCCTCCTCAGACCTTCTTGGCGTACAGGACGATCTTCTGGAACTGGCCGGTCTCGGCGAAGCACTGGATGACTTTGTTGGGGACGTTGGCCCTGAGGTACACGCTGAGGGCCAGGGTCGGGTCCGACGCCTTCACCAGGTCCCCCAGCTCTTCCGAGCACTCCAGCTACACACAAGTATTATGGACGATAAACCACGGATCAATAATGAACATCTTCCATCACTCAATCTCAAATAGACATTAGCATTAGCATTAGCACCTTGTCCTCCTTCAGCCACTTCTCCAGCAGCTGCTTGCGTCCCTGCTGCAGGACGGGTCTGCACAGCTCCAGGGACTCGAACTTGTTGAGCTGGCCCTGGTCCAGCAGAATCCCAAAGTACTGGAGCAGCGGAGACGCCTGACCCGGCTGGGCGGGAACGCTCTGAAACTTTCTGATGGTCTCGGCCGTCCGCAGGATTCCCTGAGGCGGGAAGACAAGGAAAATAATAAACACATGGGGAGAAGAAACGCTCTCGTGGATTTGGGGGGAAAAGCTCCCGGAATGTTCTGTGGAGGACCTTTTGAGGTTCATAATAAAACTGATGATGTCATAGCCACTAAGATGTAAATCTAAAAAACATCTTCTTTGCATTAATAAACTCATTTTTACGCCTCAAAAACAACTATAAAGAGAACAAATCAAAGCCTTTTTATTCACATGCGATCTTGAATCTACGACTTCCTCCAGCAGGTCCAACACAAACCTTTGGTGCTGATGCGGCTACTTTTGCAGCCTCCGAATAACTTCCCTGAGCAAACAACGTGTTGAACTTTCGGCCAAAAAGTTCTTCGGCTCCCGCGAGGTTCGACCTCACGGCCATGCGAAGAGCCAGGTCCGGGTTCTGCAGGACGTTGGTGGCGTAGTTGACGATGTTTTCCTCTTCAACGCAGACCGACAGGACCTGAAGCCAAGAGGAACTGATGAGATTTTGTTGGACGGCAACAACTGAGTTATTATTCCATGTGATAAAAATAAAAAAAGGTCTGATTTGACTTAATCTGAGTCATATTCACATGACGAGTATAAACAAAAGTCTTATTTAACAGATATTGAATGACAAAAATTAGACTTGAATTGCGTTTAAACAGTAAAAAAAAAGTATCTACTTATAAGATAATATTCTTGTTTTTACAGACTTGACAAGAAAACGTTTCTTATCTTAATTATAAACGGGTAACAAAATGTATTATTTTAAGATATTGAAAGACAAAATTGAGACAACAATGGCTTGTAAACATTTAAAACACTACAGAACAGTGTATCATCATAATGAGTAGCTAACAGTGTTAGCTGTGTAAGTAATATCTCAGTGAATAGCTAACAGTGTTAGCTGTGTAAGTAATTGCTCAGTGAGTAGCTAACAGTGTTAGCTGTGTACGTACCAGCTTTGTGAGTAGCTAACAGTGTTAGCTGTGTACGTACTAGCTTAGTGAGTAGCTAACAGTGTTAGCTGTGTAAGTACTAGCTTAGTGAGTAGCTAACAGTGTTAGCTGTGTAATCACCATCATAGTGAGTAGCTAACAGTGTTAGCTGTGTACGTGCTATCTTAGTGAGTAGCCAACAGTGTTAGCTTTGTCCGTGTTAGCTTAGTGAGTAGCTAACAGTGTTCGCTGTGTAAGTACTAGCTTAGTGAGTAGCTAACAGTGTTAGCTGTGTAAGTACTAGCTTTGTGAGTAAATAACAGTGTTAGCTGTGTAAGTACTAGCTTAGTGAGTAGCTAAAAGTGTTAGCTTCAGAAATTCTCAGGTAAAGTTTCCACAACAATACACTTTCAGACATTTTGAAGAAATTAGAATCTGAATTTTGTAAATCTTTTAAACAACAAAACTATAACTTTCTAATATCACGTTGTGGACATTATGAAAGAAATACGTTGAATGTTTTAAAATAAATGAATGTATTATGTCTCATATCAGTGCAAATCTTTTTACAAGGACGTAAACAAAAATCATAATAATAAATAATAATTATAATAGGATTTATAGCTCGAGCACGAGACAGTTTGAACCCTCACCTGCCCCTTCTTGTTGACCCCGATGATCCCTGAGCTGGCCTCATGAGGGGACGTCACAAAGATGGTCTCGGCGCTGATTCTGTTCATGTAGATACAAATCCCCGACTCCAGGTCGTACAGGTGGATGTAACCGTACTTGGTGATCAGGTAGATGACGCCGTGTTTGCTGCCGATCTGTCGGAAGAAGACAAGAGAATCGTATTAATTCAAAATGTTTTTGTTACAAAACCTTTGCTGGGTCTCAAATCGCATACTTATCTTAGTATACTAGAAGTAAGGATAGTGTGCGTACTAACTAGTATGCAAATCCTCCACAGATAGTATGTCTCAAATCAAACTCTGCTGCTACGCACTAACAGGAAATGACGCGACAACTTCTTCTTCTACTACTATTTAATGATGATTTCAACTAGCTATAGGAACAGTATCGCCACCTGCTGGCAGCAGATGAGAATCAAAATATTCGCGAGATATTTACGCAAGTATCAGCACCGTAGACGTGTCATCCCCCTACTGCTGCTGAAAATGCACCTGGTATATGAATACATATGTATTTATATATGACTTAACTTCCGTTTAAAACGTCGCTAAGATGGCGGCTGTTTAGGGTGGTTAGTGTCCATCGAACCATACTCAGTTTTGTGGGCGTTTTAGTGACAATTTAGTGTGTATTACGCACTAAATTTCGCATACTAAGAATTGAGACGCACTTACGCACTAAAAATACTAACTTTGAGTACGCAAGTATGCGATTTGAGACACAGCACGTGTGTTGGAAAGTCCTCAACGTTAAACCATCTTCATGCTTCTTCTTCTGGTCATGTACCTGCATCGCTACGGGGAAGTCCGTCTGGGCCTCCGGAGGAAAGAAGACGTCCACAGCCTTCTTGGCGAAAGGCTGGTTTCCTGCGGCCGGCTGACCCACTTCGATGATGTGCAGCTGCAGGAGCAACACGGAAGGTCAAAGTTCACTTTATCGTCACGCGACAGACGGAGCCGTACCTTCCCTCCGGACGGCGAGCGAACGGCGAAGCAGAAAAGCGTCGACGCTTTCGCGTTGCCTTCGACCTTGAACTCCCCGAAGGCGGCGGCGTGACCCTCGATGGGCTGCGACACCTTCCTCTCCACGGAGTACAGCTGCATGGCGCCCACCACTCGGTTTTGCTGCCGACGGCGACGGATCAGAAGGTGAGCGCCGGGACGAGATAAAACTCTGTCTGCGACCTCTCACCTGCGCCGAGATCCCGATCAGCAGCAGCCACTTCTGCTGCTCGTCCGTCCTGTAGTTGATGATCTGACACCCGGCCAGACTGGCGTGCCGGTCGAACACCTTGGCGGGCTGCGAGTCGCCCTCCATGCTCCAGTGGTAGACGGCCGTGTCCGTCACCAGGGCGACGGTGTTGACGGAGATCCACTTCCAGAACATGACCTCCTCCGTCATGGTGTGAGCCTTCATCTTGCTCTTCATCTCGATGTTGAAGATCTGCAGCGTCTTGGCAGCTGATGATGGGAAGAGAAATATTACAAATCAATTTTTCCATCTTCCTACATTGAAGATCATAGATGAAACAAATAATGTAAATTAAGTCTTTAATGTGTGTTTTACTTTTGCATCATAAGATTAAAAAAATATGTTTTGGTATTTGAGCCAAACATATGGAAGTATATCGATGCCATTAGAAAATAGAAAAATTGAATACAACTTTGTTTTTACTTTTTTTAAAGAATTGAATAATGTTTTTGAATAAATTAATTAAATAATCTCTAAATTGAAAGGTTGAATCTATCAATCATGTCATTTTCTAAATAGAATATTTTCAAAATAAATGATTTTTTCTTTAGACAAAAAATTATTGATATTCTTATTCCAATCAATCAAAAAGACAATTTCAGAATTCAATAATTATTTTATTCTTAGTCTTTTCAATTAAATATGAAAATGTTTGTATAATAGAACCACTAGACAGTATTGAATTTAAAACGCTAAAAAATGCTTTGATTTTTTTTTTATCATTTATTTAAAAAGAAAATTCAACCTTTCAATATGTACATTTTGTTCAATTATTAAAGAAAAAGAAAATGAAATGCTTAAAAAAAAAATTTTAAGTCAATTTAATTCAACAATTCATATATTTCTCAAATTCAAGATTTAACTTTACGTATTTATGTTCAAAATAACCAATAAAACACTGAGGATTTTGTAGAGTTATAAAATGGTTAAGGATTAATGACCAAAAATGTATTAAATTCTGATATTTTTATTCGACTACGTTTCTGTATGTGTACATTTGTGCCACTCTGTGTTATTAGTATTTCCTTTTATTTTTTACCCTAATTGTTTTTTTTCTTTATTTGTATTTATTATTTTATTTTCATTATTATTATTTTATTTTTTTTAGATTTTATCCTACTGTATCTGAATTTTTGAAATAAATGGAGTCATAGACATACACAATGTCACTGACCTGGATGTTGATATGACACACACACACACACACACACACACACACACACACACACACACACACGCGCACACACACACGCACACACACACGCACAAACATACTTCTTATCCTTCAATCAGTGTTTACCATCTTCCTCCACACACTTCATTCTCCGCACCAGAGTCACGCCAACACACGTGTTCCCATGAAAGAATGAAATGTGCCAAGAAGGTTAAGATGGACCAGCGTGTGACAAAAGTGTGGATGGGTTGGTGCTCGAGAGGATGCTTCTACTACCAGAGAGAAATGACTATCAACAGAGAATATAAAGCAACTCACCGTCTGGGAAACGACAGAAAGCAAACAAAAAAAAAAAAAAGAGAGAGGAGAGGAGGGAAGAAAAGAAGGAAAGTGTCAATCAAGTACAACAGAGCAGGCGGGTCATCGTTCTAGTGGGTCGGGCCGGACGGGAGGAACGGATCTGTTCTGTCGGCTCGAGTCAGACGCAGAAAATCAATTTCAACGATTTGCAGAAACAGAAGGTGAGCGACAGATGTACCGAGTCAGCAGAAAGCTGGAGCACGAACACGCATTGAGACCCGATTAAATCCGTCAACTTCTGACAGAAAACAGACTCAGAAATGCAAACATCAATAACGACCTCTAATGAGACTCAACATTAAAAAAAAAACACAGTTTCTGATCTGGCACCTTTCAGAGCGATCACTTTGCTGGCCGGGTTCATGATGGCGCTGTCGGCGGAGATGGGCCTCCTGATGGGGTTGGTGGGGTCCGACATGTCCACGATCACCACCTGGTTCTGCTCGCCCACTTTTTCCCTGATGCAGATGAACTTGTCCGACTCCATGGTCAGGTAGCTGAAGCCGATGTTGGCCGGGTTCACTCCCAGGTTCTGCAGCTGCCGGTGCAGAAGAGACGCGTGAGTTCCTTCAAGCATTTTAGACCTGATTCACCACCATGTCAGGTCTGTGCTTGTTGTACATCCTCATATTTGTATTAATGCTCTCTGGAGAAAATGTTATCCGAACAATGAATTTAAAACCTCTTTTTTTATGTAAATTAGATGTTTTACATTTCGATAAATCTGTATAAAACAAAATAATTCGATTTCTTTATTTTATTTACAGTCGACAGGCAAATATTCACAGAGTTTGTTCATTTTCATGCTGCAATTAAACTTCCGGTCACTAGGTGGCAGCAGTCCTCCAAAGCGAAAGGAAGAATAAATGCCTTGAGATCCCGGCGATGACTGAGGACGAGAGGATACAGTGACTCCAGCAGCTTTTAAAGCTGATGTTTGAATATTTTGGATTCAAAACAAATGAAAGCAGTTACGACTTCATCAAGAGTCATGTGGTCTGTAAATACTACAACACCAGAGTCAAGTACTCAACAATACTACACAATATATCCTTGTTACTACAGTATCACGATATATCGTATCGTTACCTCTGTATTGTGATATATATCGCCAGATTCTTGCCAAAGCACATGCCTAGTGACAACATGGCTAACTTAAAGAAAGAAGTACTATAGTTTATTCTGTGGTTTTATTACTTATTGTAACTAAAGAGTGTATTTTTGAAAAGAAAAGATGGTATTCTATTTCCAAGAGTGTTCATCTGTAACAGTTCTTGATAAGAAAAATGTTAAAACAAAACTTGTTTTTTAGTTTTTTTTAGTAAGAAATGTAATTGTACATTAAGAAAAATAATTGGAGATATTTAATGTATATAGACAATACACTTAATGTGAGTGAACGCTCCTCTTTGCTCACTTCATTAGCAGACAAACAGGAAACGTGGCTCATAACGGAAGCTTTCATCGCTCGGTTTAATGGAAACATAAAGCAGCAGCTGATCAGCCAGAAGTTCAATTTGCTCTTTTTTAAACAAGTTTCCAGACCAGCCTGAGCCACATTGAGCTTCACAAACATTCAGTCTAAAGACGGGATGTGAAAGTCAACAGACCAAAATACTCAGAGACGAGGTAAAAATAAAAACATTTTTTTTTTCCACTCATACAATGTGAAAAAGGAACAAACACAATATGAGAAAATGGAGCACGTCAGCATGTTTACTTTCCCTAATGAGTGACAAGTTCCACCATCGCATCCGCACAACTCGGTCAGAGCTGTTATGAAACTGGACACTACTGGACCAGAGCTGGGCTCCCATGACTGGGCCGTCTGTGTTGTGCGAGTGGCAGGCGGAAAGGAATCCTCACACTCCGCACAAGGACTCCACTATCTCACAGATGTCAGGAGAAGCGATTGTGACAAGCGAGTCCTTTAAAACCACGTCGTCTCCGGGACAGGAAGCAGCGACGGGCAGGTCGCGGCGACAGAGACGCGCCATTAACGCTCGTCTACGCCGACAGATCTGAACGACTTGAAACTGATCCGGCTCAACACGTCAAAACAAATCAAGACTTATTTTACTACATTTTACAGCTTTTTTATTTATTCATTTTACTCTAAAATCGATTCAGTGGATAAGATGAGGCACAACCAGTCGTGCAGAAAGTCATTACGATCCTTTGCAGCTGAAGTAACAATGAAAACCTGCAAGATCCCTGGTGGTGACTGAGGACCAGAGGATACAGTCGACTGCACTCAAATTGAACTGAAACTTTCGATTTCCCCGTTTGTGTTCAGCTGAACAATGGTCAGTAAATAATTAAGTAGAGATTATTGGAGGTCAAACTATGTCCTCATTCAAAAATAGGGTTGTAAGGAAAATATTTATTTACCCAAATATGGCAATTTTTTGATACTGTGCTATTTGACAGCACAGTATCAAAATATATATATATATTTTGTGGCTTTCACTTCATTTTATATAATTATCATAGTTCTTTCATGGTTTATATTTCAATAAATTATGTATGAAATAAAATACTTTTTACTTCTACAATTTTTCAATTTACAATCATCATGAAAATATTCACAGCATTTGTTCATTTGTATGTTGCAATTAAACCTCCAGCCACTGGATGGCATCAGTCATCAAATCCTTCGCTGCAGAATTAAAAATCCTGAATGAAATGACTGAGGACAAGAGGATACAGTGGACTTTTAAAGCTTCAACAAGAGTCATGTGGTCTGTAAATTCCAGCAACACTCGACAATACTACCAATATATCCTTATAATCTGCTTCTTAGAACACCGGTTATAATCCAAGATAATATTAAATCGATGCTTGAATGTAATCAATTCCTCTTTGTTAGACTAGACTTGTGTGAGGGACAGATGCAAAATGTTTTTTAGTTTTTTTTATTTGGTAATGGAACCGAAATTAGGAAATAATAAACACAATGTAAAACTTGAGGCTCAGATTCCTATTGTATAGATGGTGAAGAAATAAAATAAACTGTGTTGCCACAAAATAACCTGTAGCCCAGTTTCTGTGCAACTGAAATGACTCACCAAATACACTTATATGCTGATGATACATCGCTAAACTAAAGCTCCATATTGTGAACCTTCGACTGTGATTTATTGAGCTCTATTGTGTGCATCTTACAAGGCTGGACTTATTTTACAGACTCTGGAGATGATGGATCGAGATGATCACCAACAGCTTCATCAAAAAAAAAAAGGTCAGAGAAAAGACCTGAGGGGGGGATTCGAGCCATATGCTGCATGTCGTCCATCCTGCCAAGACCATCTCTCACAGGAGGAGGAAGAAGGTTCGACAGATAACACGGAGACGGGAGCGAGTTACAGGAGATGTTCCAGATTGAAGCCACAAGTAACAATCTGTTGTAATTTTTCTTTTCTTTTTTTTCTTTTTCACTTCCAGTAAGACTTTGAGTCACCGGGAGAAACGCAGCCACATCCTGCCAACATTCCAGGAAGAAACGTGAGGTCATCCCTGCAGACAAACCTCGTCACACATGCTGCCGAACAAGAAAACACTGAAGAAGAAACTATGAAGTCACTGCAGCGAGTCCGATGACGACCGGAGACGGTGAGTCATCGGATGTTTCCAGAGGGTCCCGAAAGTCAAGTACAGAGTATAAACGCTTACACAGCACTTTTTTTTTAAAAGATGGAGAGCGATTAGACACAACATTATGAACAGCTGCTTCCTTTACTCGCCAGGAAATGAAAGGTCTACAGGTCACCTCTGTCTGCAGTACGACAAGTTTGTGAACTTACAACTTCTGGTGGTTTGGCAAACAAACATGCCGCACAAGTCAACTTCAAAAAAGTTACAGCTCATTCACTGCAGTGCATCAGAGTATCACTGTATTATTTCTTGAGTAATTACAAACACATCATCTGATTTACTCATGCAGTTTAGTAGCTATTTAATGTACAGTTATTTAAAAAGTTTTCACTTAATCTTAGGTATCATTTCTTCAAAGTATTATATTTCAGTACGAGGGGTGTCAAACTTTAAAAACCCTTTCTTCACATGTAGACTAAGGTTTTAACTGTCAGGTAACCAGTTACACACAGTTGCGCTATATAACTATAAATCCCTCCTAATCCCAAACAGCAAAGCCCTTCCAGTAGTAATCAGATAAAAGTTATAAAATCAAGCAGACCTATTCTAAAATAGGTACTCAAACTGATTGGACATGCACGAAAATCTGTCAAAATGTCGGTAAACTACGAAGCTGGACCGCCAGTCACCGTAGTACAACTCCACGTAATACGCGTCTGTACAAGTGCAATACTTATGTTTGAATAAAATCGTTGTACTTGTTGTATTTTTTTTTTACAATTGTTCATAAAAGCTCCCGAGTCGTTGATGTCAATAAAGCTTTGACAATTTATCAAAGTCTTGTGTCCGAGTCCCATTTAAGTAAGTAAGTAAGTAAGTATTACTAAGGCTGGATCAGATCACTGATGGAAGGTCTGACCATGAATAGATCTGAAAGTAAGAACCAGAATTTTAAAGTTGATCCTGAAAGAAACTGGCAGCCAGTAAAGAGATTGAAGGATTGGAGAAATGTGAGTTCTTCTACTAGAGCCGCTCAGAATTCACATAACCAAAACACACACCTCGTTGGTCAACAGCAGATCCGTGTCACATGCAGGCATATATAAATATATATATATTAGTGAGAAATTAACGTGAAGGAGAGAAAGAACAAAAAAAAACTTGTATACGGTTGTTATTCTAAACAATCATGATTTGCTATCGGAGCATTAACGTCGGACATTTTCACGCGCGACAAAAAACCGCTCATTGAGCCGGTGATGATGTCTCCTTTCATTAATGTGATGGACTTTGGTGACAGAACACAGAGTCACATCCCAAGCCCCGTCTGTCTCTCGGTGATGAAATCACTCCCCTATTTTTGGACCATAAATCCTGTTTGCTTTAATGAGGCCCATTTACCTCATCTGGCAGTCACATCCGCCGGCCTGTCACGACCGTGTCATCGTGTCAGGAGCCAAACACTGCGTTTTCTCCAGGTGGTTTCTTTAGGGAAAGGGCAAACCTCTTCCAAACTTATTCCGGAACGATCTTCCTCTCTCTCTGCGCTTGATGGAGTCTACTGACTCCTTTAAAAAACATCTTAAGACGTTTCTATTTGTTCAGGCTTTTCCTTGAATTTCTCGAACTCCTGTGTTGTTCTCAGTATTATCTTGATCTTTAAAGTATGTACTTTTTTGAGTATTGTTTTGATTGTTTAAGCGCTTTGTGACCCTGGTCTCGAAAAGCGCTATATAAATAAATATTACTTACTTACTTACATTTTCACTCCAAGGTCTTTTCCTGAGATAAGGTCTATAAATTGTAGCAACATGTCATCAGCATATACGTGCATTTGGTGGGCAGTTACACCGTTTGTTACTAGTCAAAAAATTGTGTTTTTACCAGCAACAAAAGTTTTTTGTACACATTTTTAACACAGTTGTACATGTTTACAATACAACATATTTTTAACAGATAACAAAACGTCCAAGTGCAAAAGAACAATTTGTACAAATTAATCTAAAGGTCCGACTGAAACCGATACCGTTTTGATTCTCTGTACTACCAAAGCATTTCGGTCGTGTCCACAGAAAGAACCGAAGTTTGATACCCAGCCCTCAAACAAGATAAGTTCTGTATTTGAAGCAGATTCTATAATTATGTCTCACTCTTTGACGTTGAAGTGAATTCCAGACTGAAGGTCATACGTCTGCGTTTGAGAAATAGTCTGGAGGGATTGAAGCAGCATATTTGTGCAGGCAGATGCCTCACCATGGGTCTGGGGTCCTTGTTACTCTCCAGAGACCAGCAGACAGGGAGCTGTAAATACCAGGAAAAGGAGAAAGACGAAACAATCTGAGGCCCAAAGTCCTCGGTTTGCAAATTCCAGACATTTTTCTCCTCTAGTAGAGCCACCTTGGTATAACTGGGGCAGGGCAGGATTTCGCGATAAAGGTGAAACATGCTGGTTCTTATCGGCCATCTCACGAAAAAAACTTCAAACCGACAATGTCGTAAGGAATTATCCCGCCCTCCCAATCAGAGATCTGTTGGCAGGACAACTCAAAAGGCCTTCTGGCTGACAAAACTAGGACTATTGGCCAGAGGAAGGGAGCATGAAGAGTCTGGGGTGGGGGGTGCTGGGCTTTTCAAATGAAAGGCCATTTCACTGCCAGTTGTAACCATAACGACAAGCTACAGATGAGGGGAGTTAGTGGGGGTCATGTCACAGAAGGGTTTCCGATTTGGGGCGAGAGACACCCAAAAAAAACCTGTTGGAGATTTCTAGGTTACTTTAGCAACAACTTGAAAAAACAAAACTGTTTGGTTGGATTCACAGACTGGTGTCTTGCTAAGGGGCACTTTGGAAAGTCTGAAGAGAGTATTGTGTTTAAAGCCATCTTGCTTGTGTTAAATATTTAAGGTATTCTTACACATTCTTTCCGTTTGTTTGCCATTCAACAATACCTTTCTTGTCCACGCTATGAAATCTTAGACAATCTCTTCTTGTTCCCGGGACCCCCAGGAACCTCATAATAAACGCCAAAAGCAAGCAGACATCCGTTATCTCCTGGATGTTTGTGCTCGCTGCATATGAAGTTCATTTCCTGAGACAGCATAAGTGTCCCTTTGTTTTTTTGAAGAAAATGGGCTCCACTCTACCACGCCGTCGGCGGCGACTCACAAAAGAGTTTGACAAATGTCTAATAAGGGGAAGTCAATAGTAGCGACGCATCATCAGCATATAAGTGTATTTGGTGAGTCATTATAGTTACACGGAAACTTGGCTACAGGTTATTTGGTGGCAACACAGTTGATTTTATTTCTAAATTAGCTTCGAAAAGATCTAGACCTAGCAATTCATTAAATCACCAAAATAAAACTAACAACTTCTACTCACTGTGTCGACAAAATGTGTCATTATTGTAGTTGCTTTGATAGTATTAACAATTCTGGAATACCGTTGAACCTGCACACAGGTTTGATTCCCGGTCAAGACAGATTTTTTTTTTCCCATAAGTAGACAAAGTTATTGAATCTTGGAAGTGTTTGTTTCATAATAGTTTTGTGAAATAAGCTCCTTGGCGGTAGTATGCTTTGTTTTATGTTTAAATCTATTTTTGAATGTCATTAAATCACATTTTTAGTCATACAACCGCTTGTTTGTTACGTTTAAGATTTTATCTTCTTAAGTATATCTATCCATCATGAACAGAAAAGGAGAGAAACATTTTTTTAAAGAATCTTGAGTGAGAGAATGTTGGTTTGTTTCCTTAAAACATGGTAGGAAGGAAGAATAATGATGGTAATTACAGATTACTTAAAATACATAAAACGTTCCTGAAGCTTTTAAATCTCATTTCAAGAATATTGTGGGATTAAATGTTTTTCCTTTTATTGTAATTGATCCAAAAGGTTCGAGTTAATCTCCAGAAGAGATGCTTTCTTACCCATAATGCTTCTTAAAAGTCAGTGATAAAGAAAAATGGCATATCCTTCAAGAGAAAAGCCTTTTTTTCTTGTTTTTCCATAGTGATTGTATCAGAAGAAACAACTGGAATAGTTTTTTGTGTTATTAAAAAGAAACGAGGCTTTTAAGGAGGTTAAAAAATTCCTTTGTTACTTAGATGTTTGTTAAACTCCCTCAAACCAAAATGGAACTAATGGAACTAATGTAGCTTGAAGCATGAATAGTTCCGAGTGTGATCTGTATGCAAAACCTAGAGTTTGGATCGGCAGGAAATTTCCCACAAAGACTTCCAAATGAAGTGGGTGTTCAGTGGGTCACTCCTGAGATCTGAACCATGAGGGCAACAAGGAATATGGGTCAGAGCACAATTAAAGAACCTAAACAAGTTTATTGTTGCAGGTGGGAAGAGTCTCTGAGCACCGCTACAAAGACGGATGAATAGTGCGTCCACTTGGCCGTCCAACTTCCCAGGAAGATTTCTCACTCACGTGTGCATTCCTTACTACAAATACAACAAGTTTGGTTCGGAAGCGACTTCATCCCAGATGGAACGAACCGGAACGGGCGCCTGGGAACCACGACCCTGCGACCCCGTTGACTTTCCAGACCCCCAGATGGTTTTAGAAGAAAGGAAGGAAGGAAGGAAGACGACCAATGAGGTTCAGAGATGAGATAAAAAGGAAGTTAAAGAAGAAATAGTTGCAACGCGTCATCTGCACAGACAGACATTTGGTAACTGAGGTCCAGGAATTAGATAAATGAGACGAGGTCTTCAAATTGTAGCAACATGTCATCAGCATATACGTGCATTTGGTGAGCAATCACACCGTTTGTTGCGAGTCCAAAAATGGTGTTTTACCAGCTACAAGTGAAGTTTTTTGGTACACATTTTAATCACAGTTGTACATGTTTACAATACAACAAGATTTTATTTCTAAATTACCCTCCAGCAGAAGAGACCAACATGCGTGTGTGTGTGTGTGTGTGTGTGTGCACATGTAGCGGTGAAGGAAGTAGGAAGACAACCAATGAGGTTAACTGGTGAGATGAATGAGAAGAAGTTATAGAAGAAATATAAGTGTCATCAGCATACAAGTGCATTTGGAAGGAAATTTAATTTACACGGTTAATCTAGAAATAGAAACTTGATTATTTTGTGGTCAGTCATGTGTTTACCATACAATTTATAGTAGTAGCTGGTCGAACTATTGTGTTTCATCAGCTACCGCCAAATGTTTTCTACACACTCGTACACAAATTTACAATACAATTGATTTGTTTTCTACATTAACTTCCCGCAGAAGAGACCTGGATGTTTTGTGCACATGGAGTGGAGAGGAAGACACCGATGAGGTTCAGGGACGAGATGAATGAAAAGAACATTGTTTGATAAGATATATGCATATACGTGTATTTGGTTAGCAATTACATTTACACAAAAAGGTCATTTAGAAACTTTAAAGATTTACCATGAGAGGGAGGGAAGGAAGACATGGATGAGGTTCAGGGATGAGATGAATGAAAAGAACATTGTTTGATTAGGTGAAATAAATAGTAGGGGAGTGTGTCATCAGCATATACGTGTATTTGGTAAGCAATTAAATTTAAACCAAAAGGTTATTTAGAAACTTTAAAGTTTCACCAGAAACATGAGAGGGAAGAACGAAGGATCCAAATGAGAAGAAGATAGATGAGACGAGGTAGAATGAAGAAGATATTTGGTCAATAACCAAATAATAAGAAAAAGTAGTGTATTTATCCAAACAGACGTGATATGTCGGTACACAGGAACCGAAGGTTTTATTCTAACAATTATGTCCATTACACAACTGGAGGCTCAGGACACTCTAGTGACACCTTCAGGAGAACTGCTGCAGAAACCATCACCAGGTGAATGACGAGAGTATTTATTAAATGACAAGATGTTGGTGAATGTTATGGTTTCATCTTGTTCATCAGCAGCAGCAACAACCCTCTGCTGAGACCTCACCTTCATATTCTAGGGGGGACACCTCACCTTTCCTGACGCAGGGGTGCGAGAGAAAAGAAAAGTGCGGATGATCCCGCAGGACAACATCACGGAAGCTTCAAAAAAAAAATGTGCAGAGAGGACCAGCTGAGATGCGCCGCCTCGGTGTCAAAACAGCGCAGTTTGCACCGGCGCGCAAATGACAAGCAGAGAAAACTGCAGTTTTTTTTTTACACACACTAACACACACCGATGTGGACACACACACTCCCGCAGTGGACTGTTCAATTTCTCCAAGTCATCATCTGGCCGGCACCAGAACTAGGCCTGTGGCTATATCGAGCCTCCCTTTGACGTCTGTCTGCGCTCACTGCGACATGTGCGCACGGTGACCCGCAGAAAAAACACCCGAGGAGACCCTGTCGGGCGTCTTACCTGCAGATGTTCCTGGAAGCGTATGGGCAGAATCTGAGCCATTTCTGGGATCTTCTCGCTCAGGCTGGAGGTTGTGGAGGAAGGAGAAAGGGAGAGGGGGGGAGGAGGACTATAGGTGGTCTTGGTCCTGTGTTCGCCCTCGAATGTCCCCCAGTGAAGTCCAATATACCGGGGCTGGAAGAGGGGAGACCGGGAGAGGTGTTTGGTTTGGATCTCACGACTCCACACTGACTGCTCCCATTCAGGAGCCCCCCCAACTCACACACTGCACTCCTCCGCCGGGGAAAATAGTCCACGTTGACTGACTCAAGACTCTCCTCGGACTGGATGAATAAGTCCACTCTGTTGGACCCCCCACGACCCCCCGAAAAAAAACAAGAATGGAACCTAGAAGGAGTTTAAGTGAGCAGTGTTTTTTTCCAGCCGTGGGGGGGAGAGACTCCTGTATAGAGCTGTCAATAGAAGCGATCGGATGTGCGCTCGGTATCCCTCCGCCGCAGGCCCCGCCCACAAACTTCCAAATCAGGGCTCGTGACAAGGAGACCACTGCAGCGCGCGCTCACACACATCAGAGGAAAGTGTAGTAACCTCAGTGACGTCATAAAACTTCGACCCCCCGCGTCATAGAGAGACGGCAGGAAGTGAATGTTGTCTTAAAGATCCTAAACTCTAAGGTACTCGTGAAAAATACTATCCATAAATAAAAATGTTTAAAGTTTTAAAAAAGCTTCGTTTTTTTCCGGTAGAAAATAGATAAAATGTTTGACATTGTGATCCCGATGAAAAAGGGAAAAATAATGTGTAGTATTGTCCAGTACTTGACTCTGGTGTTGCGATACTGTAGTAACAAGTATATATGTGTAGTATTGTCCAGTATTTGACTCTGGTGTTGCGATACTGTAGTAACAAGTATATATGTGTAGTATTGTCCAGTACTTGACTCTGGTGTTGCGATACTGTAGTAACAAGTATATATGTGTAGTATTGTCCAGTATTTGACTCTGGTGTTGCAGAATTTACAGACCACGTGACTCTTGATGACGTTGTAACTGCTTTCATTTGTTTTCAAACTAAAAATATGTCCAAACATCAACTTTTGTATCCTCTCATCCTCAGTCATTGCTTGGATCCCGTGGGAGTTCATTGTTCCTCTAGCAGCGGAGGACGTATCAACTGCTGCCATCTGGCGGACAGAGGTGTAATTGCCACACAGAGATAAACAAACATGAATACTTGCATGTTAATTGTAAATAGATAATCTGATTGTTTTATTTTACACACACATCATGGAAATAATAACAATAATAATAATAATAATAATAATAAGGATATTAAGGTGTATCGATTCTCACAACCCTGGTATTCAGGCCGCTCTTATTTTGAAAAGGATGTCAGGTTTAATTGAATTAGTAAATCAAAGCAAAAGACTAAAAAGCAGAGAGTGCCATCTAGTGGCCTTTCAAAGTAAAGTATCATGAAACCTCAAATCACAAGAATGCGTTTTTTAAATGCCCATTAGATTGGTTTGTCAAACAATCCGTTTATATCATCTACAAAAGGGCAATAAAAGATAAATCTATATATTAAATCTTAAATATATTATGTAAAAACCCATAATATACTAGAACAGCAGTATATAGGCGACGCAAAATGGCCGCCTTGGTGCTTGGTTCTGTTTTTTACATTTTATATTTTGTGTGTTGTTTTATTCTGTACTGACACCACACAACAGAAATCACATGTTGTGTTTGTAACAAAGTCGGAAATTATGACGAAAAATATGAAGGCACCAATATGGTGCATACCTCCCCCAAGAAGCTCACTTCCAGAAATAATTTCCATTTTACTTTTGTTAGTGCTGTAAAAATTAAAAAAAATTAAACTGAGTTTAATCCAGATAATAGAATTTGATGCATTTTAATGGCGCCTTTTAAATTACTTTTCAGGCCACATTTAGTCCCCGAGTCTTTATATAACGTTTATTGACAAGTTGATGAATCTCTCAAAGATACACAAGGCGTCTACACAACACAAGTAACTACACACTCATGATGAGCTCACGTCCTCCTGTGAAGGAACACGGATGAATCTATTTTCACTCCCGCGGGACTCGAACCCACACCCTCATGCCTGCTCCTCTAGGAAGTCATCTGGAGTTTGTTTATTCACCACCAGAGTAAAGATAAGACACACAAAAAAACTGATCCAGCTTCTACATTACATTACACAAAAATGATCATACACACCGTTACAGACTCACAACTTTAATGTCACCATCACAGGTCACGACCACCGACAGCATGTGAACCTTAATGAAAACACAAGGTCACCACAAACATTGATCTTCCTTGACTAACTAAGTGGGTTTTTGTTTTTCACCACATTGACTGTAGTTCTGACTCCGACCACTAGAGGACTAAGATCCTGGATCATTAGATAGATAGATATATATAGATATATATATAGATAGATAGATGGATGGATGGATGGATGGATGGATGGATGGATGGATGGATGGATGGATGGATGGATGGATGGATGGATGGATGGATGGATGGAAGGATGGATGGATGGATGGATGGATGGATGGATGGATGGATGGATGGATGGATGGATGGATGGATGGATGGATGGATGGATGGATGGATGAATGGAAGGATGGATGGATGGATGGATGGATGGATGGATGGATGGATGGATGGATGGATGGATGGATGGATGGATGGATGGATGGATGGATGGATGGATGGATGGATGGATGGATGGATGGATGGAAAGATAGATGGATGATAATAGCTTTTCATAAGATTATGACCGTTGGGGGAATGTCAAGGCACAGAGTGGACACATACCTCCCCCAAGGAGGTGTTTTCACAAGTCTTTATGAAAAATGAAAAATCAAAACAATTAAAAAAACTTCCATCATTCTAGAATGGTGTTTGCTCATGGGAAAAACAAAGATCTCTGACCCTTCAAAACCACCCTGGATCCAGATGGATCTAGTGTTTTTTATAGTTTGATCTAAAACATTGATTTCATTTTTGAGTCTTTTTATCGGAAAGTCAAAGAGACGATGACATTATCTCCTTGGCAGAGGTATTAACAGGATTTATTGTTTGTATCTCTTTGTTTGTAAACACACTAAACAACAGGTTCTCAGTAGACGTTTAACGGTGGACGAGGAGTTAAGGTCGGGTAGGTTGTGTTAAGAACGTTGTGTGTTTGGCCTCTGACTTGCTGTCAATCAAATGCAGCAGGTTCTTCTCGTGGTGGACGATGATCTCCTGGAGACTGGAGAACGTCTGCAGAGGAGAGAAGGACGTGAGGAGGTTTGAGAGAAGGACCGTCACGCTGACCTCACCTCTTCGTTCTTCTTGCCCTCCTTCCCCAGAACGTAGACCTGCTTCCCGTCCAGCTTACGGATGGGGATGTTGAAGACCTTCTGCTGGAAGAGCACGACCAGCGTGAAGGGCTGCTGGCCGCTCTGGTTGGAGCTCTGGCGGATCAGGAACGACCCGTCCTGTGAGAGAAGAAGTCTTCCATTAAAACACACGTATGTTCCAGTCAGATAAGAAAACACAATCCACAATTTCCACTGATCAAAATTGTGAGAACATTTTTTTCTCCGTTTTCATTCTTTTTTTCTCATCTTTTTATTGGAGAGAATTTACAAAGTATTTTTTTTAAATAAAGTTATTTTATTTTAATTATGTAAAAGTAGCAGCTAGTTACTGAGTTTTAATTTAAATTTAATTTTTTTGTAAACTGCTCTTACAACGTACATTTCCCCAATGTGTGAAAAATAAATGTATTTTAATCGATTGAACCATTTTCTTGTGTATTTCTAACCATATGTTGTGAATTATTAACCAAATGTCATGTATTTGTACCTATATGTTGTGTATTTCTAAGCATATGTTATGTATTTTTACCTGAATACTGTGTATTACTTACCATATGTTTTCTATTTTTACCTGAATATTGTGTATTTCTAACCATATGTTATGTATTTTTAAACATATGTCATGTATTTTTTCCTGTATGTTGTGTATTTTTAACCAAATGTTGTGTACTTTTACCTGTATGTTGTGTATTATTAACCAAATGTCATGTATTTTTACCTGTATGTTGTGTATTTCTAACCATATTTTGTGTATTTTGAACCATATTTTTATATTATTACCTGTATATTGTGTATTTTAACCGTATGTTGTGTATTTTTAACCATATGTTGTGTATTTTTAACCATATGTTGTGTATTATTACCTGTATATTGTGTATTTTAACCGTATGTTGTGTATTTTTAACCGTATATTGTGTATTATCAACGATACGTCATGTATTTCTAACCATATGTTGTGTATGTTTTTAACTGTATGTCATGTATTTTTAACCACATGTTGTGTATTTTAACCATATGTTGTGTATTTCTACCCGTATGTTGTGAATGAATAAAGTAAATCAAAAATATATAGGAACATAAATTAATATTAAAAAATATCTAAACGCCGCCCCCTGGTGGTCAACCACAGAAGGTCCACATCTTAACAACCTAGCAGGTCAAACTAAAGTATAATAACAGGAAGTAAGATTCTGAATTTGATCTAGTTTTTAAAACAATACATTTTAATAACTGCGTACAAAACCGAACTCTTCATAACTGGAGCCTTAAAAGGTACTTCGAGGGCAAAGGGACACCCTGGAAATGACTCCAGTCTACAAACCCTATCTATATATTGAGAGAACCATGGTCGTCCTCACCTTGTTGATGCTCAGAAGATGATCTTCAGCTTCTTTCCTGCTGCAGCTTCCAGCGAACCATTCTTTGATCTGACATCGAAGAAGTTTTTTCATTTGTTTAAAAATGTTTCCTGAAAGATACCTTTACTCCGTCTGGAGGTTTCACCTCGCGGCCGGACGTCTTGTTCTGAAGCGAGCCGTCGCTGAAGGCTGTCGAGAGAAACGACATGTTAGCGCTCGCCATGATCTTCGCCGCGGGAACCGCCATCATTCTTACCGTCGTCATGGTTACGCTGTTTGTGTGGCGGGGGCGGCCTGAAGTTGGGGGCCGGGGGCAGCACCACGGGTAGAGTGCTGCGCCTCGTGCCCAGGGCCGCTGGGAGAAAGTGAAAGAAAAACTAAAGTTTATTGTGATTTTCGATGGTTTCAGGACGAGCGGATGAAGTTCACCTGGAGCAGGACCTTTGACGAAATGTTTGAAGGAATTCTGACGTGAAAAAAAAACAAAGTTGTGAATATTTACGAGTCGTTATTAGGTTTATAATGTAATAAATATAAGAATGATATGTTTTTAAATGGAGGATTTATCATTACTTTAGAATAGAAAATATATGTTGAAGAACTTCAATGTGTTTAAAGTCAATGATTTGGGCAGAAATATTTGAATGATTTGATCTAAAATAAAAGACAATCATTTGCATTGAAAAGATAAAATCACAATAATATGAATATTCATTTTTATTGTGAATGAAAGATAATTATATATTTGGACAAAAGTAAAACATATTTTATATTAAATAAAGAAATAGCATATAATTAAAATAATGTATAATAAAATATAACAATAATAAATATATATAAATAAAATCAAATCAAAATGTAAAAATTAAGCAAAATTATATATTTATATATATATATATATATAAAGTGTATTTCACCAATATGTTGTGTGTTTCTAACCATATGTCGTGTATTTTTAACCTTATGTCGTAAATTATTAACCATATGTCATGTATTTTACCTGTATGTCATGTATTTTTAACCATATTTCATGTATTTTTAACCATATGTCATGTATTTTTACCTGTATGTCCTGTATTTTTAACCATATTTCATTTATTTTTAACCATATGTCATGTATTGTACCTGTATGTCCTGTATTTTTAACCATATGTCATGTATTTTTAACCATATTTCATGTATTTTTAAACATATTTCATGTATTTTTAACCATATTTCATGTATTTTTAAACATATGTCATGTATTTTACCTGTATGCCATGTATTTTTAACCATATATCATGTATTTTTACATGTATGTCGAATATTATTAACATATGTTGTGTATTTTAAACTATATGTCATGTATTGTACCTGTATGTCCTGTATTTTTAACCATATGTCATGTATTTTTAACCATATTTCATGTATTTTTAAACATATTTCATGTATTTTTAACCATATTTCATGTATTTTTAAACATATGTCATGTATTTTACCTGTATGTCATATATTTTTAACCATATGTTGGGTATTTTTACCCGTGTTTATTGTGTATTTTACCCAAATATATATATATATATAAAGTCACATGCCTCCTCCTCTATAACAGTAGAAAGATAATGAATATGTTCAATTTACCGACTTTGCTCGTGGAATAGCAGGTTTCATCCTGCAGACACACAACGACATCAAGAACACAACTGTCACTCTAGTGGCTCTGGACGGACTCACCAGGACGCAGAAGAAAAGTCCTGAGTCACGACTCCTCGACTCACTGGAGGACGTTTAGAAAGTCATCAGCGTCTCTCGTGACTTTAAATCACCTTCAACATGTTTTCATACCCACTGGCTGCAGGTACACCTGGTCGTCCTGCGACACACAAATATACATCTTTGATCTTCAGAAGGTTCTCCACGTTCTTCATCCATCTTCACTTACCGCTTCCTGATCCGGGTCCATGTACACGTCTGGAATGGAGAGGAAAACCTATCGGTGACTGTTGATCGTGACAGAAACAGGTGGAATTCTTTACACCAAACTACTTGAAAACTTCACCTTCGTCTGCGATGGCGTTTGACGCTGAAGCCGGCGTGGAAACATCTGCAGATGGAGTCTGTCTCCCGGGTTTCTTACTTCTATCTACTCCAGGAGCTGAAACCATGTCCTTGGAAAAAAAAAAAAAGACGACAATTTGTTCGTTTTCTTGCAGCACCATCTGATATTGACCAGCAGGGGGAGCTTTACCGCGGGTTTGTTCCGCCGTGGAAGTGGAGCTGGACTGGAGAGATCGTCTGTGGAGAGAGTCTCGTTCATGATGTGCGACAACAAAACATCTTTTCATCGTGACTTTGATCAATATATTGTGTATTTTTAACCGTATGTCGTGTATTTTAACCATATGTTGTGTATTTCTAACCATAAATTGTGTATTTTTAACCGTATGTCGTGTATTTTAACCATATGTTGTGTATTTCTAACCATAAATTGTGTATTTTTACCTGTATGTTGTGTATTTTAACCATATGTTGTGTATTTCTAACCATAAATTGTGTATTTTTACCTGTATGTTGTGTATTTCTAACCATATGTTTTGTATTTTAACCGTATGTTGTGTATTTCTAACCATAAGTTGTGTATTTTTACCTGTATGTTGTGTATTTCTAACCATATGTTGTGTATTTTAACCGTATGTTGTGTATTTCTAACCATAAATTGTGTATTTTTACCTGTATATTGTGTATTTCTAACCATATGTTTTGTATTTTAACCGTATGCTGTGTATTTCTAACCATAAGTTGTGTATTTCTAACCGTATGTTGTGTATTTTTAACCATATTTTCTGAATTTTTAACTATATATTTTGTATTTTTAACCGCATGTTGTGTATTTCTAACCATAAATTGTGTATTTTTACCTGTATGTTGTGTATTTTTAATCATATGTTGTGTATTTTTACCTGTATATTGTGTATTTTAATCTATGGAAATTATTTGTTCAAAATTTATATTTAAGTAAAATGTATTTAAAAAACGTGTCGCAAAATAATTATAATTTAACCTTTTTTTTGTCTTGTTTTCTTGGTTTTATTTTATGTGTTTCTGTTGTAATAAGATATTTTTGACAGTATTCTGTAGATAAATCTCTGTTATTTACTTTGAAATAGAATGCAATAGAATGTGTCATATTTAATAAAAGAAAACATGAAACTACCCATTAGAAATACTCTAATACATGAAGGTTTATTTGACATATCAACATAAACATTGGCACAAATGACGGTTTATCAATGGATGAATATGAAAACATGATTTATTTTATTTTTTCCTCTGCTTTATCATATTAAAACATTGTATTTTTTTTGTTGTATTTCTCTTTTAAATAATTAATAAACATTTAATGTTTTCATTACATTTAAAATGTTAGTTTTTACAGATACATTTTCATTGATATTGAAAATCATACTACGTTTAGAAAAAACAAAAACAAAATATTAATAGTATTATTGTTAATAACAGCAGTCTTTGCTTCATATCTATTTTATTCAGATATTTAAAAATGTAACAATGAAATCAATAGCTCCATTGTCAAACTGAAACTATAATTAAATATTTAAAACTAAAAATAAATATTTATTCTCATGTTTTGGTGACGTATTTCACGACGAATATCTTTAGGAGAGCGGCCTCTAACGGACAAACCGTGTACAACAACTAAGACATGAAATTACTTTGCATTCTTTTTTCTTTTTTTTTAAAGTAAAATAAAATAGACCAACACGACTAGTTGGATGTGTATCATTAGGTTATTATGTGTTGTGTGTTTTTTCCCATTTGTTGTGCATACTTTTTTTACAATAAGTTGTGTATTTCTACCAATATCGTGAGTGTTTTTACCCAAAAGTGTCCTTTTACAATTATTTTGTTTTCTTTTACTAATATGTAATGTTTTTTATTGACCCTTACATTGTATGTTTCCACTGACATGTTTTTAACCATAGGTTTCGTGTATCCTGTATTGTCACCCATGTACTGTGTGTTTTTCTCACCGATGTAAATATTCTCCTGCACTTGTCGGTGAGGGATGGGTGGAGGTCCACAGGGAGGAGCTTCATACGTGTTGTCAAAATCCTCGTCGTCCTGACAACACATTAAACATTTAACTCGTCTTCTCTACAAGAGATTAAATACATTTGCAGTTGAAATTCAAACAGTCCTTTTCATTTCCTCATCTGACTCATATCTCTTCCCTTATCTTAACTTAAACCCTTAAATTAACTCTTAACATGATTAAATCCACCATTATGTCATCGTAGGACTAAGGTATCTTGAACTATCGTGAATTAGCTTGAACTAGCTTCAGCTATCTTGAACTAGCCTGAGCTAGTTTGAACTCGCTTGAACTATCCTGAACTATCCTGAACTAGCTTGAACTAGCTTGAACTATCTTGAACTATCCTGAACTATCCTGAACTATTTTGAACTAGCCTGAGCTAGTTTGAACTCTCTTGAACTATCTTGAACTAGCTTCAGCTAGCTTGAACTAGCTTGAACTATCTTGAACTAGCCTGAGCTAGTTTGAACTCGCTTGAACTATCCTGAACTAGCTTCAGCTAGCTTGAACTAGCTTGAACTATCTTGAACTAGCCTGAGCTAGTTTGAACTCTCTTGAACTATCCTGAACTATCTTGAACTATCTTGAACTATCTTGAACTAGTTTGAACAATCTTGAACTATCTTGAACTAGTTTGAACGATCTTGAACTATCCTGAACTATATTGAACTCTCTTGAACTATCCTCAACTATCCTGAACTAGGTTGAACTAGCTTGAACTAGCTCGAACTAGCTTGAACTATCTTGAACTATCCTGAACTATCTTGAACTATCTTGAACTAGCCTGAGCTAGTTTGAACTCTCTTGAACTATCCTAAACTAGCTTCAGCTAGCTTGAACTAGCTTGAACTATCTTGAACTAGCCTGAGCTATCTTTAACTATCTTGAACTATCTTGAACTAGCTTAAACTAGCTTGAACTATCTTGAACTATCTTGAACTATCTTGAACTAGCTTGAACTATCCTGAACTATCTTGAGCTAACATGAACTATCTTGAACTACCTTGAGCTAGCTTGACCCATCTTGAGCTAGCTTGAACTACATGACCTAGCTTTAACTAGCTTGAGCTAGCATGAACTAGCTATAACTAGCTTGAGCTAGCTTGAACTAGCTTGAGCTAGCTTGAACTAGCTTGAGCTAGTGTGAACTAGCTATAACTAGCTTGAGCTAACATGAACAAGTTTGAGCTAGCTTGAACTAGCTTGAGCTAGCTTGAACTAGCTTGAGCTAGCGTGAACTAGCTATAACTAGCTTGAGCTAACATGAACAAGTTTGAGCTAGCTTGAACTAGCTTGAGATACCATATCCAAAATTGAGCCAGCGGGATCTAGCTTGAGTTAGCATGAACTAGCTTGAACTAGCATGAGCTAGCTTAAGCTATCTTGTGCTAACTTGCTGTACTCAAAAATCAGGATCGTAAAAGTCAAACCTTGTACTCACAAACTCATCGGCCGGACAGCCGTGCATGTTGTCGACTTCTAGAACAGACAGAAAAGCAGAAAAAAGAACGTGGACGCGTCAAACGGCCTCAACATGAAATGCTACCAGTCGTCCGTGGAACAGTGTAGGATCCGCTGCATCAGAGAGAAAAACTAGTGTTATTACTGTTGTCGTCGATTCACATCAAAAAGTTGATTTAACTCACCGGTTCCACCCAAAGAAGGTCTGAAAAAAACAAAATGATGGAGTCAAGGTCAAAAGATTCTCCTTAAACGTTCCTTTTCTTAAATGTTTCATTCATATTGAACAGAAGAGACGTTTGTTTGCAGACAAGTTGATGAATAAACAAGATGCAAACACAGCAGTTAAACAAATGAAGTACCAGGAAGTCCAGGTGCAACTTTGAGTTTCTCACAATGAATACTTTCACCGGAGCGAGGGAAGTAAATGATTAAAGGAGGAAGAACACACACATGCACACAACACTGCCTACATTGAAAAGAAAAAGAAAGGAGAAACTTGTAAAAATCACAAACTTGTTAAAACAAACAAAGAAAATGTGTCTTTCAATTATTTTAAATATTTAATGTATGATTGTATGAAAACATTTACTTAGTTTATGAGTCACTTTGTTTAATTTTGTCATTCTGATTTTATTTTATATTGTATCTCCTACAACACCATGACAACTTGTTTTTTACATAACTTGTAATATATATATATATATATATTATTTTTTTTAAATTGAATTAATTATTATTTTACGTTGTCTTTATAACAAATATAATTTAAAGTATTCATTTAGTTTTTTTTTACTTATTCAGATTACATGTTTTGTCCAATAAATACATTTTATAATTTTTTAGTATGTCATAATAACCTTTTTAACGATCCCTCAAAAAAGTTTCAATTCCTTTTTTAAAAAAGAAATAGATACTTCATTCTCAAGGATAAATTAATTTCCCAGGCAGAGTGAATACATGGTTGTGTAATAAAACAAATTTAAATTTAAATTTTGAATAATACAGACATTTTATAAAATTGTTTTTAAACACTATTTTTAGAAAAAAACATTTAGAAACACATTTTACGGACATATTTTAGAAATAATATGTAAGAAAGAAATGTTATAAAAACGATTACATTTTTGAAAACATTGAGAAACACATTTTAAAAACAAAATGTATTTAAAAAAAACGTTATTTTTTAAACACACTTTTTGGAAAAATTATTTCGAAACACATTTTTGGAAATAGAATTTAAGAAAGAAATGTTATAAGACGATTTTAAACACAAAAATGTTCAGAAACACATTTTAAAAACAAAATTTACGGGGGAAAAAAATTATAAAACGTTTTTTTTAAACGAAAAATGATTTCGAAACAAATTTTAAGAACACGTTTTAGAAATAGAATTTAAGAAAGACATTTTATAAGTGTTTTAAATAAAGATGCTCACCATTGTCGTGTTCTGGTCGAGCTTCTGTCCATGAACAGGATCTGGTCTGAAGCAGGACCAGCAGTCGAGCACAGACTCAGGACTGACGGGAAACAACGTCGCACTTGTTATCAAAAGAGGAAGCTGCATATTTACCTGCACGTGTCACTGTTGTGGTCAAGAATGAACTGAGATGTGAACCAAAGATCACTCAGTGGAGTTTAGGAGAAGAAAAAAAAGAAATTCTTAATGTGATCACAGAATAAAATTTGTCACATTATAAAATTATAAACTTATTTATTTATTTATTTATTTATATTTCTTGATTTTATTCAATTTATTCAATTTATATTTAAATACAGATCCCAAAAGAACTATGGATAAACACGGATAGATGCTTACTTTATTTTATTTTGTGGCAGCAAAATTATAAGTAAATATGTTTCTATGTTTTTCAATAAAACCGACCAGTTTTACAAGTTAAGTTTGTACATTTTAAATGTGCATGTGATCAAGGAGTTCCACAGTCCAAGCGGTAGATGTACAAGTTATAAACGTATTTATGAGTTTAAAGTGCATTTGAAACATTTTTTAATCATCTGTTGGTTCAACACTTTTATTTTGAAAAACATCCACGCTGAACCTGTACTTCCTTCCAACAGGAAGTCGCTAAAAGAACGATTGAAAATGTGTTTTTTTTGTTTATTTTTAATTGAAGCAATGTTTTTGGGGGATTTAATCATTAATATTACGATTACGACAAAACAATGAAAGAAGTTTTGATTTTAAAAAGGGAAGTAATCGATGTTAATTGTTTTATTTATTAAACCAACTAAATTTAACAAAAAAATAACAAACTTACTTCCATGTGTGAGCGATTTTTAGCCATAAATCTTAGGGTTTTTTTTTTACCCATGACTTTAAGTGTTTATTTTGCACTATTAAGTTTACAGTTTAGTTACTGTAACGCCGGTAACTAGTAAGTACCAAACAAATTGACAAACTCTCAAAACTAATACAAAGTTTCAGAATTTTGGAAAATTAGTTTTAATAGTTTTTTATTTATTTCAAGAGTTTTGCAAATTGGACATGTTTACTAGTATAGTGTGTGTTTTGACCCAAATGTTGTGTATTTCTTATGTCACATGTTCCTTCATATGCAGGTCAAGAGATTTGGGTCCGTTGCAAAAACCAAAATTACACACACACACACACACACACACAAACACACACACACACACACACACACACACAAGCACACACACACACACACACACACACACACACATCTTAATCCCAAATGATTTTATTGAGGAAGTCGGAGTTGATTACAAAGTACAATAAATTATTAACTACACAACACAGTGAGGTCTTTAAAACACACATAAATATTAACTTAAATCAAACACTGTGTTTGAGAGTTTGTGTGTGTTTTTATATGTTTAAAAAAACAAAAAAATACAATATACAGTATGTACAGGTTACTGCGTCATCCGGGATCAACCCAACACAAACTTGTTAAAAACATGAATCTTTGTTGCTGGAAGAATCTGAACCAGCAGATTTGGATCTTTGAGTTCATGATATGACACGTCTTGATTGGTTGTCTGCTAACATGTCCAAGCTAGCCAGGGATAGAAGAAGAGAGAGTGTCTCTGTCTGGCTGGAGAAGTTAAGGAGAGTAAAAACCCAAACAAAAACAGGAGGAAATACAAACATGTTTCCAAAGCTAAGGGAGCTAAACTTTAGCGTGGAGCACCACCAGGCTCCGTCCTGGTAACTATCAAGTTGAAATGACTCCCGACTACTTCATAGCTCAGTCTTTGTCAACTTTGTTCAGGGAACCGGAAGCTCGGACCAAAAAAGTCGAGCAGAAGTCTCGAGGCCAGAGTTGGAGGACGAGTCGACCCGTCCGAAGAACAAATAGAAAATCAACACGAGACGAGAGAAGGTCGAGGGTTCCGTCTCTAGAAGACTCATCCGGGACTCTAGGAGTCTCTAAGATCCTTCGTTAAACTTGACTGGACTTGATGGTGTCGTCGATCCAGTCGATGTAACGGGTCACTCGGGTGTAGACGCCTGGTTTGTCCCTCTGTCCGCACCCGTCGCCCCAGCTGATGACCCCCATCAGGGTCATCCTGCTGTTGCTGCGGCACACCAGCGGACCCCCGGAGTCGCCCTGCGAGGAGACACGGTCGGACGGTTAAAAACCACATCTGAAGTCGTCTCTCACATCACGTGTGTAGATTTTCTACTTCACCTTGCAGGCGTCGTCCAGTCCTCGGGTGTCTCCGGCGCACAACATGTTGGACGTGACCGGTCGCCCGGACAGAACCTCGGGGACGCATCGCTCTCGGGGCCACAGACGGACGTAGCCTCGCTTCACTCGCTCGGAGAACCCTGCAGCGACTAGAGACAGAAACCCTTCGTCAAACCTTTGACCCGTTTTAGTTACACATGGGGCGACATCTGGTGGTGAGACGGTATAATGCGATCGACTGTATTCAATAATAATAATTATATTTATATATTTCTAATACCTAACAGAAAAAACATAAATGCAAAATCTATTTAATTGTACAACAACATTTATTCAAATAAATGTATTAAAAAAAAAATTACTTTGTATTTAAGATAATACATAAATATATATAATAAATAATAAATAATCAAAATAAACGATGAAATAAACATTTATTTAAAGATACTGCAAGATACAAAAAAAACAACAATAGTAATCAACAGTATACTATATATACATACATATAATACATTAAATAATTAAATATAAATTAAGAATAAAAATAAATGTTTTTTTTGATCAAAATAAAAATAAATAAAGCATTATAAATATCACATTTTATTATTAAGATTAAATACATTTTATGTAATATTTTATAATATAAATTGTTAGCCGTAACTCTAAGTATTTATTTTATTATATTAAGTTTATAGTTTAGTTACTGTTTCCTTAACTTTGAAGTACGGAACAACTTTACAAACTCTTGAAACAAACCTATTCAACAAAAATGCAAAATTGTATATATATATATATATATATATATATATATATATATATGTGTGTGAGTGTGTGTGTGTGTGTGTGTGTGTGTGTGTGTGTGTGTGTGTGTGTGTGTGTGTGTGTGTGTGTGTGTGTGTGTGTGTGTGTGTGTGTGTGTGCGTGAGCGTGTGTGTAATTGTTGGTTTTGAAAGGTAGTAAAGTGTAATTTCATAAACTACAAATCAAATACAAACAGATGGTGAAGATAATGACACTGATCTATATTTTCTGCAGGAAAAGGTCTTGAAACAACATCACAGTAGATTCTTACACTCGGCGTCTCTTCCGTATCCAGAGATCTCACACTCGGTCCAGTCGGGAAGTTCCAGGTTTCGTTCGGGCAAACACGCAGGAAGAACCTCCGGAGAGTTGATGGCACAGATGCCGATGTCCGTCTTCAGCTTCAGCAAAGCTGCGTGACCAGAGACACACAGAGTTAAAAGAGTGTTTTTTCCACTTCCTGACTTTTCCTTCAGGAGGAAAATGAAAACCCTGGGAAAGCAGAAACTAGAGTGGACGGTGTAATGAGTCGTGCTCTCTCCTGGCTCACTGACTCTCTCCTGGCTCACTGACTCTCTCCTGGCTCACTGACTCGCTCTCTGGCTCACTGACTCGCTCTCTGGCTCACTGACTCACTCATTTTCTACGTTTGTTTTCTTTCTCCTGGTCTCATGTGGGAGAAGAAACTGCTTCATCCGTTCAGTCGGTTGTGTTCGGAGGTCGAGCGGGACACGATATGATGGTAATAATATATAACGTGATCACATGAAGCTCTTTGGTTCATTACAAACACAAGGCCTGGGGGCCAAATACAGCATTCGAGGGCAAGTACATTAGATTAGATTAGACTTTATTAATCCCTCTGGTGATCTCCTTCGGTAAATTAGGTTTCCAGTTTACAGCAGAAGACAGAAGGTAAAGGCAAGTTTCATCAAAGCAAGAACAAGAACAAAGTGCAAAGAGATAACAAAGTGCAAATATTACTTTTCCTAAAGTATTTTGAATGCAATACATTCAAATTTATCTTACACAATTATTTTGCCCCGATTCTTTAAAAAAAAATTCTAAATCCGACAGGTTTTTCTCTTGTAAATCAATGGTCCCCCAACATTATTTGAACCATGGACTGCTTTATATTAACTAAAAAACATGTGTTTTCACTAGTTTATAGGTTTCTTTTTTGAGTATTTTTTAAAATCTCGCCTTAAAACACACTTTTATTCTCTGGCTTTTAACACAGCATGACTCTGAGCTGTTTTTAGTGCTTTTTGCTTGTTTTATTTGTTATTGTTTTATCTTTGTGTGATTTAATTGTGCTTTCTTTGCACTTTCATGTCATTGTACAGCACTTTGTATCGACTGTTGTTGTTTTTAAAGTGCTTTATAAATAAAGTTGCTTGATTGATTGATTGAAAAGTGTCTTGCACTAAACAATAGCTTCGCGATTATTGTAAAAAAAAATCAAACTCTTATTTCCTACGATAAACGATAAATCTAAACGTCAAAGACGTGTGTTTGACTCTAAGACAAGTGAGTGTTCTAGTTCTAGAGTCTTCCTCTGGAGAAACACCAACATACCGATGTCGTTGTCGTACGTCTCGTTGTCGAACTTCTCGTGGATCCAGTATTTCTCCACTTTGAAAATCTGCTCGCTGCTGGAGTTCTGTTTCCGGAACGTTCTTCCCAGAACCACCTCCAGCATCTCGGGCTTGTTGCTGCGCGGACGACATGGAAGACGATATTTTAACAACGTCATCTTCATTTCTAGTCATTTCTAGTCATTTCTATAAGAGTATATATATATTGTCGTACACGTCCTCGAAGCAGTGCGCCGCAGACAACACCCAGCAGGAGTCGATGAGGACGCCGCCGCAGCGATGGAAGTGGTTTCTCAGTCGCGCCTGGTAGACGTTGATGGCCGCCTGCCACGGCTGCTCTGTGATGTCACTGACTCGACCGCCAAACATACGGAAGGACGGACGGTTGACCGAGTTGTCCAAACGCTGTCCACACGCGGCTGCGGGGAGAAAGGTCGAGGGTCAGACTCTCTCAAGAGTGATCACGTGTCGAGAGGTTCGGTGGATTCTAACCTTGGTTGTTGTTGTTGTTGGATGTCGGGGCGCGAGGACCAAGAGTTGTGATCAATGGACGCTTTGCTGTTGAGAAAGAAAACATGTTGGTGAGATTTATCTGCTCAAGAAACATTTGGAATTTTATTCAAAGTTTTTTTATTTTAAACAAGTTCAATAAAGAATGGAGTGAAGTTTATATCAGTATTGATACAAACTTGAGGCTCTTTTGATAAAATAACATCGTAATAAATTATCATGACTTCAGTATATCAGTGTCATCAGAATATTTTATAACCTTTCTAATGTTTAAATTAACTTTAAATAATGAACATTTTTCAAAATGAATGGATTTTTTCCACACATTGAATTTATGGTTGTAATTCAAATCATTAAAAAACAAATGTTCTAAATGTAATACTCTTTAATTATTAGCCTATTAAATTAAATTTAAAAATGTTGGTATAATATGCTTTGAATAAAATTTAAGAATTTATGAAATGAATATATAGAAAACTTGTTTTTTTAAAATACAGAAATTAGAATATCAAACTCTACGTGATAAAATGCATTTATTTTTAAATGTTTTGATGTTTTTTCATGTAATAATTAAAAAGAATAAAATAAATTCCACCTTTCAACGTAGAAATTATTAAATACAATAACTCAATAAATACTAATATTTATATTCTTTAAAAAACAACAACATTTCAATTGAAAAAAAGATTGGTATTAGAATGTATTTTTGTATTATTGGAATTACAATAACAAACTTTATGTGTGAAACTAATTTCATTCATTTTGGAAAATGTTCTAAATTTAAAATTATTTTTATTTAAAAATTCAACCTTGTTTAATTCAATTTAACTTGTTTAAATGAATTGATTAGTTTATATGTTTTTTAATGATATTTAAAATCATTCAATTTTTAAAAGAAACTACAACATTTCAATAAAAAAAAAAGTTTTAACACTGAAAATATTAAGAAATATATTGAATATTCTGGTGACACTGATCTACTTCTGTGTTAATACTTCTGTCACTCACAGCACTTGGGAACGTCACACAGCTCCCAGGTCAGCTGCAAGTTTCTGTAAACGTGACACCACGGACCGACGTCACCGTCAGGGTTCCTGTTGGAAAAAATGACACATTTAAACTCAATTTATCTTGAACTTGATGCTTTAGACCGGGGTGTCCAAAGTTGTTTTTGGACGAGGGACACGTTTGATTAAGTTAAAACAAGCAAGGGCCAAACATGTTGTCTCATTCAGAACTTCAAAATAAAAGCTCCTATATATTTTACCAGACACAACAAAAAACATTTTTAGATTTTGAGCTTAAGCTTGTGTGACAACATGACTTGAGGCCATCAGTTAGCATCAATGCTAATCCTTCATTCACAAGACTAGGTTAGAGCTGAGCTGAAAGGCTGTTCATAATCACCTCAACTTTACTTTTTTTTGCATTTTTTTTCATTTCTTCTTCTTACCGACAGAAGTTGTGACCTCCGAGTCCCAGATCCAGTGCGTCGGACCTCCACGCGTTGTTGAGCTTGTGCCTCAAAGAAGGAAAGTCCCAGGCCAGACAAGACACTCCACTCTTGGTGACCGCGGTGGTTCCTCGGTACAGCTGACCGGAGCCCTGAGCACACTCCTGGTTCTGATCTGAGACGCAAGGGACGGTTTAGAGAGGGGCCGACGTGTTACTATTGTCGGGGTGAAGTTAGTACCTTCTGGACACTTTGGTACTGAACAGTACTCCCAAGATATCTGAGTTCCTTTGTAGGTGAAACACCAGGGCGAGTTGTCGTCGTCTGGATTCCTAAATCACACAGAAAGATGAAGTCACATCAAATCTAAGATAAGTTAAGTTAAACTAAAGTATGTACACAATAGTCCCTTTATACAAGTTTAAATGAACAATTATTCCAACTTGCTAACGCAACATTTCTCATGAGGTATCAAACCTCTCAGTAAAGGTGACCTGAACAGCTCCCATAATGCTTTGCCGCCCAGCCAACCCATCATAGCTGTCGGTCAATCGAAATTGCGACATAGAAGTAGAATCTAAATAAGGTATTATAGCGACAAATCAACCGTGAGTATGTAGGGCAGTACGTAGAAATGCATCATGGGAGTTCACCGTTTTGTTGGTACCATGAGTAATATGGGTGCGGTGAGTAGAAGCGAGATCGATGACGTTAAACAGCGATGTAGCGAGGGGACCACTGTGTTTTATCAACTTTATACTCGGTGTATTACCTGCAGAAGTTGTGGTTTCCGAGCCCGAGGCTGCTGGCGTCCACTTTCCTGGCCGTGAACTTCCTTCCTCTCAGCGTGGTGGAGTTCCAGTTGATGCACTCGGCGCCAGATTGACCCAAACTCCACGTGCCACGATACCCGCTTCCTTTGCCGGCAACACAACTCTCTTTGGTGTCTGTCGGGAAGAGGCGAGGGTTCCAGAATAAGTCAAAAATCTCGCAAGACAAGTTAATAAACTGCATGTATGGACGACGTCCAGATGACTAAACTTGAGGCTCATGAACGCCTTTGTAACATTTTCCTAAGAAATGTTTGCATGACTTATGGTTACTATGAATGTCATCAGATTAACACGCGGAGTAAGAAACTGCATCTCATTTTAACCCCGACAGCTGGAATGCTCTGAACCGGATCCAGATGGGGGTGTGGTGTTACAAGAGAATTAGAACCCACAGACGCACAAATATTGTTTTTTTTTAAAAAACACCCTTTTCTCTTGGATTTTATGATCTTCGTCATTGTAAACCACAAACATTATTGTAAGTGAGTCGGGCGTCTACGAATTTCTCAACACTTTATTGGTTGTTAAATAACAACTATGACATAACTGACATTTCAATGAACCAGAATAATACAAGGTCTGGAGAATAAACAACACCAGGCATCATTCTTTAAATACAACTAAATGATATATTAAATAGCATATAGTTCCGGAGACAGGTTAGTTATTATTATATAAGATATATAATAGAAAATTTCGAAATAAAGGTTGACGAAATATAGCTGTAATTGTAATATTATATATATTTTTTAATAATATTATATAATTAAAGAATAAAATAGAAACCATGAGAAATTGTGAAAACATTTTCCGATATAGATTTGAATTCATATAGAGCATACAGCGTAAGTAAAAACATCACAAACATGTAAATTATTTTCTAAAAGTAATGAAAGAATAAATACATGCAGTAAACAGTTAAAATGTAAAAAAAAGAGGGAAAAATATGTTGATGGCTAGTTAGCCCTTTAGCATGGTACTGCGTTTAGCAGTTAGCATCGTAGCGTAGCCGTGGCAAAAAGAACATTATTTGAACACAAATTAAAAAGGGAACAAACATACAATCATATTTAAATATATATATATATATATGGTATTTAGTTTTATACTTACTTATCTCACACTGAGCACCAGTGAAGCCTTTAGGACACTGACAGATGTAGTCGGAAGAGTAAACAGCTTCTTTACACAGGCCGCCATTGTAGCATTGAGACATGTAACAGTCTAAAAAAAAGAAAGAAAAAAAAGGTTGATATATTATTATTATTATTTTCTAGAGTGTCACAAAATAACCTTTAGGATATTCCAACCTTAAAGCTACTAATAAAAGATATTCCTAAAAAGCTTGGAGTTTGAGATTAGCATTAATGTTAGCATGTGCATAATGCTAACGCCTTCTTATTGTTATTTAATTATTTAATTGAAATTAAATTACTTTATTAATATCATAATGTGTTATAAAGACATGTTTGAAGTTTTGTTCTCGTGGATATATTGAAGTTAACGCAACAGTTATTTAACTTTGGACGCACATTGAAGATATGTTGTCGGTTAGCCTGATGGCTAATGGCTACGACATAAACATTCTTGAAAACAGAAACTACACAAATACACTAATAACTCAGATTTTTTTAAATTAAATAATAATAAATAAGTGGCAGTTGCAAAAATGAAAACTAACACGTGAATATTCCGGCGTCTTTCTTATTTGTATAGACTTCTAAATGGGAATCAATGTGGCAAAAGCTAGTACTTAAAATGATTTAGAGACACGGTCGTCTACAGGTTGTATTTATCTAGAAGGAATCTGTTCCAAAACATATAAAACAATGAAGTTTCGAGGTCGAATTGTTTAAAGTTTTTGGGTTTTTAAGCTTCAAATCTTCAAGTCCAGAATAGCAGCAGCTAGTTATATGATCTCACGGTAGTTTGTCGGAAGGGAAATGCGGTGGTGATTTATATTCCCGAGGATAAATGGTGTGTCACAGAAGCCATCTTGAAGGTGCCTGGCACGAGTATTTCAAACAAGCCGAGACTAAACCTCGCCCACAGAAGCGCCCGGGAAACAGACAAATAATCAGGAGGTCGTTGCGGCGACGGCGGAGGTGAGATTTAATCACACAGACGAATGGGGTTTTGGCGAGGATTTCGGGGGTTGAGACGTGTAACTACACACACACTTGCTCACACACTCACTGGTGACGGGCACAACATGACAAAGCTCTCGTCCTCTCGTCGCACAACGGCAATATTCCACTCGCTGTCCCGTCCATCGCAGCCAAGTGTCGCCGAAACGACGCACTGCTGACGTCCCACTATCCACACATTGCACTGAAACACACAACTCACAGTCAGTACGAGACACAGGGTTTGTTATTTTTTGGAGGGCGGGGGGGGGGGGGTTAAAAGTAGACAAAGGTGAAAATGACACAAATGATAAGGATTCACACGATGATCATGATGATGATGATTAAAAGACAAACAGAAGGTGGGGCTCACAAGACGACTCAAGGGGAGGAGGTGAAGACTTCTGGACATGAATGAAAAAAATGGTCCGTCTGGATGGATGCCTGAGCGGCTCACCTCGGTAGAAACGAGTCCCTCGCTTAGAGCGCAGCGGCACCGTCTGCAGAGGGACGACAACAACGTCATGACTCTTTCACAGAGAAAAAACTTGTTTTTAATTTCTATAAAACTAGTTATAATTGACTCACACGGTTAAAAAAAATAATTCAAATCTTCTCACGCAGAGGTTGTGCAAAGTCCTTCACCCTCTTAATGTATTGTGTTATAAATATATTATTATTTAGATGTAGTTACTGATCTTTTTGTAGTGATTTAAACAGTAATCAACACTATGTCTGTTAGCGTTTACTTTATATTTTATTTATTTATTTATTTTGACAAAATCTTCAATAGTATAATCCTTTTATTTCTGTTTAAGTCGCAGTTGTGAGATAATTAATTAAACATTAACGTCCTCATCAATATTTGTTTTAATTCTTTATGGTTTTTTGTGTATTTATTATTTTCGGGGAATATCTATTGAATATTTGTATCATTCACTTGTTGTTTTGTGTTCATTTCTTTATTGTCATTTCAATGTTTTAAGAGAACTTTTCATTAGAACTAGTTTTTATACGTATATGTTCTTACACTTGGTAAACATTTGGATATAGCTATCTATTAATTAATTAAAAATATAGTGTTATTAATTGTTGATGTTTGTCAGTATTTGCTGTTTTTCTTAACGTAAAATCCAAAATAATTTTATATTTTCATTAAAACATCATTATCTGTATTTTAAATTAAAAAAAATGTTTTTTTAAATGTATAATAATTCAAATGCATTAATTGACCCTTTTCATTAGAACTTCTAAGAATCATTTTAATCAACACACAAGGTGAACTTATGTGTTGATTTTTGTCGGTTTATCCCTCTCCTTTTTCTACATAAAATCTTTAACAATATGATCTTAATTTCTATTTTTGATGTCTCAGTCACAAGATAAAAAAATAAACAATAACATCCAATATTTGCATTAATTTGGTGTCTGTGTTTCAATCCACACATAACGTCTTAATAATAATAATGTGTTGATGTTTGTCAGCATCATTTTAACACAAAATTTCTAATAATACATATATATTTTAGTCTCAGTTGTAAGATAATTAAAAAAAAAATCCCACTAATATTACTAATATTAAGCTTAAATTGATGAAAAAATCTCATAAAACACACTTTCATTACATTTCTAAAAAAATAAAATGATGTAGTACTCACAGGGCTGGCTAGGGTGCAGTAGAGAGCTGACACCAGCACAAACAGGCAGATAATCTTCATCGCTCCTTAATGTCCTGAAAGTATAAACACAATAAAACTCAGAAACTACCGGATAATAAAACATGTTTGAATGGACTTATAACCTTCCTTTTTTATACAAACCATTTATCAAAGATTTAATACGTGATACAACAAATGTTCTGCAACCAAAATAAATAAAAGAAACTCCCAAAAGAACTTTCATCTCATTGTGTGTCCAGCCCTCCATTATTGGTCATCTGTACGCAACCTATGATTTTGTCATCAGTGACATCAGTGACATATGACAATCACAGGAAAACCACAAACACAGTCCGTTCCACAATATTGTTTCCTTCCACCGTTTCCTTCCTTCTCTTCCTCTGCTATCTTTTTTTTTTTTTTTCTATCGAGGGAGAGTTTCTAGGGAGGAAAGGGTGGAGCAGGTGGACTGATGGGAAGTGAGGGGTCATTGTAGTGGGGGGTCATTGTAGTGAGGGGTCATTGTTCGTCGTCCTGAGTCAGACGGGAAGTCGTAACTGCAGGTACATCCCATAAGAAAGTCATCATTGGTTTCAAACGTCTTCGTCGATCCAGCTTGAACTCGTAAACAAAATTGCTGAGGCGACAGGAAAAGCAGTCGATCACAGAGCCCGGCGGAGCGTGCCGTGGTGAAGTCCGTGTGGTTGGTGGGTTTCTTTCAAAACCCTCCGACAACATTCCTTCTCTGCGGCAGCAGCAGCTGCGGAGACTCAGAGGTGAGTCAGAACTTTAAAAAGATGGACGGCTGAAGGTTTGGAAAAGGAGATCCTGGGCGAGACCGGAGTCAAGTGTGAGCAGAAACTGAGTCACATTCAGCAGAAATATGTGGAGACCAGAAACAGAAGAAGAAGAAATGACCTAAATACTCAGATGCTTGCACTTCTGCTCTCGGGAAAGTTTTCACCCCCCCCACACCCATCAGACCCACCACCGGTCTGTCGTCTGATCCGCCACTGACTCACATTCTGTGGTCGACTGATCCCGTATCTTCGCACACACAACATATTCTAAGTCTTTGTGAACATGACAATACGACGCACTCACCAGCCTCTTCCAAAAAGATCCCTCGTCTCGTCCCCATAAACCCCCCTCTGGGTTCAGTTCCTACCCCTCGACTGCCCCTCACAACAACAACAGACCGGCTTCTTCTTTGTTTCCTTTGTGCAGCTGTTCATCTCTCTCCGGCGCTGTCAGCTGAAAACATGTGTTTCCTGATGTGTGTTTGTACATATCGACTCCCGCGCACACATCGGCGTAAACATGTGTGAGAGGGTCCAGCCCTGGTATCTCCAGAAGACCAAGGGGGCCCGGATGAGGGTTTCCTCTTGAGGCAACTGGAGGCTCAGACGTAAACAGAACGTTGAGTTTTGTTGATAGTTTGTTGCGACTCAGGAAATTCACGACCCCTGTTTTTTCAACAAGATAGTAGTTGACTTTCTAGCTTATGTTAGATTACTTTATAGTCGACAAAAGTACAAGTAGTTTTTTTTAGCACAAGCAGTAGTAGGCGTATTAGCAGTTGTGCTGATGATCTAGCAACTGCAAAACAATGTAAAATTATCGGAAAACACCTTAATTTGACACCAAAGTCACATGAAAGTTGATTTATTTTTGTGTTGTTATTGTACGCTTTGTATGACAAATTCAAGTCTTTTTGGATTTTTGCTAGTACTGATCAAACCTTGACACCTGAGCAACAACAGTTAGCTATGAAATGGAAAATTAAACCTTTAAAATCATCTTAAATCAAGATGGATTTACAAAAACACCATCATTTATTCGTCGTCTCTGTATTCCTTCATCAATATTTCCTGAGAACATTATTGAAACATGTCGTTTTGCTAACAGAAAAAACGTTTTATGTAACTTTTTTGGCTAACAATAGCCAGCTAGAGCTAATGCTAGTGCTAGTGCTAATGCTAATGCTAATGCTAGTGATAGTGATAGTGATAGTGATAGTGATAGTGATAGTGATAGTGATAGTGATAGTGATAGTGATAGTGATAGTGATAGTGATAGTGCTAATCTGGATCCTTTTCCAAGTCAGCCCAATCTTCCAGAGCCAGAACATCAGTTTATTAATAGCTTATAACTTGTTTATCGGTGTCAATTTCATGGTTAACCTACAACAGCTCGTCCACTCCAATGTCAAGCTAATTTTTTTAAATGCTAACGATAAAATTCATTCAAATATTGACAGACTTTTCATAATAATTTCTCTTCCCAGATTAAAATATGAGCAAAATAACACATTAAATATACAGTAAAAAGAGAAATATTTCTAAGAGAAAAAAGGTAGATTACTCCGCAATTCCATCAACTATTTATTGGTCCTTAGTCTAGGGTTTTTTGCGTCAGTCTAATAGGTTTGATACGCATGTTTTGACATGATTTGCGTGGATTATGTTTTAGACAGGATTTAAAAACTGTTTTCCTTCCAACATTCCTCTATTACATTATTATCGTTGGCACAAAAGTGAACCTGCCAAAGAAACTATGGATCATAGTCTTTTCTTTTTTTTTTCCACAAAATGGTAAAGTTGAAACATGTTCACCGCGGCCCGGGGCGGGGGGTGCGGTTTGGATTCTGGGTCAAACATGAATGAATGGAAGAAATGAAAGCGTCTATGGACTGGCGGCGCGTGACTCACGCGTTGCTTCGTGGCACGTTCAGCAAAGTAGCCGATGATAACAAACCCGTCGTCGGTCGGTGACGCCGTTGACCTACATTCTAGCAGATGTCGGTTTCTAATTAGGAAAAGTTCTAATTTCATACTTTATTAGCGTGTATGGACTGAACACATGGAGAAACAGTGTCGTAAGCTGAACAGATTGACCCAGTTTTACTCGTTAAAAATCGAAAAATAACTGTCAATCTGGACACTAAATGTAACTTTGTATCATGATAACTCAGATTATTGGGGGCGAAACAAAATGTATATTTTTTATTTACCTAACAGGAAGTAGGAGTTTGATTTAAATGTATGTTTTTTTCTTTGACGCTAAGTTTACCTTCGCGTTTGTTCTTCTTAACCAAACTATTTCCTGTTTTATAGTAAGTAAGTAAGAAAGTAAGTCATTTTTATTTATAGAGCGCTTTTCCAGACCAGGGTCACAAAGCGCTTAAACAATCAAAACAATATTCAATAAAGTATATACTTTAAAGATCAAGATAAAACTGATAACACAACAGGAGTTCCAGAAAATCAAGGAAAAGTATAGTAAGTAAGTAAGTAAGTAATTTTTATTTGTATAGCGCTTTTCCAGACCAGGGTCACAAAGCGCTTAAACAGTATGGTTGACATCCATCATCTCGGTCCCTTATCTTATCTTAATCACCTACATCTTCAGATCTCATATATATATACACTTGGATTTTAAGACAACCATCCAGGGGGCCAGAGATCCACCTTGAACTAGTTTCTTTTCAACCCATTTAAGAATAATAAATGAATAAAAGGTGCTTAATTATCGAACAGTATCGACAAACTTGAATTGAATTTCTCTTTTGACGAACCGTCCAAGCAGAAGTTCATTCTTGACAGAGCCATTAGCACATGTGTGTTGAGATGATGTGGCGGATGTGGTTTCGCAGACTTCCAGTAACAAAGTAGGAACTTAAACGTGGAGATATCACGGGGGGGGGGGGGGGGGAGCATACTTGCATCTACCTGTGAAATGCACCTCATCTCCCAGGTGACTATTCCTGTCTCACATCTCCGCAAGATTAGACACTTGGCCGAAGACCAGAGCCGGTCAAAGGCGGCTTTTCTTTTTTTTCCCTGTTGAACAAGGTTTCAAAAATGTCTTCATTATGTGTCACAGCAACGCTCCGGCGGTCATTAAGCTACTTATCAGGCGCTGTTCATTCATGGCGAAGGGGATTTTCATTACAGACGCTGTGGTTTCGACTGCAGAACAGGGAGCTGTATTGTCGCCCACAAGGAGAAGCTTTGTGAGGGAAAAGGCCAGGGGGGGGGACGAAAGGCAGAACCGAAGGATGACAGTTCAAAAGAAAAAGCTAATGGAGGAGAGAGAGACAGAGGAAGGATCTAACAAGTCAGCAGAAAAGAGAGTGAGTGGTCGTGTGACTCATCTATCCTGTGGACGCCGCAGACTCAGATGTTGCAGGATTTATGGGAGCTTTTGGATCTTTGATGGAAAGTTCTCAGAAGTAACAGAACGTTAACAAGGACACGAGGTACATACTCTTAGAATACAGATATAAACAGTTAAAAATCGACTAATTAAACCGCTTCAAAATGACTTACAAAGTCCTAGATGGAAGTTTAAGGAGAATGTCTTACACAAGACACTAGAGAACGGAGGGATCAACACTCTTTTTTTGCACCGCAGACCAGTTTGATATCGGAATTATATTCACGGACCGGCCTTCTGATCAAGAAAGTAGAAATAAATCACTCATTTAGAGTAGTTTTCAGTTTGGAACAAGCGTCTTGATGTGTCAACAGTCACAGGCGAATGTTACTTAAGAGAAAATACCATATCTTTTTCAAAATAAAACACCTTTTCAATCATCAATAAAGCAGGAATTGTAACGTTGCCGGTCGTCGGATCAGGGGATTGTGGAACCACTGGATAAATGCACATCTGGGCCAAATCATTTTAGGGAACTTAAAGGGGAAATTAAAGGGCAACTAATGTCAAACTCCAACTCTACTGACTCACATACATGTTTTAAATGTTGAATCTTCCTCTCCAAGATGCAGTAAGTCACGTTTTGAACTTTTTAGTTTATAAAGTTTGTCTGAAATCTTGGCAAACGAGAGGTTACGAGAGCATAGTCCATTATGACGTAATAATGGCTTCACTCCTCCTCCAGCCAGCTGTGATCACGGCCCGCTTTGTTTATACAACGAGTCTCTTGGAGGTCGAGACTTCTCGGATTGATGACACGCGGTGACTAACCTGGATGCTTAACCAATCACAGTAGAGTGGGTGTGGTTATGGTAAGTTTGAATCTCCAAAAACACAAAAATGTTTTCAGCTTAAGCTCATTTTCAATGTAGAGAGTTTTGTACAAACAGTCACTGATGATACAATAGAGTCCAACATCTATTTAAGACGCACTTACATCAACACAACACCTTTAAACTGCATAAATCACTCATAATTTCTATGCAAGAATTAAAGCTTTATCCAGTTACTAATATCAGCACAAACCTTTTAAGGTATATTTCTTAAAGTATTATCAGTATTTCACAATTTTCCACAGTATTTTTGAACAAAACAAACAACTTAATTACAGTGAGCGGCACCGACCACTACAAACCTGAACAACAACTTATTAAATTAAAACACAAAACAGGCAACAATAAATACAGCAATAAGTCAAGATACATGAAGTCATACGATGATCGGCTACACATAAAACATACTATTGTAAATCATATCTAATTGCTTGACATGTCAATACCAGTAAACCTCCCCCTACTTTAAGTTTAACAGCTTTACGTGCCACGGGTGACTCACACAAGTGTTCGGACCCAAGAGTGACCGCACTGCCAGGAATGTAGATAAAAACCAATTACTACTTTCACTGCGAGATAATGCATCGGCTTAGAGTATCACTGATGTGAGGGAGGAGAGTTCCCAACATTATCATGAAGCCACGCACGCACACACACACACACACACACACACACACACTCACACACACACATAATCAGAGTCCTGGATAACATCGGCACAATCTCAGTACGTTCCCGACATATAAGTATTAGAACGATGTGTGTGTTCTGAGGTTTGATGCAATTATTGATAAACGTGACGTCATTTAAACTTCAACACAGATTCCCTGATGCAGTATATAATGTGTGTGAAATATATCAAAGTAAATTATTTTTTAATATAAATATTTACACAAAAAAACGTAATTTTCATTTGTTATTTCAAAATGTAATGTGTGTTGAGTTTTTCTTTTTTATTTTGTATACATCTTCATTGACTGGTATTTCACTATATTATTTTTTAAAATACATGTAAATATGAATACATATATGTATATAAATATTGTATATATAAGTAAGTCATTTTTATTTGTATAGCGCTTTTCCAGACCAGGGTCACAAAGCGCTTAAACAATCAAGACAATACTCAATAAAGTATATACTTTAAAGGTCAAGATAAAATTGATAACTATTATTACATGATATTACATGATATTATTTGTTTTGTATAAAAAACACATTTGTAGATATCATATTATTAAAAACAATATAATAATGTAAAATAATATTTAATGTTTTACAACATTGGCACTTTTGTCTTTACTAGTTAAGAATGTCTCTTAAAATGATATATTTAAATCAAATCAAGATAACTAAAATAAGTTTACAGAAGTATTTTAAAATATATAAAAAAAATGTAAATGAATAAATGATGCACAAACATAACAATATTAAAACCATATTATTTAAGATATTGAGTGAACAAACGGTTTTTGTAAGTTAATAAAAGTTTAGCTGCAACAGAGTTAATGATATAAAGTTAAAAAACTACATGTAAAATATCGACGAACCTGTTTCCTCTCGAGTGAAGGTGCAATTCCTCGAAAGCTGTAGAGATCCAGAGGCTCGTCTCTCGAACTGACACTTTTCTCCTTCCCCGGGTTTTTATCTGCGAGTGAAGGGGAGGTTCCTGCTGACCTCAGCCGGAGAACATGGCTGCCAGCCCGGGTGATGGAGGCGATGATGTCGCCTGCAGGGCGGCGCCACTCGCCCAAGATGACTTGTTAAGATTCTCTGAAATAGTTGTCATTTTACCGCACGCTACTGATGCAAAAAAAGAAAACAACTATAAACAAAAGAAAACATGTTGAATTTACATTATTTTATATCATACATCAATCTTTATATGGCCCCCTGTATCGTTTATGTTTGGGGCCACAGGTGTAAAGTTTCAGGGACAAAAATGATTCTATCTAGACTTTTTTTTTTTTTTACTTTTTGGTTCATGATATTGATCCAAAAATATGTGGAGCAAAATTGCTTCCAATTCCCGACAAAAAATATCATAAACAGAAACAAAAATTACAATAATCTCAGTCAAGATTATATATCTTCTTTTTGAATTAAATATATATATATAAATATATATATAATGCAAAAAGAAAACAAATATTAATAAAAGAAAACATATTGAAAACTTGAAAATTGAATTTACATTATTTTATATCATACATTAATTTTTGTATATATATATATATATCTATATATATATATATATAGTCTTCCTCTCCAAGATGCAGTAAGTCCCTCATCATGACCATGTTTTGGACTTTTTACTTTATAAAGTTGCTCTGAGTCTGAGAAAGAGAGGTTACGAGACGGGAGTCCATTATGACGTAATAATGGCTTCACTCCTCCACCAGCCAGCTGTAATCACGTCCACTTTGTTTATACAATGAGTCCCTTAGAGGTGGAGACTTCTGGGATTGATGACACGCGATTGATATAACTATTAATAAAAGAAAACATATTGAAAACATATTGAATTTACATTACTAAAGTTCATGTAATAACCCATTACATTTTACATTGATTTTCAACAAATTAACTAATTTATCTTAAATCTCATTTATGTGAGACAAATACTTATGTGATTCTGATGTTTCATGTATTTAAATTTCCAAAAAATACTAGTTGTGTATTCTTAATAACAGGCTCAGTACACTATAATACATGAAGAAAAAATGAATCAAAATGTGAGTAATACCTGATATATACACATGTCTGTGGTATAGAGAAGCATGAAATTGATCATAATTAAAGAGAAAAATAGTTCCGTCACACCTACAGGATGCCTCTCTTTGTCACGTTACAAACGTCTGCATCTTTGTGGGTTTTTCCGGTTGGCGTCCAGGAGTCGTTTGTCACGACCACAGACTTGGTTAATCCACCCTTCCCTTCCTCAGGAAATCTGCCACTTATCCTCCAGAATGGTTTCATCTCTTCTCCGAGCAGCTCAACTCATTAATGTCCATCGGTTTTATCGTCAATAAAGTCCTCGTTAAACATCCAACGTCAGGGCGTGGATCGTGTTGTTTGTCTTTCTTTCCATCTTTTTTAGTTGAGAGTCAAAACACAAACTATTTGAATCTGTCAGTTCATCAAATTATTGTATGTTAGATTATTGTGTTACAGCAACATATATGTGTCAGTTATTAGCTTGTATTATATTTAGTACTTTGACAATTGCTTTCCAATGATTAGTGTCTGGATAATAATAATAATATTCTCTCTTTATTCTTTAAAAATCATCATCTTGTGTGATATTATTTGTATTATGTATCTACGAAATACATTTTGTACTTTTTATCACATCTATATGATATGGAAAATTACATTTTTTTAAATTTCCAAATATCTTTTTTTCCATTTTTTGACAAATAATGTATAATAATGTCATCAGTGAGCAGAGAAGCAGAATGAGAATGCTCCTTCCCAGGTGCAAAACAAATAGACTCAGGGACTCATTCATTCCTCGGGCTATTAAATTGTACAATTCTGAGTTCGGGGGCAGGAGTGAAAGTATCTTGATGTTCTGTTCTTTGTTAATCTTTGTATCCTTATTTTTCTTTGATCTATGTTCTTTATCTTTATCTTTAGACTTATATTGTATCATCTTGTTCTTTCTCTTTATTTCTCTTTGTTCTTGTTCTTATTTTATTTTGATTGTTTTTTATGAATAATTGCTGTATTTGCTGTGGATAATTTGGAGAAAAAAAACAATTTCAATCAATAAAGTTCTACCTAACCTAACCTAACCTAATTAAGCTCTTAATTAATCTTTCTTAAAATATTTATCTTAATTAACTTCTATCTGGAATCTTTCCATATTGAATTATTTGATTGAAATGATCGTTAAATGTTAATTCACCTGCGAAAGGTACTTTACTGTAAAAAAAACAAACATTGTCCAGTGATTTCAATCGTCCAGTATAAAATGATTGGATAGTGACCTGTCAATCAATCTCAACTGCTAATTGTCCCGCCTCTTCCTGAAACGGTTGGTAGATCGCCGCCACACACGATTCATCGTACAGTTCGAAGAACATTCTGAACACAAAACGTTGGACGGATTTAAAAACAGAACATTTTCCTTTAGCATGAAAAAATCATTAAACATCAATACTACACAATAATACCACATGTAAAATGGTTGTTAAACATCCTTAAAAATCTATTTACCTTTCTAGAACTAAGACAAACACGACTCACGCACTTGTTAGTTTACATCTCTGAAGAGGCCACATGTAATCCTTGATAGTTTAATTCACTGGTCACTCAGATGCTTTTTGTTTAGTTTCCTTCCACGTCACACTTTGACGTCAGCGTCAGACTTTAATCAGTGACATGTTTTTTAAAGAACGAGGAGAATCGCTTGCGTCTTTCTAAACTCCACCTGGTGATGATGATGATGGAGCCGAGAAAAAAAAGGTTGGGAAAGTTGGGGAGAGCATCCAAGTATAACATGGAGAAGAGCCAGGGTCTTGAGTCATTGAACAAACACATGCTTGTAATTCATACATCAAAGTGATCTCAGATGAAGTCTAGATGCTTTGGGATGAAAGCAGGACGTTGTGTTCTGTAACATATGTTGAGTGTACGAGTCATAATTGTCAATAAAGTTTTTTATTTAACTTATTAATGGTATTTAATGATGCTGGAAAAACAAACTCCCTCACAGAAACACTAATCTAATGTTTTTTATTGATTGATTTTGTCTTTTACTGGAAATCTCCCTTTTTATTTTTATTTTTATTATTTCAAAATTGTTGTAATTGCAATAATCTTCACTTGATTGATGTTAAAAAATGTTCCAGAGTGTTTCGAAGTATCAATGATCTCAGGACCTCCTCCCTCCTCTCTGTCTTCACCTGCTTATCGCAGTGTTGAGGGCAAATATTTTCGACTCTTCTGGTGTGAGTGGGAGAAAGTTGATCCGACCACGGTTGGGAAGTAGTGAAACTGGACTCTTACGGTTATTATGTCTGCTCCCAGAATAGAGTCGACTGTTACCGACGTGTCCACCTCCACATACTTTCCTGTTGTTGCTCTCTTGTTATGCAAATCCAAACCACTAATTACACTTTTTTCTGCAGTTGCATAACATGTTACACTGAGTTGTGTTTAATGTTGATAAAACGCTATTTTTACAGTTAAAAACACTCAAATTATCTCACATTTCGTTCATTAAGTTCATGTTATAAGACTCACAAACTAGAACTGTGCAGTAATGCATTAAAACGTTGATTTTAAAGAACATTTTCAACAACATCTAACATTATTTCTTTTTAATTTCACTTATTTTACTAGCAGTGGTGAAATAGTTAATGAAACATCATATATCCTGCAGGGGCTTTAACTAAGAAGAACCAAAACATTCAACAAACTTCAAAACACGGTGATTTTACTTACCTTTTTTAATTTTACATGAAAGAAAAGGTCATTCTAGATATAAAAGGGGCTTTTTCTTCTATTTTCCACATAAATCCATATTATTAATACTCGATTTTTCTTCTTTTCTCGCGGTGTATAAAGTTAAACATGATATTATAACAGTAATGGATTTAAAGCAGCGCTGGAAGAGGGGGCGTGGCCTACAGGTTTACAGGAAACAAGAAAAACCAGGAAGTAAAAAAGTTTTTCTGCGAGATTTCTTTATCGCTAAGTTTCACTTAAAAACATTGTTTTTTAATGCTTAAACCGGTCACTTAACTTTATTTCAAAACGCTTATTACCAGCGGAAAAGTCAAAGGTACGTATAAAATAAGTGTTTTATTATTTACGTGTAATGCAACGTTATTACTTAGTATAATAAGATACTTTAAGTGTTTCTTTATACGGCACTTTTACATGATGAATAAATATAACTGAACTATCACTTTTTGTTCTAATAACATGTTTATATTAGCCTGCAAATCTATACGAATGTGTAATTGTTCACGTAAACGTACCACAGTGACAATACGTTTTTATCAATACAAATACTGACTTGAAAGAGTAATTACTTTATAACTACTCAATATTACACTTAAACATCTATATTTTTTATCCTATTGGATATTAAATACATTATGCACTTTTATACAAACTAATATTGTAGTTATCTGATCACAAAGTCAATTTTTATATAAAAATAAATGATTTGTGCAGCAATATTTATACAAGACTAAACATACTGTTTTTCTGACTTTAACAAAACATGATAGCAGCATAATATCAATATTTGTGCTGCAGATGAGCGACAAAACTGACTCCCATAACTTTTAATTTGTATATATTTAGTCCGATGGACTAGATATTTAGTCCGATGGACTAAATATTGAGTCATTTTATGCATTTTCAAGCAGATTTAAGTCCGACTATGTGTTCCCAGATTCAGCCTCTGAAGTCATGAATCGGGTCCCACTGCAGCAGCCTCTGAGCTGTGGCCCCTGGGAGCTCAAGGAGCGACTCGGCAATGGAGGTTTTGGAAACGTCACGAAATGGCAAAATAAGGTATCGGGCGTCACTCTTTGTGTTTGCATGTTTAACTCTACTCTTCGAATCAAAACGTTAGCGAAAATAGTCTTTTTTTTTGGCATAACATAACATTTTATATTATAATTAATATCAAATATCACAATGAATATATATTTTTTAGAATACAAATGCATGCTTTAGTGAAAAATGTGTATCTGAAACATGTAAAAGGCCAGTTTCAAATGGACAAAAGACCAAAAGTTAGCTTCTCAAAAAGTGCTTAGAGGTGATGCTAACGCAGATGTTGACATGATTGGTGGGGCGTTTTAGGTTCTTTTGAAGGATCCCTCGCAGATGCAACTGAATGAGAACGTTAAGTTGGACACAGGGTCAGTTTTGTTTTGGCAGAGAGAAGATGAAAAGATTTTGATGCACATTCTTCTAGCTATACGGCCACACAGTTCATTTTCTGTTTGAACAATTAAGTTAAATGTTGATGGTTTGAATCTCCAGGATGTTAGAGGACTTTCCTTTTTTTTTAAAGTTACAGTAGTGAGTCCCCAACCTTGTTTGCACCACTGAGCGGTTTAAGGTCGGCATCATATTCACAGTTCGAACTTCATATAAAAACAATAAAAATAGATCATTTAGAGTTATACAGGCTTATTGTACCGTTTTTTTTGGTTTAGACTGTTTAGAAAAAGACTAATGTGACCTCGGACAAAATACCTTCTTTTTTTCAAAACCAAAAACCTTTCAGAGAATAATAATCAAAAGAAACACATGAAGGACCCCTTATCTCAAGGTGACCCGAGGCTGAAAACAAATGTGTTTGTGGTATCCCTTGTTTTGTCTCTAGGTCAAGGTGAACCACTTCCACCGCCACATATGTATTTATGGAAGCCAGGGAGGTCGTTCACCTTGACCCTGGGATAGCACAAGGGTTATATCAAAAACTTTTTTTTTAATATCTGGACCCCTTTGGGTTTGGGACCAGAACCAGAGTTAGGGACACTGGGGGCAACAAATGACCATTCTGAAAGGGTACATTTAAAATGTTCAGAGAGTCAGAGCTGATGTGTGTAAAGAGATAAACAACTATCAAGAGCATCCTTATACACATAAATAACTAGTTTGGTATTACTAGCATCAACCATGAAGTCATGTTTCCTCAGTGTATATTTAGAAAAGGAAGTTGTTTTCCTCATGGAATTCAACTTCTTTATTCTTATAACAAGAATTACAACACCGACAGAAGCTGCACCTTTAAGGATGCACTTCCGAACTGCGGTGTCTCGTGTGATGATGTCACCGGTCGTCACAGGATGAGAGGGACGGAGATTTTCAACAAGAATTATGGGAATATAAACACACAACCGCTTTGTGGTCCTTCCTTTTCCTCCGCCGATGAGTGTATCTCGCAGATGAATGAGTCACGTAACAGCACAGCGAGTTTGTCGTCGTCATGGTTAACTGATGTATATTTACCATAGTTTACTGATGTATATTTACTAAACTTCACGATGCTGTATCGATATTAAACATCCTTGCATCGATTTTTTATTTTTATAATGAATTAATTTACTTTATAAGAGTTATAATTAAATATGGTGTTTATGAAATCAAATATTTTTCCGGATTTGTTTTCATTTATAATTACATGTAATGCAGAACCTTTTTTCTTCATTTTTCAATTAAACTTCCGGCCACTATATGGCAGCAGTCATTACGTCCTCAAGCGGTTGAACGAACATTGAAATCCTGCGAGATCCCAGTGATGACTGAGGACGAGAGGATACAATCGACTCTATGTTTTGACATATTTTAAACAAATAAAACAAGTTCTTCTGCAACACTATAGTCAAGTACTCGGTCAATACCAAACAAGTAATTAAGTTATTATTAATTGTAACGCGCCTTTCTCAGACCAGGGTCACAAATATATCCTTGCTCTTACAGTATCGCAATATATCGCAAAATATCGTATCGTTACTCCTGTATCATGATACGTATTGTATTGCAAGATTCTTGAAAATACACAGCCTTGATATTTACATTCTTAAACAGGAAATATGAGTCACATTATGATATTATATTTTAAATACTCTGAGGCTCTATTTATCCAAATTATATCTGTGTTTGTCCTTCTTCAGTAAACAACAGTAACATTATCTCTCCATTATCATTGTCGTCATTGATAATCTGTTTCTTAGCTCAACAATATTTATCTACTCTGATACTAAGACTAGCATCCAGGGGCCGACAAAAATGATTTTGTAAAAAAGGAATGAAAAAAAGGGTTTTTTCAAGTGTTGAATCAGTCGACCTTTAAATCTTAGACCAGTTGTTGGTCAGTGAGCCGAGCTCTCTACAGTATTATCAGTGGTGCTGAGTTGACTTCCAGAGGAAGTTTAATCATCATCCTGTATTCATGTATATATAATGGTTTATAAACAGATATGGTTATGGGAAGCATGAAGGAGTGGTCATCGTAATGAGCGGAGTTTTCTTGCTGGCAGAAATGCGCACATAGAAACTTGAAATAAAATTAGATAAAGTTGTTTTTTGTGTTAAAAACTTATATACTCTTTATCCTGTGAGTGAAGAAGACGCCAAGACACCGATGATGTTATTTCTACAAATGTAATAAAGTGATTGATTTCACAACTATTTAAAGGGTGAACTAGTGTTACCCAACTATCCTGACTCACATGTTGTAAATGTTAAAGTACAAATTACTTAATTACTTACTTACTTAAAGTCTTCCTCTCCAAGCTGCAGTAAGTTCCTCACCATGACCATGTTTTGAAATTATTACTTCATAAAGTTGCTGTGCAATTTGGGCGAACAAGAGGTTACGAGAGGGGATTCCATTGTGACTTCACTCCTCCTCAAGCCAGCTTTAATCACGCCAGCTTTGTTTATACAACGAGTCCCTTGAAGGTGGAGACTCTTGATTGATGACGCGGGGTGACAAACCTCGATGCTTGACCAATCACAGCAGAGTGGGTGTGGTTATGGGAAACTTAATTTCATCTCCTTAAAAACCAATGCTGTGTCTCAAATCGCATACTTCTCTTAGTATACTAGAAGTTAGTATGCATCAGGATAGTGTACATACTAACTAGTACGCAAATTCTCAACAGATAGTATGTCTCAAATCAAACTCTGCTGCTACACACTAACAGGAAATGACCCGACAGTTTCTTCTTCTACTACTATTTAACGATGTTTCAACCAGCTGTTTGAACGCTATCGCCGGCACCTGTAAGTATATGTATATATATTTATGACGTAACTTCCGTTTAAAACGTCATTAAGATGGCGGCCGTTTAGGGTGGTTAGTGTCCATCGAACCATACTCAGTTTTGTGGGCGTTTTAGTACACCAATTAAGTGTGCATGGCGCACTAAATTTCGCATACAAAGAATTGAGACGCACTTACGCACTAAAAATACTAACTATGCGATATGAGACACAGCACAAGTGTTTCCAGTGGGCGGGGCTTAAGCTATTTTTTTAATGTAAATATTTAAATGAAAAGAGAGTTTTGTACAAACAGACACAACATACAATAGAGTCATAACATCTATTAAAGAGACACTTACATCAACACGTCAGTTTCCCTTTAAACAAACCCAAACCAAAATGAAACCGTGGACCATTAAGACTCAATACCTAGTAATCTGCCGGCTTCGTAAAAATCCCCTCGTGCTTGTTGTCAAGTCAGAACAGGAATGAAAAAACACAAAAGTATGCTTTCATTTCCTGAAAATACACATCCGTGACAGTGTTTGTTTCTCATGTTTTCTCCCTAATTCGTGACATATTCCCATCATGAAAAATAAGAATTTCAAGAATTTCAAGCAAAACGACTCAAAAATTACAGCTTTTAATTCATGTCGCTCCATCGCCTCTTAAACCTTTTGTGTTCTTGTTTCAGGACACAGAAGAGGAGATCGCGTTGAAACAGTGTCGACAGGAGCTGAGCGCCAGGAACGAGGAGCGATGGTGTATGGAGATCCAGATCATGAAACGGTCAGTATCATATCAGACACTTGTTTAGTGCCTTTTTATATGGAAAATACAGCGAAAGAATTCAAATAAATCCACCATTCCATCTTGCTTTGATGCACCGATGGAAGGAATTGTAATCTTACTTGGAAGTGGAACCAGATTCTTCTTCTTCTGCCTCAAGATGTTAGACTTCTATACTTTGAACCTCTCAGGTTATCGTCTTTTTTTCATTTTCCTGGTATTTCCGTCTCTTTTTTCTTCATCCAATTGTGTCTCCCTTCTCTCACTTTCCTCTTTTCCTTTATAAATACTCTTCTGATGTTGACCTTTAAGGTCGTCTCCCAATGTCAACCTCGTCATCTTCCACTCCGATTGTTCCACCCTGTCTGCACTCTCTTCTTCGCCTCTCTGTTGTTAACTTTCTCATTTTCTTTACTTAAGTAAACAATTGTTTATATATTTTTTCCTCTTGAAAAGTCTCTACTATTTCCATCTCTGTACGGGGGTGAGAGTCGTGGCTCTGCGGTGAACGTCTCGACAAACCGAGTGCTCACGACTTTGACGTTTGACTTTTAAGCACTCATCTGTTTTCCAACATTAAAAAAAAAACTAAATTGGCACCATGACCTTGTTAAAATCACAGAAAGGCATTAAATAATTACACCACCTCAGAGGGTTATTTATGGAAGCTTGTGGGGGTTTACAGCCGTCGTGAGCCTCCACCTCGTTGGTTTGTCTTCATTTCCGTCAACATCTGTCTGGACAATTATCTCAGTTCAACTTTCAGGTCACAGGATCGTCTCCGAGCTGCTCTGACGTGCTTGTTTTTCTTTCTTAATTTTCTGGAGTAGAGAGAGATATTTTTATTTTTCTTGTCCCAGTTTAACAAGTGTTTTGTTCTCAGACAGACATGGTCACAGCCACAACCGTCCCACGCGCAAGTAAACCACAGGGCAGGGGAAGCGATCCAACGCGCTATTAAGATATTAAAGCCACTAAACACGCATGTACACGCACGTCAACAGTAAAAAAAATGCTGCACTTTCACAAGTCTTTCGTGTTTTCACACCTTTTTAAAGCGCTTGTAGCGCAATTTTTTTTTTTAATTTGGCTGTTTATTCTTCTTTGGTTTGTACAAACCAGGGCGGAATGAAAAACAGACACAAGAAGAACATAATACTTTTGAATCAAAACATGTCTTTATTGAATTTTCTTACATAACTATACTTTAATCCAACATACCCATCATTCAACGAAAACCACAGACAACAATTGAAATAAATAAATTATAAGATAAAAGAACAGGACGCACGATTGCAAGAAGGTTGTCGGTTCCAGCTTGTGACGGAGTCAACATGTGACCTTTCTGTGTTTGTATGTTCTCTCCGTGTTGCATCGGTTTACTCCGGGCACTCCGGTTTCCTCCCACAGTCCAAAAACATATAGAGGTAGATTGGGAATTTGAGGAAATTGAGCATAGGTATGAGTGTGTGTGTGAAGGGTTGTGTGTCTTTGTGTGTCCTGCGAAAGACCGGCATCCTTTCCAGGGTGTCCCCTGCCTCTCGCCATAAGAAACTGGGATAGACTCCTGCCCCCTGAGACCCCCATAAGGGAATGAGCGGCACAGAAAATGAATTAATGAATGTATACAAATAAAATAAAATTACAGTAGTGTACACTTCTAATACTTTTCTATTACTATTATTACTAATACGCATTACAAGCTTGTGTTTTGACCCCTTTTTATTTTTACTAAAATGAAAAACAGTTGCTACAGATCCATGATACTCAATCTTCCCTCTTTTTTATGTAAAAATGTAGCTTTTTTAATGATTATTCCAATATTGTCACACGTGGTGTCATCATGTTAAGAGTGGCTTTGAGTAGATGTATTATTTAAATAGTCAGTCCAACCAGTTAAGTTATTTATTTATTTATTTTTACTTACTTTTTGGATATTTTATTAATAAAAAAAATAGATAAGTTAATATGGTTTGCGTGGTTTGGAAATATGTTAAATAGTTATTGAATTTTAAAATGTGTATTCTTCTGGTCTGACCAGCGCCATATCATCGACTTCCATAGTTAAAATGAGTCAAAATTCAAAGAAATAAGAGTAGATTTAAGCGATTATTCACTTAGTATGAGTTGAAGATGATGAAAGTAAACATGATGATTATCGGAGAGATTTGTAGCTCAACTTAAATTAACCCCGCAACGAAAAGAAATAAACCACTCTGGTCTAAATATCTCACAGAAGACTTTGGTTAAAAGTTGTATTTTCCACGTCACCCTTGATTTTCCTCTCCGTCTGAGGCGACGACACAAATTCTACAGGCGTAAATACAAGTTAGCAGAAATGGAACTGACTAGGATATTTTGACGTGTCAAGACACGCAACCGTCTCACCACAACTACTTTTGTCTCTATTTTTATATTCAAGCGTTTACGTGATCACTTTTGACTCATCGTGTTTCCTCTTTTTGTTGAATCAAAGGATTCTTTGGAGAACCTTTTTTTTGTCTTCCTTGGAACATCTATTATGTGAAAACTAAATACGGACAATAACATATTTAGAGCTTTTTTCTAATCTTATAACAGCCTGAAACCTGCAAAGTATATCATTCTATTGGTGACTATTAAGCATCTCCAGCTGCCTTTGATGAGCCAAACCTAAAATGTTGTTATGGTTCTCACTGTGAGTTTATTATCATTTTTTCTTGCTTTCGTAGCAGCAGGCTTACTGGGAATCAGGAACAGATTTCTTTCAGGTTATGAATCATAAAAGGAAACATCAGATAGAAATGGAGGTCAAACTGGGCCTAAACCTAACTCATCTGGATAATGCACCAAGTCAACACCTTCACCATCCAGTATCAGTTTGATTCTTTCCTCCTCAGGTTAAACCACGTCAACGTGGTCGCGGCCCGGGAGGTTCCGGAGGGGATGCACAAGCTGGTGGCCACCACTCACCTGCCACTGCTGGCCATGGAATACTGTCAGGGAGGAGATCTGAGGAAGGTCCGCGGTCAAGTTTGACTCATTGGGTTTGATAAGACTGTTGGGTCTGGATGTTATATGGCGAAAATATCAGACCGAAAAGAATCACAAAGTCTGTGTCCGGGGAGAAATAGTCTTTCAGATGCTTTCGAATGTTGACTCTAGAAGAACAAATTTGTGTCACTAAAGACGGAAAATTAAGACTATTCTGCATAAACTGAAATCTAAGTAAATATTGAAGTTTGGTTTTAAGTAAAAACTGTCTGACAAAATTTGACTAACCTTCACCTGAAAAATTAAAACTTTTTTAAGCATTTCAATATCTTAAAAGACAGAAAATACACCTTAAATTCTTTTAGTTTCTTGTATTATGACTGATTCAAAATTGTTACTCAGGAACGTTCATATCCACCTTCTCTCCATAATGTTCTAAAAAGGTCACAGCGAACTTGATCTTATTATTTGTAACCTGACAGTTGCATCCAGATGGTGACTGGTGTCAGGGATGTTGTTTCTAGTGCAGCTCAGTGTGGAAAAGGCAGGAATGCATGTCCGCCTCACGCTGGTCTAACAAAACACTGGAGTTTGGTCATGCAGAAGCTATGAAGGTCTAAACTGCTCCACCATCACGCCCCCGTGTGCAACACAGTCCATCATGGCTCCTGATAGAAGAACCTCTCGGACTAATACAAGTGGAATAATGAGGAATACAGAATTTAAAATCTTTAAAGAAAAAATCTTTAAATTTCAAGTTGTGTACCATTGCGTCAGATTTAACTTAAACTTGTTGTTAAACTGTTCCCATTCTGGTTTTACATGCCTAGTGTTTTCGCTGTTTATTTGTTTACTTATATATCTTAGAAACAATATAGTATTCAATTATATTCATGTGAATAACCTCAAATCCTTCTTCGTGCTTAATATACTTTTTTATAAATGTTAATAACTACCAAAGAAATTATTGTTATATAAACATGGACATGTTTATAAATTAAAATTTTTCCATTGTAGAAAATTACCAAAATTTGTATTTTTACTTCTTTATTTATTCCACTCAACTATTTCATTCTTTACTCCATTTATTCTCCCTATTTTAATTATTATTATTAAATCCTTAGTGGGATTTTCCAGTAGATCTAAAAGTTAAATGGGAAAAAACTACTTTATTGTGAAGTTGAAATTAATACTATTGCCTTCGAACTATTCCACTAAAAAACTTGAGTAATTTATGTAACAAATACGTAATACTAATAAAAATCCATTAAGATTCCTCAGCTTCTGATGCCACTTCAGCTCTATGACTAAAAACTAGGCACATGTAAGGTTGAGTGATCCTTCTCTGGAGCTGCTGCCCCCTCGACCTGAACTCAAAAGACAGAGGAACAATGGTCGATGGCAAGATAATCCTTAGAGTATTTATGATGACTTTAAACTTATAAATAAAAACTATATGAAACTAAAGTCATTTATTTCAATTTTTTAAAGGCCCCAAGTTAAGTAGAGACCGTCTTATATAAGTGACTCTTGTTTGATCCAACGGTTCATGACCTCCAATATACGTCCAGTTCTTCAAACACAAACTTCTCTAATGGAAGGGGTTTGGCTGCTGAGCCGAGGCTGATGAAATGGATCCGTTGTTGTGATGACGTCAGGCTCTTAAAGTCCTGTTTCTCTGCCCAGTATCTGCACCTGCTGGAGAACTGCTGTGGAATGAGGGAGAGCTCAGTCCTGACTCTGTTACAAGATATTTGTAAGTATTTATCGCTCGGTCTGTTGAGATCTCGTGGGTTTGAACGGGCCTGTGTGTCATCGGTATCAGTTTCCTGTAGTAAAGACGAGTATCAAGACGTCACCAGTGATTTGACCCTCAACTTCAGTCCTTAGTCACCGTGGCGACCGCGTTATGTCAGTCGTCGTACTCCAAAACCTTCTTCCATAAACAAAATTCATGATGAGCCTCATCACCTCAACCTCTAAACACAACACACACGGTCTGAACACACACAGATACACACTTCCTGTTACTTACTGGACATTTCCTGCTCATAGGTGAACCCTCCTGTGTTATGACAGAAGCAAACACACCCAAACACACACATTTAAGTGCACAAAAGGTTATGTGTTCCCGCTTTGTTGAACACTCACCGCCAGCGAACCCACTACTCACACTTTGACGCACACTTCTCTAGTCACGCGAGGATCTTTTAAACTTTGACTTTACACTATAGCAGCGAATAATCAGCCGCCGATGAGCTTCGATGATGCTGTTCGTGGTCAAACTAGACTAAACTAGTAAGAAAACGTCTCTTGGGTCCTGTTGTTGAAACAAAGCTAGAAACACAGACATCCTGAGGTTCACTTTGCTGACTTGAGGTTCATCTTAAAATACATAATAGAAATGTTGACCAGTTTCTGAGGAACTTTTTCTTCTACTGATCCGAGAGACTTTATCTACAGTACATATTGTTCAACTTCTCATTGTGTTGCTCTGTAGACGAACTATTCATCCAAGGAGGTTAATAAGAATTTTTTGCATCGTCACTATTTTCTTTTATCATTCCTGCTGTCAATTTAAATGATTAACCCAAATACTTTCACTATCTTTTTCACTCCTTCTACTCCCTCATCTCCAGCTCCTGCGCATCGTCATCCTCACTACATATACATTATAACCAAGATAGAGAATCATATAAATCTCTTTTTTAAAATAACTTTAACAGACTTTTTTGTGCTGAACCTAATGTTTTAATAGTTTTTGTTCTTCCTTCAATCGTTTTTTGCATTTTATTTTACTTTGCTATTTTAATACCTCACATATTCTACTAGTTTTTATTATATGAACGTTTGGTGTTGTTCTTAATGTAGTCTTTTTTTTAAATCATGTTTGTTTTAATCGACCATTGTTTGCCTAAAAGTTGCTAGACAAATAAATATTACGATTTTGCCTTACGCTATCTCATATATATATATATGAATGTATGAAAAATATCTTCATGAGTTATTTAATAATTGATTTATTAATTTAATTGCATCAAGAAATGATAAAGAATATTTAACTTTAGCAACAGACAAGATAATCCAACATGAGACGGTGACCAGGAACAATCTTACAATTCATGTAGATGATTGAAATGTTATATAAACAGAAAAAAGAAAATGAGAACATGAGTTAAGAGAACAAAATAATGAGTGAATCTCTTGATGTGAATACAGAATGAGAGATTAAGGGCGACAATCTAACAAGTCATAAAAAACAGAACATAGAGGAATTACATTTTGTATATGAAAAAAAAAGAAGAAAGAGAACACAAGTGAGAGAACAACAGAAGAAATAATACATGGATTAGTGAAAATCCAACATGAGAGGGCGACAGGGAACAATCTAACCAGTCATAAAAACAGAACATAGAGTAATTACATTTTATATGAAAAAAGAAGAAAGAGAACATAAATCAGAGAACAACAGAATAAATGATATCCTTCATAATTTCATATGATTACAGGATGAGTGAAAATCCAACATAAGAGGGCGACAGGGAACAATCTAACGAGTCATAAAAACAGAACATAGAGTAATTACATTTTATATGAAAAAAGAAGAAAGAGAACATAAATCAGAGAACAACAGAATAAATGATATCCTTCATAATTTCATATGATTATAGGATGAGTGAAAATCCAACATAAGAGGGCGACAGGGAACAATCTAACGAGTCATAACAACAGAATATAGATTAATTGCATTTTATATGAAAAAAGAAGAAAGAGAACAACAATATAAATAATATCCTTCATCATTTCATATGATTACAGGATGAGTGAAAATCCAACATAAGAGGGCGACAGGGAACAATCTAACAAGTCATAAAAACAGAATAGAGATGATTGACGTTTGATATAACAAGCAAAAAAGAAAGCGAACACAAGTGAGAGGAAAACATGATGGAGAATCTAGTACTTATGTTTACAGGATGAGGGAAAATCCAACATGTTAGAATGAAAGAATAGCCTGGAGATTTGAACAAGGGAAGGGAAAGAGTACAGGATAAAGGAACAACCAACACTAAAATATATAAAAGGAAGTAAAAGAGAGTCGCACGTTTCAAACATCTCACAAAAAAGAGAGAATCCAACACATGTGAAGCTATGAAAACTCTCTCTTCTCTCCTCCAGCGTCGGCTCTAACGTACCTTCATAAAAAGAGGATCATCCACCGAGATCTGAAGCCTGAGAACATCGTGCTGCAACAGGGAGAGAAGCGCGTGAGTTTTACAGTCTGGGAAAGTGAAGTGATGACAAAAACACCAACACCACAACAAAGATGCAGCAACAATCTTGGCTTCTCGTCTGGATGTGGATTAAGTGGACAAAGTAGAAACTTCTCACATGGAAGGAAGACCGTATTAAATATTCCTTCTACAGCAACTTCATCTCTAGGAGGAAAAAAATAATACAACCTCATGATCTGTGACAGTAACAGGACGTGTAACTGAGGCCAGACATATAAAAGTGACGTTGAGTTTATACGTGTGATAAACACTTTATTCTTCTCCACTGTCTCTCACAGTTGATCCACAAAATAACAGACCTCGGTTACGCTAAGGAACTGGACCACACCAGCATCGCCTTCTCCTTCGTGGGAACGCTCCAGTATCTGGTGAGTGATTACGACCGGACCAGGAGGACAGAAGTGACTAAACCTTGTTGTCGACTTAAAATATAATTTCACCAATTGTCACTCGTCATCCACGTTGTGAGATCATGAATCATATTATGTGTGGTTTTTGTCGAGGCGTGTCCAAAGCGGCCCTCGTTCTCCATTATAAACTGTATAATAAGAATGTAAAAATAATTGTTATATAGGCCATATCGTTGAATAAAACAGATAAAGTCATGCGTAAGATTTTAAAAAAGATGCTTAAACTCCTGTATTTTCTTTTCTGTCTGTCCATGTATCTGTTTATGTCTTTATGTTGAACTGGATGAAGCTTCTTTTGTAAGTCTTCTGATGAAAAACCCATGTTTTTTCTGTTCATCTCAGGCTCCGGAGCTGATCGAGAGGCAGAAATACACCATCGCCGTGGACTACTGGAGCTTCGGAACTCTGGTGTTCGAGTGCATCACAGGATTCCGGCCCTTTTTATCGACCTGGCAGCCGGTTCGCTGGTAAACTTTGAACCTGACCTCATGATTTATATACATTTTAGAGGTTTTGATTAAGTAAGAGATTTAGCTGGATAGTTTTTCATCATCAACCTTTGTCTCTGCCATAACGTCCACATAAGACATGGACACACATGACATTTTATTTTTAAACATGCTAAAAAGTATTCCTTTTTTTAAATATTTCTTACATGTAAATTCCCTCTAATTACAAGCTTTTTTTGTTATAAAAGATTTTTGATAAACCCATAGTTATAAACATTAATTAATCACTATTTTATTAACCAGCTTCTAACATCTCTTAAATGTTTTGAAAATAAATAAATAAGTTAGTTTGTCATCATTTTTTAAAAAGTGCTTTAATGTTAGTTTTTATGAAACTGTCATGAGTTTAATAATTGTCGTTGCTTCCTCTCATCCTTTTCTTTGTAACTTCACGGTTACGTGACTCAATTTTGAGTCGAACCACGACCAGCCAATTCTAAAGAATCGAAGGATATGTAGGTCTTGCCAACGAAAACGGCCCCGTTTGCCTCGTTAACTTCGTAAATAAACCCTCCGTGGGGTCAGTCGAGGATGTGAAAACACTTAAGGACAAATAAAACTGTCAAAGTGTCACATGTTAAAAGCTTCGTCGCAACACATTATATGAACTTAACAAGAAGTCGCTCTATTGTGTTACTTTGTTTGTTTTTCTTTCAGGCACCACAAAGTCCGGTCCAAGCAGGACAATGACATCGTGGTCTACGAGGACTTATCAGGGGAGGTTCGCTTTTCAGAACACGTTCCTCAGCCCAACAACCTCAACAGGTGATTTAATGTGCAAGTGTTGGGAGAGTTACTTTATACATGAACACTGGTGGCAGACAAACACAGAATATTCAAGTACAGTTGAAGGGATGCAGTTGAATGTGTTACTGAGGCCTAGTGAATACGATATATCATTATAGATCAAAACATAAAGTGAATAATAATAGTAAAGTTAGTATCTTCTTTAAAGAGCTTGCAGGAAGTTAAATACAATAAACAAAGCTGTCAAATTTGTCTGGTGACGACTATGTATTAGCAGTTTAGATCGGAAAAATAAACGTTTTATTTTAAATTTTTAGAATATTGTCAAAACTTTTAAAGTTAAACTAAATAATGACGATAAATTTGAATAATAATTAGTACTTTCACTCCTGGACTTTTATCATTCGTTTCATATTATTTTCTGCCAGAATGAATGAAGTCAACATCCAGGTGTTTTAAGCTGGTTTGTAAACAGTTTCTGAACTGAAGCTTAATACTTACACACTGTTTTGAGTAAAATGAGCCTATGCACATGTGTCTCACTTCCTCTCAATGAACTCATCCCTGGAGCTGCCTTGCATTTAGTCCTTTTTTTTTACCATCATTAAACAGTGAAATGTCATTTCCATTTTAAAAAGCATAATATTTGAATCCCATCCATCCAGCTTAAATGTTCACACGTGTGCATCTGGTCTATGTTTAGGTGGTCCTAGTCCTAGGCTCAGAAGCAAATGTGTGCCTGTGCACTGATCGTCTTATTTCAGTTATTATCTTTATATATAATTGAGTTAAGATAACTATAAATAACAATATATTGGAAAGAACATCCTAGTTAGACTCATATTCATTTGACTCACTCGTGTTTCTTGCTGAAGTCTGTTGCTGGAGAAGTTGGAGTATTGGCTGCGACTGATGCTCAAATGGTCTCCCAAGTCCAGAGGAAAAGACCCGAACGCTCCGTCCAGCGGCTGCTTTGCTCAGCTGGACGTCATCCTACAACTGAAGGTTTCAATCTAACATACAACATTTCATTTCCAGTGTGTAGTTTGAGGTCGTCTTTAACTGGTCAACACTTCTCTCGTCCAGCTCGTCCACGTTCTGAACATGACGTCTGCCAAGATCCTGACCTACGCCATCACGGACACGGAGACTGTGGCCGAGCTGCAGCTGAGGATCGAGAAAGACACCAACATACTGGCGGCCAATCAGGAGCTGCTGCTGGAGGCCGGACTGGCTTTGGAGCCACAGGGACTGGCCCGGCAGTGTGCCGTCGACTACACGGTAATACACTTGTTATACCACCACGACATATGAGGGACAGTTGTTGTTGTTTGAGCAGCTGATCTCAAAGATGTATAGAAGGTCAATTATCTCCTGATGTTTCAGTCCATGGGTTTCAAACTCGGTAGCAAAGCAAAAAAGGTTTTGTTTTCACAATTCCAATAAGAAGATGATGCTGATGGATTTGTGTGTCTTCAGGAGATGGACGGTCGGAGGACGGACGTCCCCCTGGTCTTCCTGTTCGATCGTTCCTCATGTACCTACGAGCTTCAATTCGCTCCACGCCCGCTGCCGGAAAACATCGTCTTTGTTCGTAAGTTAAACTTAAATCTTCCAAGTCGTCCAAAATGTGGATTCACCCAACAGGAAGTAAGAGTAGAAGATTTTCGATACTGTCTTTTAATTCTTCGAGGCTCAATTTTTATTTTTGTTTCATCAAACAAATTCCAGTTTTATTCAGTTTTTATATTGTTGTCATCTTTGATCTCTGAACACTGACGTCTTTATATCAACATATCAACATGAACTTTCATCTAATTTGATTTTAAGACAAATAAAATAAAATGAGTTCAACAAACGTGCTTCGCAGAGAAGCTCTTATTACTTGTTCAATTAGACTCGTGTGATGAGCCGTGTTTAGATTTTTAAAATTAGTATTTATACAGATTATCGACTGATTCTGTGCAACTTATTAAATAAGGGCTTTTATCAAAATAGTTGTTTAACATCAATTTTGGAAAAGAAAAATGGATTTGATTTTTCATTTTTACAACTTTATAAGATTGTAAGAATGTTAAAAAAAATAACACAAAAAAGCAAATTAAGATTCTAAATTTGAATTATTTATATGCCATGACACTGTGACAAACTTTCACTCCTGGACTCTTATTGTTATTACATTTTCTCCCAGTTGACAAGTCAATACCCAGATGTTGAAACAGATCCTGAAGTGAAACTAACATTTATATACAGACTATTCTTAAAATGAATGGGGAAACAAGTCCACCAAAAATTGACATCTACAATTTCTGACTCATTTGTAACTGATTTAACAAGCTTTGTCTCACTTCCTCTCAATGAACTCATCCCTGCAGCTGCTTCAATATGGCGTATTTTGACCATCATTATGCATCGATGTGTCATTTCTGTTTCCAAAAAACCTTCAGATGTTCATCACATCACTTCTCTGCTCATACAACACCTTTTAGTGAAGCATAAACGTGATATTTGTCAGTTCATTCTTGCACATAAATCTACTTCTGATTTTGAACCAAGCTTTGGGCCACAAAAAAATCAGCTTCAGGGCCAGTTTGACGCATGTGACTTAAAGAATTTTAGGTTTTGAGTTTAAATCTTTAATCTTTAAGCAGTAACAGTTAAGATGAGTTTCTCGTCTCTGGAACAGAAAAAGACCCTCGGCAGCTCCTGCCCTACAGCGTCCTCAAGAGGACCTGTGGTCAGGCGTGGCACACCATCCGCTCGCTCAAGGAGGACTGGCAGCGGCTGCAGCAGGGTCAGAAGGCCGCCATGTAGGAAACGCACACAATCAGGCTGTTACACACACACACACACACACACACAATTGTTATCCTAACCCTTGGATCTGTGTGTGTCAGCATGAGCCTCCTGAGACACAACTCCTCGCTGTCCAAGCAGAAGAACGAGATGATGTCCATGTACCAGAGACTCATGGCCAAGCTGGACTTCTTCATCACCAGCCTGCACATCGACGTGGACAAGTACCAGGAGCAGACGGCCACTGGGATCGGTACGTTCACCCTTATAAACTTTAAACTCAATCTAGTGACATCTAGTGGTGAATTTACAAACTTGGCAACCAAATCGTCATTGTCAACTCAGTCTGAAGTAAAGGTGTGTAATGGAAGGAATCTGGCGATACTTATCAGGATACAGGGGCAGTGATGCAATATATAGTGATACTACATTAACATTAAGTATATATGTGTAGTATTGTCGAGTACTTGACTCTGGTATTGTAGTATTTACAGACCATATGACTCTTGTCGAAGTCGTAACTGATTTAATTTGTTTTCAAACCAAAATATGTCCAAACATCAGCTTTAAAAGCTGCTGGAGTTGACTGTATCCTCTCATCCTCAGTTTTATATGCTTTCATTTGTTTTCAAACCAAAATATGTGCAAACATCAGCTTTAAAAGCTGCAGGAGTCAACTGTATCCTCTCGTCCTCAGTCAACGCTAGGATTTCATTGTAGCTTTAGATGTGCAGGAAGTAATGACTGCTGCCATCTAGTGGCCATAAGTTTGATTGCAACACAAAAATGAAGAAAAAAAACCAGTGTATATATTGGAATGTTATTTGTAAAAACACAGTTTATTCAAATATAAACCATATAAATAAAAATCGATCGAACAATGTCGTGAAGAAAATATATCAAGTAGCTATGTAGCTATTACTCTTTGTCCTAAACTATAAATTAATTCAATTCAATTTTAAATATATTTAATTTTTGTGTGTGTCTGTGTGAAGCTTCAGAAAAGCTGCTCGGTGTGTGGAGGGAAATGGAGCAGACGGCCACCAGCTGTGGACAGGCAAGCGTCAGAGTGTGTTGGTCATCATAACGTTAAAAAAAACAATAACATTCTTCCGTCCAGGCCAAAGTAAACGAGCTGGAGGACGAGATGATGCTCCTGCAGCAGGACATCGTGGACGTCCAGAGGCAGCCGTGGAGGAGCGGCGAGGCTCTGGAGACACTGTGAGTCCAGTCACTCTTGCATCTGTTGCTGGTGGTTGTATCTTCAACATGTGTGTGTGCAGCGAAGGGAAGGCCATGGAGATGTTCCGTAAGCTCAGAGAGCGGGCGAGAGGTTTGTCTCTAACGTTAGCTTTTGTTGTCCAAATAAATAATAATGTTGTTTGTTTGGTGGCTCACACAGAGCACAGAGCTCCAGGTGACAGTCAGGACATTGTGCGTCTGGTGGTCCAGGCTCTACAGTTCTATGAGAAGAAGCTCAGAGACTTCTACACCCACATCAGGTACCTAACAGAGGGGGTCCACGTGCATAGATGTGTACATTTGTATATTTATTGAGTTTGTGTTTTGCTCATTTTCACTAGTTTATATGTTTATTTCTTGAGCAAAGTTGATCGAAACGAGTGTCAAGATTCACAGGCTGAGGAAAATATTATGTAAAAAAAAAACACTTGTCAGACAGAATTAATCAATTAAATTGAAATTATATTAATCTTTTTTTTCCTTTCTGTGCGGCCTGGTCACAAACGCCTCCATGATCATATGTGTAGTTCTTCAGTTTAGCCACTAGGAAATTTGTTTAAGTAAGTAAGATATGGTTATTTTATAAATCGCCTTTTTAGACCAGGCTCACAAAGCGCTTTAACAATCAAAAACAATACACAGTCAAACATTTTGTTATTCAAATTTAAAAAAAGAGACCGAATTGTTTTTTTTTAAAAATTGAGCCGTAAATCCAAAATGTCAATTATAATAAACTTTCTTTACCAACTTGGACCTAATTTGCTTATTTGCCGCAATGAAATTGTTTATTATACTATTATAATGTTATATTTATAATAGTTTTGCCGCAATACAATTGGTTATTACACTATTATAATATTATATTTATTATAGTTTTGCCGCAATACAATTGGTTATTACACTATTATAATATTATATTTATCATAGTTTTGCCGCAATACAATTGGTTATTACACTATTATAATATTATATTTATCATAGTTTTGCCGCAATACAATTGGTTATTACACTATTATAATATTATATTTATTATAGTTTTGCCTCAATACAATTGGTTATTACACTATTATAATATTATATTTATCATAGTTTTGCCGCAATACAATTGGTTATTACACTATTATAATATTATATTTATTATAGTTTTGCCTCAATACAATTGGTTATTACACTATTATAATATTATATTTATCATAGTTTTGCCGCAATACAATTGGTTATTACACTATTATAATATTATATTTATCATAGTTTTGCCGCAATACAATTGGTTATTACACTATTATAATATTATATTTATCATAGTTTTGCCGCAATACAATTGGTTATTACACTATTATAATATTATATTTATCATAGTTTTGCCGCAATACAATTGGTTATTACACTATTATAATATTATATTTATTATAGTTTTGCCGCAATACAATTGGTTATTACACTATTATAATATTATATTTATCATAGTTTTGCTGCTTGGAGTTAGAATTCACTGAAGCGGAAAATGCAACTGTGTACTTTGTGTAGTATAATTTACTTTTTGTTAGAATTTATCTTATATTAAAATGAATATAATAGAAAAAAAGGATCCAGTATTAAAGCAATGACAGCAGTATTGGCACCGATATGAGAAACCTTGGATCCATACTCTGATCCAGCACTGACACACTGGATTAACGCATGGATTCACTCTTGTCGTGTCTCAGCAAGACGGCCGTGTGTCGTCAGCGTGTGATGGAGCTGCTGCCGAAGGTGGAGGGCGTGATTCAGAAGATGGTGGAGAGCGAGCAGGTGCTCATGGGCCTGCAGGAGAAGCGACAGAGGGAGCTGTGGAACCTTCTGAAAGTGGCTTGTGTGAGAAGAATAACACAAAAAAAGGCAAATTTAGATGATTTGATATTTTGATGTTCTGACTTTTTATTTTGTCTTTGCAGAGCAAAGTTCGGAGCCCGATCAGTGGAAGTCCTGATGGTATCAGAACTTCTTCTTCTTCTTCTTCTTCTGTACCCCCGCTGATGGAACCCCGGAACAGTTTGCAACAGTTGTGAGTACAAACACAGACATACACACATAAGAACACTAAATTACTATTTCAATTGACTTCTATTGACAGTTTTAGTGATTTTCAGTGCTTTTATATTTCTCATTACATTTCATTTATATATTTATATACTGTTTTATTTCTGTCGTTCTATTTTATGTTTCCAAAACACCAAACTAAACATTCCCGTTATGTTTTTACAAAAGTGGTAAAAAACATTTTCTAGTTCCGACTCTGACGTCATGTGTTTCCGCAGCGACGAGTCATTGATGGAAGAGAGTCGAATCTACGAGAGTCGCCTCCAGAGTTTGCTGCAGAACACCCTCCCGGAGTCAGAGGAGAGTCTGGAGGTAATAAAAACTCTCTTTTTGCGTTTAAAGTTCCTCTGTTCTTTGATGCTCTCTGCCGCCATCTAGTGGAATCATAGCGTGATAGACATCAAACTTGCAGCAAAAAAGAGCAACTTTGTTTTTACATCAACTTGTTTTGACTTCTTGTTCGTCAGTCTCAGATGCTGAGGGAGTGGACGTGGCTGCAGGGCAACCAGAGTTTCTCCAGCGACCTCTCCTGAGCCCGCTTTGCGCTGCTCTCTACCGCCATCGTGTGCCCGGGATGAGAAACGACGGGAGAATAAAAGATACAATCGTCAATCTAGACACACGCAGTTGAAAGAGGCATAAATAACATTCCACAAAGCAGGGGGAATTCAACCTGCAATCCGTTGGACAATTCAACTCAATAATATTAGATGCTTGTGTCATTATGTTTAAGTTTTAAAGGTACGAATAACATGCAACAGGAGTTCAAGTCTAAATGCTCGTCTGCCATATTTCATTATTTTTTTAAGAGGGTTTTTAACCAAACCTGGCCTCACATGGTCAGTTTTAGTTTGTGTATGTGGTGAATATGTTAAATCCCTTAATGTTCATGCAGAGTTTTATTTTTGTAAGACAATCAACGCGAGTTAAAGTATAAATAATATTGACGGTTCTGTGATGTTCAGATTGTTCCGCAGTAAATGTCGATGTAACCGTTTTCGTGAGGCTTTCTCTGACTTTAAAAACATTCTTCTGTTTTATGATCATCAACACGATGAGATGATGATGCAGGAGTTCAGGAGGCTACAGTCAGACTTTGATGAAGACGAGAAGAAGTGAAAGAGAAGAGAAGTTAAAGAGATTTGTCGTCAGAATCAGAGCAGAGTGAGACGTCACATGCTGACTTGTTTGTGAAAACCTGACGTAAGATCTACATTTCTTCAAGAGCAATAAATAAAAAAAGTCTTAAGTTCCTCGTTTTCCTCTTTTTCAGAGTTAGATTTTTCATCTTCAAAACCTGCTTTGATAGTTCAGCTAGATCCACCAGTCTCCTCCAGGTACTCCAGTCTTCACTCACGCACACTAAAAACAACAACAACAACTTCTTCAGTTTGTGTTTTTTTTTTTATTTGGACAATTTCACCTCGAGGTCCTAAACGTTGACGGTTGGAGACGATGACGGGAACAAGTTTATACCCTTTCTTTTCGACTGAACCTGATGGACTCTCCTGGTCGGTACTTTATTGCATCAGAACACACGCTCACGAGAACATCCCTCATTGCTTCGGGCATGCAACAAAACCACAAGCAAAAAAAAAAACAACAAAAAACTCACACACCCTCTTTTAGACAAGAGAAATGACAAACAAACTCACACGTCGACACTAATGTCGAGCTTTTGTGTGTTTGAATGACAACAATTCCCATTTTTTACCCCCTAAGAGGCTCGACTCCCGTTTAGGTACAGTACTCAGGATCCTACGGATTGTCCATGGCACGAGGTTTAAGGCCGAAGAGAGTGTGTCGGTGTGTGTGTGCGTATGCGTGTTGACTAAAATGAACGATGTGATGCAGGGTGGAATTAGTGTGTGTCACTTTTGGGTTCTTTCTTCTTCTTGTGTCCTTTTTTACGCCTCCAGCTCGAAGCCCATTCCTACTTTGTGTCCGCCGGCGTTCACGTTCTTGCCGTCGATCAGAGCTGAGAGCGTGAGCTTCACACCTGCAGGCAGAAGAAGTCGAGGATTATAATGAGAGTTTGATCCGAGACCCGAGCAAAAAAAGTGCGACCAAGACCAAGGGCCGCATGTCGCACCGACTTTCAGCCAATCACACGCCGGCGAGCTCTTTTCTCTGCCAATATTTATATTGAATTTAAAAGGCTACACATGAAATAATATTGAATTTAGAACATTTATTTTTGAATTATTGGAATATCAAACTCCATTTGTTAAAAAAACGAATATATAATAATACATTTTTAATATATGAGAAGAAACAAGAAATTCAATCTTTCATTATAGTAACCATTGAATTCGATTATGCAAAAAAAGTAATTCAATCTTTTTATCTTCTTTTTTAAAAGGAAGAAAAACGTTTTATTAAAAAGAAAAATCTATAATTAACTTGTTATTTACTGCATTACACCAATACATTGATATACTGTCCTTAAATTCCCAGTAATAAGCAGCATATGAAATTTGAAAAGTTGAACTTTTGGGGGTAGATTTTTAATTATGTGCTGCATTCAAAGACACGTGGAAAAATGGGACAAATATTCAGATTTATCTTGGTTCAAATGCTTGTCAAACATAGGGATTATTATGCGTTTTTTCTTCTTGAGAAACAATATTTTCTCCCTCAGAGCCTTTTGTCCTTTACTGTCCCTTTGGGTTTGTCGCTATCATAATGCAACACTTAGAAAAGATGTTAAAATGTGTACATTATTTTGATTATTCGTTTTTATACTAATATAGCGTTAAAGTTTTGCGGTACAGTAAAACATTTCCTACATTATGTTGGTCCCTGAACGCCCCTCGTGTCTCCCTTGTTGATGCGACGTCAGTGACAGCCGAGTGTTAAAGATAAATCGACTGGAAGTCGAGGTCCGTGTTGTCATTTCACGAGCCCAGGTTACCACGACAACCTCATTTCAAGTCCCTAACACTACTTTGAGAATGTATAGAAAACAATATTTATGATCAAATTAAAGGTTTTTTTTTATATATAGATAGATGTAGAACGTCCTGAGAAAATTACGTTTTTCCTTCAAAATAGCATTAATTTTCTTAAACCGCCCTGATGTCGCCGACACTGACCTGGCCTCATGGTTTGTGTGTATCCGACGCCGACCAGACAGGCGTTGTTGACTTTAGCCTGAGAACAAAGAAGAAAAAGTTCATTTTAATCAAGCAGGATGAGAGATGTGTACGAGTGTCTTACCGTGAGAGAAGAGTCCTTGTCCAGCTGGTATTTGGCTCCGACGCCGAAGCGAGTGTTGTTGCTCCCGGCGGTCCAGGCCAGTTGCACCGCCGTCTCCAGCCTGCAGTTCACCTTCTGGTAAATAGAGCCGGTGAACTCTGTGCCGTCGTTACTGGAAGAAAAGATACATTTATTTTAAACCATGGACATGAAATGCAATCACACAAGTGGAGGAAACCTTTTAGAAATTGATGGTTTAATTTATCAGTGTCATCAGAATATTAAATGGTTAAATTTAACTATTTAAATGTTGACATTTTTTTATTGACATTTTTTTCCAGCATTTGGCAGGAATCTTCCGATACAATACATATTTATCTATCTAGCTATCATGATACATGTGTGACGATACGACACACGTGTATCATGATACATGTGTGACGATACGACACACGTGTATCATGATACATGTGTGACGATACGACACACATCATGACACGTCAAGTTCTTTTATTGTCAAATATGCATGTATTAAGACATACAGCATAAATTAAACTGTGGTCCTCTCTGTCCCACGATGCAAAACATGAATACATTAATTAAGACATTCAAGAAAATAAATAACAAACAACAAAATGAAATAAATAATCAACAAACTTAAATAACCAACTAATAAACAGAATATAACCAAAAAACTAACGCAATGCACAGGTAGTGACAATACTATACACATCATGTGCGACGATATGATATATTGTGATATAGTAGGAACAACTATATATCGTTTCTTTTAAAGAAAGTTTTTTCTGGGTTTTACAACAAAGAATTGAGCAAATACTTTCTCTGATTAAATGTGAAACTGCTTGTAAGAAAGTGCTTCTCAAAATATAAACAAAAATGTAAAATTTATTTTCCGTTTCAATTTTCTAGTAAGTCTATGTCCAGTGGATAATCAATTATTACTTACTTATCTTAAACACCGACATCTTTGTAGTTCACCATATCAGAGTTTGTAACGCATCTTAAACATTAAAGGTTCTATGTTTTAATTTCAAATAATTGGCTTTTCCCGACTCAAAGGTAGAAAAGTAAAGTGTATAATTGTGGAGTCTTGAGGATTAATGATAGCTTTGTGTTCTGACAGTTGCAGGCGTGCGTGCACGTGTGTGTGCACGTGTGTGTGTGCACGTGTGTGTGCACGTGTGTGTGCACGTGTGTGTGCACGTGTGTGTGTGCACGTGTGTGTGTGCACGTGTGTGTGTGCACGTGTGTGTGGTGACTCACACGCTGGTGTGCAGCTGGAAGTCCGGAGCCTTGTATCCCAGAGCGAAGTTGTTCTGGGTCAGGAGGGACTTGGCCGTGTTGAAGGCGATCTGGTAGCCGGCGAGCCAGCCCTCGTATCCCAGGACGGCGGCGGCGTGAACCGTAGGACCCGCCATGTCGAAGTCCAGGTCGCAGCCCATGTTGACGAAGTCGCGCTTGTAGGCCGTCTTCAGCTTCGCACTCTTCTTACTGCAGACACACAGTGATGTTGAATTATTATTATTACAATTACATGTTCTAACATCTTAATAAATTAGTCGAGATCTACACTTACTCAAGATGCTTTTGTTTTGAAGTGTATCAGAATAGTTTTTTACATTTCATTGGTGAAACTTTTCATATTTTTTTTAAATGTTTTTGTTTCTTTTAAGTAATTAATTATTTTTCTGAACTATTAAGTCTTATAGTTTCTATATTAAAAGGTTGATTTTTATTCTATTTTTAAATAAAAATAAATAAATAAAGATTTTACACATAGAGTTTGATATTACAATTCTTATCATTCAAAAATAAATGTAAATTCACCATTTTCAAATTCACAGCCTTTCAAATTCCATACGAAAATGCATCAACTATTTTCCAACATTGTTACATTGATTTTAAAAGAATAATAAATAAATAAAATATTGAGTGTAAAAAGATAGTGTTGAATTATTGGAATAAGACTAAACATGTGTAAGAAAATGATTTAGGTTTTAAATATGAAGGTTTTTCATCCCTTGTGTTATCTCAGGGTCAATGTGACCCGGAGGCCCAAAAACAAATGTGTTTGTGTTATCCCTTGTGTCGTCTCTAACAAGTGTTAATTCAATTATTAAAAAGTAAACTATTATGTATTAAATACATAATTATTGAATTATATTAAAAAAAATGTAGTTAAATGTGTTAAATTTTACTCAATATTGTGATGGCACTGATATACTTCAATACTTTTTTTTAAAAACCTGAACAAGTACCAACATGTAGTAAAATTAAAGATCAATCAATTTGACCTTTTGAGCTACAGAGTCGCACAAAACAAGCAAGTATTAAGTATTTATAGAGCTATAAGTGAAAGACTCTTGGAACAAAGTGATCACAGAGACATCAAGGTCATGGTTTAGAGAGAAAGATGAGATTCTCTTACCCAGTATTAGGAACAAACGACGTGTCCAGGCCGACCTTGAGTCCCTGAGCCAGCTGAAGACCACAACAAACTCTTGAGTAACAGAAACATCTGATACAAAGTTAACTGGACGGTCGTGCTTCACACCTGGTCCTCCACGGTGACCTCGGTGGTCAGCATGTTGTCGGTGTTCCACTTGTTGGTGAAGGAGAGGCCCAGCTCCTTCATCTTGTACTTGGTCTCCAGGTGTCCGCCGGACTTCCCGGAGTCGGTGTTGCTGGAGCCGGACGTGGAAAACTCCTGGAGGACAGAGAGAGAGTTTGAGTTGCTACAGTTTCTACTTCCTGCAGGGCTGGAGTGAAGGAAGGTGTGTTTGGAAGTTTATCCATCAGAATATTGAATGTTTTAATTCAACATTTTAAATGTTGAAAACATATTTTTAGTAATATGTTTAAGAGTTTATTTAATTAAATTATTTGTTTAAATGTTTGTATATAGTGGTAGCAATGAAAGTTCGATCCAGTAGCTCTTTACTCTTTTGGTTTTGTCTGGTCATACCGTTATATCAACATTTCTATACAGAATTTAAAAGAAAATGTACTTTTGAATTAACAGAATAAGAATATCAAACTATGTGTACAAGAGAATGTTTTAATTTTGATTGATTTTATTTATTCAAATATATATATATTTTTTTAATTCAACTTTCAATATACAAACAAGTGAATAATTTTTTTTACTAATTCAACTTTAACTAAACAATAACCATTCAATATTCCGCACTGATAAACTTCCAAAGGTATCGTCCGAACATCTACAGCTTGTTCACACGGAAAATAAGCAACTTTGGAACAAAACCACATGTAGTACACATGCCGAGCCTCTGTGTGGCGCTGTTATGGTCCAAACGAAGAAGACGCTGTGATGCATGTGCACGACGACACAGAAGCACAGAGACAGATGGTTGAGATCTTTCTTAGCAGATCGTTCCCATAATAACTGAACCTACTATAGTTCTAGTACTATTTGAAAGAGACCTCAGTGTGGACAGAAACTACATCTACGCTGAAGCTTCTACACACATCAGTGTTAGGACTGCAATAACTCAAGGATAATCATAGGAAATAATGTTTTTCAGCCAATTAATAAAATCTAACGATAAAAATATAAGGCCTGAGAGAGCAGGTGGAGGTGCCTATGAGAGAGGGTGGAGGGCCATGAGAGAGTGGGTGGAGGGCCATGAGAGAGCGGGTGGAGGGGCCTGAGAGAGAGGGTGGAGGGGCCTGAGAGAGAGGGTGGAGGGGCCTGAGAGAGAGGGTGGAGGGCCATGAGAGAGTGGGTGGAGGGGCCTGAGAGAGAGGGTGGAGGGGCCTGAGAGAGAGGGTGGAGGGGCCTGAGAGAGAGGGTGGAGGGCCATGAGAGAGTGGGTGGAGGGCCATGAGAGAGCGGGTGGAGGGGCCTGAGAGAGAGGGTGGAGGGGCCTGAGAGAGAGGGTGGAGGGGCCTGAGAGAGAGGGTGGAGGGCCATGAGAGAGTGGGTGGAGGGGCCTGAGAGAGAGGGTGGAGGGGCCTGAGAGAGAGGGTGGAGGGGCCTGAGAGAGAGGGTGGAGGGCCATGAGAGAGAGGGTGGAGGGGCCTGAGAGAGAGGGTGGAGGGGCCTGAGAGAGAGGGTGGAGGGGCCCAAGAGAGAGGGTGGAGGGCCATGAGAGAGAGGGTGGAGGTGCCTGAGAGAGAGGGTGGAGGGGCCTGAGAGAGAGAGAGGGTGGAGGGGCCTGAGAGAGAGAGAGGGTGGAGGGGCCTGAGAGAGAGGGTAATTAAATCAGGGCTCTTGTGGGGGCCCCGTAAAAGAGTGGTTGTGCAGCCCTAACATGTGACGTGTTCACTCCAGACTACAGCATGAGCTCCAGAGCGCCAGCAGTGAAACTCTTACCATCTGACAGCAGCGTCCACAGAGGAGAAGAAGAAGAAGAAGAAGAAGAAGTTAGATTCACACTTGTGCGTCACTAGGAAAGTATGAAGCACATCAGGCCGGTTTAGTCGTTTTAAAACATCTCTGCCGTGATTCATTGTTTGTGGAGCGTAATTAGGGGGCGTCGCCACGGCAACCACTTTATGGCAACCACAGGCTACGGAGGGAAAGTAAACAGTAGGACGTCTGAGGGGGTCGACGGTGGAACTTACAACTCCGCTGTCGGACTTAGTCTTCACGTCCAGCTTCAGGATCCCATAACCTTGAGAGAAGAGAGTCTGAAGTTAAAAAAGAGGAAACACTGATGGAAAGATGGAAGCAGAGGAAGCAGTGACTCACCGAAGCCTTTGTTGAAGATATCTTTGGCAGATTTCCCCAAATCTGAGTATGAAGGAGGGACAGCCATGCCTGTGCAGACAAGTTACTGTTAGAACTTATAACTGGACACTAGTTAACAACACAAGTTAACAACACTAGTTAACAACACTAGTTAACAACACAAGTTAACAACACAAGTTAACAACACAAGTTAACAACACAAGTTAACAACACTAGTTAACAACACAAGTTAACAACACAAGTTAACAACACTAGTTAACAACACAAGTTAACAACACTAGTTAACAACACTAGTTAACAACACAAGTTAACAACACTAGTTAACAACACTAGTTAACAACACAAGTTAACAACACAAGTTAACAACACTAGTTAACAACACAAGTTAACAACACAAGTTAACAACACTAGTTAACAACACAAGTTAACAACACTAGTTAACAACACTAGTTAACAACACAAGTTAACAACACTAGTTAACAACACTAGTTAACAACACAAGTTAACAACACTAGTTAACAACACTAGTTAACAACACAAGTTAACAACACAAGTTAACAACACTAGTTAACAACACTAGTTAACAACACAAGTTAACAACACTAGTTAACAACACAAGTTAACAACAATAGTTAACAACACAAGTTAACAACACTAGTTAACAACACTAGTTAACAACACAAGTTAACAACACAAGTTAACAACACTAGTTAACAACACAAGTTAACAACAATAGTAAACAACACAAGTTAACAACACTAGTTAACAACACTAGTTAACAACACTAGTTAACAACACTAGTTAACAACACAAGTTAACAACACTAGTTAACAACACTAGTTAACAACACAAGTTAACAACACTAGTTAACAACACTAGTTAACAACACAAGTTAACAACACTAGTTAACAACACTAGTTAACAACACTAGTTAACAACACAAGTTAACAACACTAGTTAACAACACTAGTTAACAACACTAGTTAACAACACAACAACACAAACAATGATGATGACGACAACATGAGTGTAACTCAAGGACTCATGAAGCAGCAGCAGAACCAAGTATTATTTCAGAGGCAGACATTATTCTAAATAAAAATAAATGTATTCATGAATAAAGAAAATTTAAATGACAATAAATACACATTAGATTGTATTTTTTGTCTACATTCAGATTTATTTGATCATTAAAAAAAATAGTTTTATATTTAGTTTTGTCCAATTGTGATTTCGCTTCTGGAAAAGCGTTGTAAAAATATAAATTACTTACTTATATATTATTTATTCATACATTTATTTACCAAATTACAGCATATTTTGCATCAGCCAAGTTTATTTAATATAATGCAACAGACATACGAGGCAGAAATAGTCAAAGAATCAAAAGAACTACGGCTAGCGGATAAGTCGAAAAATATTGAAAATAGTTTCATAAGTGATGCCATCAAGGAATAAGTCAGTTGTTGTCGGTTGTTTACTCATAGTTTAGCATCAGCAGGTTCAGTTCGTCAGCAGCTGAGACTGCAAAACACAGTGTGTGTCAGAACATGACGCGTCACTGACCTTGACCCTCGTTCTTCTTTATCGTTACCATTTTGCTACATGGAAAATTCATTTCAATACTGTTTTAAGGAGATGTTTCTGTGTTTTTTTTAACAGTTTTATTTTCCCTTAAAACATTCAAGAGTCAACTCACAAGTTTAAAAATGATTTGGTTCAACAACTTTAAATTTTAATTTTTGCACAAATAATCCAGTTTCTCCAGCATGGAGCGCCATAATTGAGTAGTTTAAAAAAAGTAAATATGATTGGTTGGCGCTTTGACCATGTGGGCGGGGCTTAATATCCACCCAATCATGTCCCAGCATGTCGTTGACAGAACAAGAATCTAAAAGGAGGAAATGCATAAAACCAGTAAACGAGTTCTTGGGAAAACGCTTTTAGGAGAAACAGAAAATAAATAAAATATATATGGATTTCCTTTTTTTATACATTTCTGTGTGTATTTAGTTCCCTATAGCCAAAGAAATGAGTGCATTTATATCAATTTAAAGTAACTCTGATAAACATGTTTTCTTTACTCCTGCAGCTCATGTCGGCTGCTTTGAAAGAAAGTGAAACTAAGTCGTCAACTGACAAGTTTCTTTATCGATCGTTAATAAAGTTAAATAAAGGTAGGATTATTTAAAAATAAAAACACATTATTCATGATATCTAAACGTGACTTTAATTAAACTTCTTAATACAAAAGAAATGAGTAATAACATCCTTTAGCTCCTGAATTTTCCTTTATATTACACCGTATATTATCGATTAATACTACGATTTTGCTTTAAAATCCTTTTCATTATTTTGTTTTTTATTCATTTTGTATTCGTGTATCAGAATCAGAGACTTTTCTACACTTGTTTTTTTTAATTATGTTCAATACATTTCTAGTTTTGATGTTGCAAGTTGTCGAGTTTCGTCAGGAATCATGATCGACTCGTACAAACGTCAATAAAAAAAGAAAAACAACGAGTCAGAACAGAGACGACAGCTCGACGGTGACGTTTGACAAACACGACGAGACATCCGACGACGTGTTAGTCGAGCAGAAAGCGTCGACTCCGGACCCTCAGTGATGAGGTCATCACCGGTGGACGCACACTCACCGGCTCTCTTGTGACAGCCACAACCTTTGCTCTCTGGTGCTGCGGCGCCGCTTCCTTTCTCTGCCATGTCTCCTCAGACGGCAGCGAGAAAGAGAGAGAGAGAGAAGGAGGGACACGTATAAAAAAAAAACCTGACAGGTGGTGCTCGGATGTTTTGACGACGGCGACTGAACCGTCAGTCATCCAATCAGATTCAAAACCCTTAGACAAGCGTTTCACCTCTGGGCTGTCACTTTACATCCATCAACCGACTGCTGACTGGTTGTTGGTGACCAGATCTGTTATTCACCTTCACCACCTACGCCCTCGTCTCACCCCCCCGGGCCTACACACCCCCCCGCCTCAACACCCCAAATTTAGCGCAGGTGAACCCGATACTAGCACGCATGTGACCGAGGTTTTCAAAAAGTGTTCCGACTGTTAGATAGGATTGTCTGACGCAGTGTTGAATGTTCACACAATCTCACCCCCCCCCCCCCCCCCCCCAGCCCTCACACACACACACACACACACACACAACACACTCGCCATAAAAGCAGCACCTTGAGGAGGTTGAAAGGTCACACAGACTGGTTTCCTCAACTCTTTAAATACACTTTTATTTGAGTTAATCGATTCGATTCACCAACTATTTTCTTCCTTCTCAGACCTGTCATGCCATCTTTCCTCTTCTGACTTAAACCCTTTTATCAGAACCAAAAAAAGGATAAAAATCAAGTCATAAAATAAAGCTAAACATGTTAAAATTATCACTTAGAAATAAAATAATGTTATAAAAGCACCCTTTCCCCCCAAATACACGTTTACATTGACTATTTTCATGGAAAAATAATGAATGTGAAAGACAAGAGTCCTTATAAGAACAGACCCTAGAGTCATATTTAGAGACTAGTAATGAGAAATAAATAAATTAAAAATGTTAAATTTCTAGTTCCTACATTGAACCTCACGAGGGCCACAGTCAAAGGGCCACACTTGGCGCAGGTCTGTTGTAAACCATCAAGGATTTCGTTTTTAAAGTAAAAAATATATTTAAAAAAAACAACAAACACACCTAGAACATCCGTTAAACACAGCAACTACTACCACTATGAAACTAACCAGTGTGTGTGTGTGAAGGTGTGTATGTGTGTGAGAGAGAGAGATAAGGTCAAGTGCAACAACTACCCAAGATGCACTGGATCCTTTCCACCCAATCATGTTTGTCTATTTAAAGCTCTGAGACAACGGCTCGCAGAGACACAAACTTGTCGACAGGTTTCCAAACTATTTTATTGTCGAGGTGAAGTTCGTTCTCATATATACTCAAGTTTTTTTTTTTAATTCTTCAAGTTATTCTGGAATTGACAGATCAAATTGACGGATCAAATCGACTTCCCTCGTTCCACCTCACCTGCACTCTTTTCTTCACCTCCCATTATAAACTGCAATTTCTCTCACCATGAATTACCATTTTACCAAAACATCAGCATCCAAATAAAAATTTGATCCATTTGTATTTATTAACACATTATCATATCAATTCAATAAGGAATTAAGAATATTTACATAGTCATGGGTTGTAGTTTAGTATGAATAGTATTGCGTTAAATTGGACAAATTAAAAAATAATAATAATAAAGTTGAAGGACAAGCATTATGTGACGAACATAAATTCCATCATTTTTAAATGATCATATTTTTAAATACGTTTTTAAAAAGAACGAGTTGCACAACATGGCAGCAGTGACAAGTGGCAGTGACAGCAGATAACGGTCATATAGAACAAGTATATGTGGACATAGTCCAGGGCAGATTATTATTTCAACACACGTCACACGAAAACATGTTTAAATCCATTTAAACAACAGTTTAATGTAACAAAACAAACCAATATTTGTCTCTCGGAACAACGACAGTGACCCGGGCCTGGACTGGCTTTATAAAAAAAACAAAAAAAAACTAGCTTCGCCTCCTTTGAGCCAAACTCACAGTCGTGTTTTATACACATTTTAAAATGATTTGAGTTCATCGTCACGCAGGGAACGCGGAGTCTTACCTGGATCCGTGAGCTTGACTTTCTTTACGCAACTCGCTGCGACGAAGGAGCCGTGAAGGAGAGAGCGGAGCCTCTTGTGCGCATGCGCTCGTCGTCAACCCGGCGCAGGCGCGGCTGTGTCGTAATTGAAGAATGTTCGCGGTTAATGATTGACTGAAACGTTTTCACAATTTTTTAAACCATTTTTAAGTCTAAAGTAGTCTTAGAACATATTGTATTTTTAATTTTTCATCCGATTTCTATTAGCAATGTTTTATATTCCATGTTTATGAATTTATGTTTATGTTTATCCTTTAAGAATCTTAAGACGTTTCTATTTGTTCAGGCTTTTCCTTGATTTTCTGAAACTCCTGTTGTGTTATCAGTTTTATCTTGACCTTTAAAGTATATACTTTATTGAATATTGTTTTGATTGTTTAAGCGCTTTGTGACCCTGGTCTGGAAAAGCGCTCGGCGGATTTTCAACAACAAACATTTTTTTTCTAATTATTTTATAGAATTTTTCATGATCATTTTAAAAAGATGAGTTCGTTTTCACTCTTGTTCTCAATAGTTAGCAAAGCAGTCAGACTACATATTATTAACTGCTAATTGTACAAATAGATTATATGTTGAAATATTTGTGTTAAAATGTATATTAATAATATCATAGTAACTGTATATGGATGTAATGGACTGGCAACCTGTCCAGGGTGTCCCCCATCTGTTCCCACAAGTAGTTATTTGGCTTTAGAAATAAATACCTTGATATCTGTCAAGTAAATCCAACAATGTTCTTCAGCTGAAAGCGTCTACATACATGATCACAACGACTTCCGAATAAAATCAATATTTTTAAGTGGCAAAGGTGAAGAATGTTCAAATAAAAAAACAAATAACGGTAGTAGTAGTAGTAAGATATATTGTTTAAACTAAAATACGTTTTTTCTGTTTTTTATTTTTTACTGCCAACACAGAGATACAAGTTTCTGATTCGGATTCTAAATGAAAAATAACATTCAAGTCATTTCAAGAACAAAGCAGCATCACTGTGACTTTGATTCAGGGACTTTGAAGTTGAAAACATGGTAAACTAGTCTTGTTGGTGATGGTAGAAAAGTGTGTATCAAACAGCAATAACATTATAAAATACAGTTTCAAACACCACATGTCTCTGAGATGAGTCGTGTCTTTATCAGATAATATTTTGTCTGGTAAGACAACACTTATTATTGTGTTCATACAAATGTTTACACAAACAAACAAAATTATTTTTTTTTTAAAAAGGAATATTTTATTTTAAAACATTTATTATTATAATAACATTTATTTTGTCACCAAGAATAATAAAAAAAAATTTGCTTACGCATAACTCTTTATGACTTTCTAGTTCTGTCGCGTGAATTTCTTCGTCACTTCCGCTTATCGGTTCGTACGCTTCCGGGAAAAACGGAAAAACAACAGAGTTGTCTTTTTTTTAAAGCCATTTCCAAAACAGTCTATTGTATTCTATAGTTCGATTTAAAACGCTTGACAGTCAGAGTAAACGGCCATCATGGTGAGTATCGCCTCGCTATTGTTCTCAGCTAAGACACAATCTTGTCGAAACAAACGAAAACCAGTCGTAGCTAAAAAGCGTAGCTAGCATGAGCTAACAACAACAGCTGCACCGTCATGGCGACGTTAACCAGAAGATCAGGCTTGACAGCCACAGACAGCACAGGCTTATCATTTAACATTCTAACTGGATTTGTATTCTCTTTTAACAGTTTTCATTCCACGTCTTCGACCCTCCCATGCCCCGAGGTTTCCAGAACCGCTTCTCCACTCAGTACCGATGTTACTCCGTGTCTATGCTGGCAGGTCCGAACGACCGGTCCGACGTGGAGAAAGGAGGCAAAAGTAAGGATATTAAATCATCAAGTAAAGCAATTCATCGATGCGTTTTGCTGGAATTAAACGTCGTTACGATGATGTCAAAAGCGTAGTAAGGTTTGTTCTTTCGACTTGAGAAACTTCAGGAAAGTGAATGTTCTAACCATGTTAGGTTAGGTAGAACTTTATCAGCCTTACACCCCAGCTCGGGCTCTGAGGTCTGTGGATCAGAATCTAATGATGGTTCCACGCACACGGTTCAGGACCAGAGGACATAAATCCAGGCTGTTGCTCCTAAGCTTTGGAACGATCTTCTCTCTCTCTTTGCGCTTGATGGATCTACTGACTCCTTTAAGAAACATCTTAAGACGTTTTTATCTGTTCAGGCTTTTCCTTGATATCTTGATCTTTAAAGTATATACTTTATTGAATATTGTTTTGATTGTTTAAGCGATTTGTGACCCTGGTCTGGAAAAGCGCTCTACAAATAAAAATTACTTACTTACTTTTATTGAAATTGTTTTTTCGAATCAGACACAGCAATACAGCAATTATTCATGAAAAATAAAAATAAGAACAAGAACAAAGAGAAAGAACATGTCAGGAATGTGTCGTGCTTGCTTTGTTGTTTTGTTCATACTTTCTTTTGTGTTTCTCTGTCAGTTATTATGCCGCCTTCTGCTCTCGACCAACTAAGTAAGTGTTTATTATCTTTTTTCTTTTTTATGTTAATAGAGGTATTTGACTCAATTATACGTCATTAACAGGCAGACTGAACATCACATACCCGATGTTGTTCAAGCTGACCAACAAGAACTCCGACAGAATGACACACTGTGGTGTCCTGGAGTTTGTTGCCGACGAGGGAATCTGTTACCTGCCTCATTGGGTGAGTCTGTCACAGTATTAACCAGGGGTGGGTATCTGCAGTTTTGGCGATACAATGCATATCACACAATAAGGGGCAACGGTACAAAATATTGCGATATATTGTGATACTGTAGTAACAAGTATATATGTGTACTATTGTCGAGTACTTGACTCTGGTGTTGTAGTATTTACAGACCACATGACTCTTGACGAAGTCGTAACTGATTTCATTTGTTTTCAAACCTAAATATGTCCAAACATCAGCTTTAAAAGCTGCTGGAGTCACTGTATCCTCTCGTCCTCAGTAGGGATGCACCGATCTCATACTGGTGTTGAATATCGGTTCGATCCAGCCTCTAAGTCGCGAAAAGAGTTCATATTTTAACACTAGTATTGGATCGGTATCGGAACGGTATGGTATCGAATCGGTATTGGCCGATACCGAAAGCCTAGATATTGGTATCAGGTCCATGAAAGTTGGATCTGTGCGTCCCCAGTCCTTAGTCATTGCACAGGAACAGAACATAAATTGATAACGTTTTGTTGAATATGGATACAGTATCCTGGGGAAAAAAAGCATTATCTTAGTTAATCGATATTTTCTCACACCCCTAGTATCATAACTAATACATTTTTTAATGTATTAAAAAATGATCTTAAGTGTGTAATCTTAAACCCCTAGTATTAACCAATTACATTTTTTTTTTGCTTGTGATGTTCTCAGATGATGCAGAATCTGCTGCTAGAAGAAGGAGGTCTAGTCCAGGTTGAGAGTGTGAACCTGATGGTGGCCACCTACTCCAAGTTCCAACCACAGAGCCCAGACTTCCTGGACATCACTAACCCCAAAGCTGTGTAAGAAGAAAAGACACAAATGTAGAAAATGTTCAACCGTTTTAATCGTCTTATGCTTCACAGGCTGGAGAACGCTTTAAGGAACTTTGCCTGCCTGACGACTGGTGATGTCATCGCCATAAACTACAACGAAAAGGTTTTTTTTAAAGACAGTAATAGTTTCTAGATGTGAGACTTACATCTGTCCCGGTCGGTGTTTCAGATCTATGAGTTGCGGGTTATGGAGACCAAGCCTGACAAAGCAGTGTCCATCATCGAGTGTGACATGAACGTACGTCTGCTCTGGAACCACGAGTCGATATATATCAGATTTATTTAAACGTAAGTTGAAATAGTGGATGTTAATCATGTCGACCTTGTCAGGTGGATTTCGACGCCCCGTTGGGATACAAAGAGCCGGAGCGTCGACCTCAGCATCAGGAAGAGTCAACGGTAGGATTTCAAGCTCAGAGTTATGTGTTTTATTTTACTTTTAACTTCTCTGAACTGTCAGGAGGAGGAAGCGGATCCCAGCACTTACGCAGAAATGGACCTCGGCTTCAGAGTGAGTTCAACTCCTGGGAAGAAATGTTCTGTTTAGCTTCTGTTCAAGACGGTTCTGATGTGTGTCGTGCCAGGCTTTCACCGGGTCCGGAAACCGCCTGGATGGTAAACTGAAGGGCATTGAGCCCAGTCCGGCTCCTCTGAGCGCCAGCGACATCAGAAGGTGAGAACATCGAAGCATCATCGTGACCACAGGTTGTAGATTTAACTCACCATATACATCCATGTCAACAGGCTCTTTCCTGTGGTTCATAATGTTTTTGTTTGTCTTTATTAATCTTAACCATACACTTTTATTTTTTCCAGAGGAATTCCCAACTACGAATTCAAAGTTGGAAAGATCACGTTCATCAGAAACTCGAAGCCTCAGGCCAGGAGATTTGTTGATGATGTAAGTTTGGTTGAACAAACCAACACTCTCTCTGTCTATCTTTCTTCTTCTTTTTCGCCTTAACATTTCTTACTTTTCCTGCCACTCAACTTTAGCACAGGTTTTCTATTCCCATTGGAAAAGTGCACGCAGTACAAAAAAAACATCACAGAAAGTGACAGACCTACTAGTCCCATGACGGACAGAAGAAAAAAAATAGAAAAGGCTTATATTTCCGAAAGTATTATCTTTAAAATGATCAGCACTAAGGCTGTGAGGATTTGTATAGTTCTCGTTGTCAAAAAAAGTCTGAAAAATGTAAATAATAATAATGCAATTAATAAAAATGATCTTTATTTAACTAAAAGTGCAGTCACGCTCAATAACTAGCTGAAAGATAACCAGGTTAACTGATAAAAGGCCGACCAACTAGTGGAATTAACTGCTGTTAACTGAATTTAACTCATGATATTGTCTTCAAGCTTCTAGCATTAACCCTCATTTCTACTTTTTGGAACCGCTTGATTCTGGTGATCGGAGTCGTCAATTGTTATCATTGAACTAAACGAACCTAATAATCGACTGTTGTTTGCTTCTCTCTCTGGTTCACAGGACGACTTGCAAAAGTTCATCGCCTTCTCTGGAGAGGGTCAGTCTCTCCGAAAGAAGGGCAGGAAGCCCTGAGGAGCTGGATCTGCTCCTGAGCACAAACAAACACACAAACACGACACCACATGTTTCCTCGGCCCTCGGCTGGTCCAGCAGAACTTCAGTTGCTGCAGCGCTTTGGAAGTGAGATTATATTTCAAATATTAAAACATGGTTCAAAAGAAGTCGAGTCCACAACGATATGAGCGCAGTTATAAAAGTTGACATTGGATTGCGGTGAAGCTATCGAGCACGATTTGGTTCTTTTGTTGCTTCATTTGACTTGAATTACCTTCTATTCTAAACATTGATGCTTCCATTTAAAATTCCCATTGTTTCGAGGGATTGTGTTTCTTTAGTAACCACATAATTTCCTGCTTTCAATTTAAACAGTTCCTTGTCGTTGGCATCATTTTTTGAGGTTTATTCTTTTGCTGTTAATTTAAATACAAATAAAGTTTTGAGATGACTCTGGCTGTTTTGCTTATTTCTCTTTAAAAATAGAACTGTGAATTAAGACCAAACACGCTTTTTAAAACAACTGGTTCTTGCGAATATTTAAGAAGGTAGAAGAAAATAGATCCTTACCAGGAGGTGGCGTTGTTGCACCACGACGTTGTTTATCAGCCGACAGAAGAAGAAGAAGACTATGACGAAAGCGGAAGTCCGTGCATAACATGGAGGCGAAAAGTCATTGGAGGGTAAATATGAATTTCTACTACTTTATTTTTCTTCGTATTGTTGTTACAATCATGGTTGAAAACACACACGATGTGTTTCCAGAGTCTGACGCTATTAAAGTGAAGTAGTAACTTGCTAATGCTGCTAACACCAGAGCTAACTCGATCTTAAGATCGCTGTTAAACAAACCAATGAATGAAGATAATAAAGAGAACATTGTATTAAAATATAGTTATAGAGGAGTTTAGAAAACAAAATATAGTTGGAATCCTTGTGGTAAACTACTGCACAAATGCTGCCGTTTATTTATTCTCTGTGGAATTAAAACGAACCTTTTAACTTAAAGCGGATATTTTATTTTACTTCTATTATTTTTGTATCGTATTTCTCCAACTTCACAACTGGTTTGTCATACGTCACTGGCAACACATATTCGGATTCTGACAAGTCGTGTCATATTAATACTTATATTCACGTTAGTTAAAATATTTAACCTTTTATATAGATTTGTTTAAGCCTTTGTAAAAGAAGGATCTTGTTTGATGTACAACTGGGAATTTCAATGCAGGCCAATTTGATATTGTTTAATATCTCAATGATTTGATTTATTTCACTTTTTTTTTTCTTCTTCACCTTAAACTCTGCAGCCGCCGCGGTCGTGTGACACATACTGGAGTGAGTTTGTTCACTGCAAGAGCTTCAAAAACCGATTTCACCAATACTACGCATTTGGAGTCTTCCCGTCCTGCAGGCCGTGGAAAGAGGACTACAAGAGCTGCAGGGCGTGGGAGAAAAATAAAGACGAGACCGCCAAGGTGTCACTAGTGACTCTACCGTTTCCTTTTGAAGGCAACATTGACATGAATCAATCTTGTGTTGCAGGAGGCGTTGAGGACCAGCGAGGGGAAGAGACTGGCGGAGCAGACCCTCTTCCCTCCGGTGTGGGAGATGAGGAAAGTGCCTCCTAGTGACTGGAACGATCCTCTTTATGAAAACGACAAGTGAAGCGAGTGACATTTTGTGAGAGTGGACTATTTTTTGTTGTTGATTTTGTTAAATTAAAATGCTCAACAATGTGATTTATTAAAGCAGTTTCTTCAAGTTCTAGATCCAGTGATGATGTTCCGAGTCTAGATTGAGAGATCGACTCTTTACAGGTGGTTTTTATCCCAGAACAACATTTTTTTATTCAAGAATATATCGTCGTGGGCACAGAGACAGGGTTGTGTAAAATAAAGTCCATCATGAGTAACGATCGTGGGTCACTGCTCGTAAACTTTAGTGACGTCGATATATTTTCCGTCGGGGGCGTCGTGCGTGGGTTTGGGCGGCGTGTAGACCGGACCCTGGCGAGAGATCGGGAACAGACTTGGGTCCGGCGTCAGTGCTGCCAGGTAGAGCTCTTCCGATATCATTTTTAGCTCCTCTAGCGCCTCCCTCTGGGCTTCAAGTGCAAGTTCAACTGCCTTCACCTCAGCCTTGTGCTGATTCTGCAGAACACAGAGGTCACTCAGAGGTCAAATATCGTACAGTAGAGACACCATGATAGTCACTGCAGGGTCACCTGTTTGTATTGACACCACGTCTTCAGCAGCAAAGCTCGACGTTCGCTCTCTTCAAATGGAGGTCTGAAGGCAGAGCGCTCCCTAAATCAAGGAGAAACTTCACTTTAAAACTTAAGTCAACTGGCAATATACCCAACTGTTGGGGAAAAAACATCCTCAGATGAGAAATTGGAGCTCAAATAAAAGTGACAAGAGTTCTGTGTGAAATATAAAAATGTACACAGTCACTCGACAGGGTTCAGCTCACCTGGTTATATCCAAACACTTGCTGGGAGTAACAAAGTCCTCGATGGGAATGAGCTCCGGCGGCACTTTTTCAAGCCTCTTCAACTTCTTCTTCAGTCTCTCCTTCATTTGCATATCCCTTCGAGGGTCAACTTTCTTCTTCTTCTTTGGCTCTCCACTGATGACCAGCAGCACACGTTAACTTCAAGTCACTTATAGAATACACTTTGGCAAATATATCAATCCAGTTATTTACATAATGAAGTAAAACTACCTTGGTTAAAGTATTTACTAAATGACATGTTATTTGATGGAAAAGGTATTCACGGTAGATTATTTTTTAACGTAATAACATACAAACGTGAGAATATTGCTAGATTTATGTTGTAAGATGGTAATTTAAAATCAAAATATGGATCAAATTCTTTGTTGTGTCATGGAAATTTAAAGAAATCCATAGGAAAGGAGGAGTTGTCTGTTGTGCTATAGAAAAATGTATTTTAGTTTTATTACGTTTTAAAGGATTATACCTGAGAGGTGCCGATGTTTTGATGGTCATCACAGAAGTGAACCAGGGAACAGCATGACTTCCTGGCATCGTCACCCTGAAATAGAAGAATTCAACGTCACTTCTAAATGCTTTTCATACAGATATTATTCGTTTTAAAACACAGAAGACCACAATGTCATGCTTTGCTGTTATAACCTTAGTTAGCCGAGGGTGGCTAACACACATTAGCATCCATTGACATGTCGTCCAGTTTATTGTCTCTCACCTGGAACAAGCGATGCTTCTTCGGGATAAAATCCCACCGGCACATCTCGAAACGATCAGAGACATGTTCTAATTCAGTTTTCCTCTAGAGCACCATCACAACTCCTCATCAGATTCATGCGTTCTGACACTTTGAAAACCAAATCGACGCGGAAAGATGACGTAGATTCGCCCCGCAGTCGCACTTTCGATCATTTCTGCAAAATCTACAACGCATTTAGTTGTATTTATTATAAAATATTCCATTTTTATTTGTCACAGTGATAAAAACAATTGTTTATAAATCGCACGTCTTTTTTTTTACATTTCGAGGCGAATCTAACTTTCCCAATACAAAGATTGTCGCATTATTTAGGCGAAAGGTCGCGGCGGCGTCACAGTATTTTATCCTTCACTGAGTTCTTGAGGCTCAACAAGAACTTCTTCGTTTCGATCCGTTTTTTGAAAGCTTTCACTCCACGCACTGATCCAATGGCGCTTCTACGAGGTAAATAAAAGCAGTTTATTTTGGTTAGAGCGCGTGACCACCTGCACGGTTTTCTCCTGCTTTAAATAAAATACACGTCGCTAAACGAGTAGTTTTCAAAATGGACACGCAGACGCTTGTTAAGGTTTAAAACGAGCTTATAAAGTTGTTAAATCAGTTTATGTTTCACTGAAAATGATCGCGTAGGTGTGAATGAAAAGTAGGTGAAAGGTTGTTGGAAGGTGTCATCGTGACACTGTTACACAAACACATATTTATTTGATGTTTTACTTCATTTATACGTCAATGTTTTTGTCCTTTTTCTGGCATTATGTGTTTGAATAAAAGACACATTTGACAATAAAAGAACTTGAACTTGATTATAAAAATTATCTTAAAACGTGTGTATTTGTCGCTGATATTATATTTTGTTGTAAGTAAGTAATTTATGTTTATATAGTGCTTTTCCAGACCAGGGTCACAAAGCGCTTAAACAATCAAAACAATATTCAATAAAGTATAAAGGTTAAAGGTCAAGATAAAACTGATAACACAACAGGAGTTCCAGAAAATCAAGGAAAAGCCTGAACAAATAAAAATGTCTTAAGATGTTTCCTGAAGGAGTCAGTAGATCCATCAAGCATGAAGAGAGAGAGAAGATGGTTCCAAAGCTTAGGAGCAACAGTCTGGAAGGATTTCTCTCCTCTGGTCCTGAAGCGTGTTCAGGAACCATCAGTAGATTCTGATCCACAGACCTCAGAGCCCGAGCTGGGGTGTAAGTCTGGATCAGATCAGTGATGGAAGGTCTGACCATGAATAGATCTGAAAGTAAGAACCAGAATTTTAAAGTTGATCCTGAAAGAAACTGGAAGCCAGTGAAGAGTTTTAAGGATCGGGGCAATGTGAGTTCTTCTACTTGAGCGGGTCAGAATTCTCGCTGCAGAGTTTTGTATCAACTGCAGGCGAGACACATCCTTCTTGTTAAGACATGAAAACAGCTGTTACAATAGTCCAGACGAGAAGAAACAAACGCATGGATTACAAGCTCAAGATCGTGTTGCGACAACATTTTCCTAAGTTTAGAGATTTTTCTCAGTTGAAGGAAACAGTTTCTGGTCAGTTGTTCATTTCTGTCTCTTGTCCCTCAGGTGTGTTCGTCGTAGCAGCCAAACGCACTCCCTTCGGCACCTACGGCGGCGTCCTGAAGGACCACAGTGCCACGGATCTGGCCGAACATGCGGCCAAAGCCGCCCTCGCCGCCGGAGGAGTCGCACCGGAGCTGGTGAACAGCGTCATCATGGGGAACGTCATGCAGGTGAGTCGCTCCGGCGTCCCTGTTTTTAGGATGTTGTTGATGTTGTCGTCCGCCAGAGCTCCGCCGACGCTCCTTACATCGCACGCCACGTCGGACTCAGGTGTGGCGTTCCCGTCCCTGTGCCCGCGCTCACCGTCAACAGACTGTGTGGTTCTGGGTTCCAGTCCATCATCAACGGTGCACAGGTGAGACCCGGTTATGGTGTAAAATGAAGAAGGGAGCCTGGTGATGACCTGGTCCAGGTCAGGGGTCATTTTATACTGCTTTGGAACGATCTTCCTCTCTCTTTGCGCTTGATGGATCTACTGACTCCTTCAAGAAACATCTTAAAACATTTTTATTTGTTCAGGCTTTTCCTTGATTTTTTGGAACTCCTGTGGATTTCTCAGTATTATCTTAACCTTTAAAGTATATATTTTATTCAGTATTGTTTTGATTGTTTAAGCACTTTGTGACCCTGGTCTGGAAAAGCGCTATATAAATAAATATTACTTACTTACTTACTTACTTACTTACTTAGGGGCGGTCAAGCAAGAAACAAAGGAGTGAAAAGTCTAAAAATCAAGCTAAAAATGCTAAAATTATTATTTATATTGTTTTTTATAAAACCTTTGTTTTTCAATAATGTGAAATATCACACTTTTTTTCTTGATGTTTTATAATCATGTTTTCTTGACTTTTTTGAGGGGTAATAAATACTCACATAAAAATGCCAAATATTTCTAAAAGAAAAACTCTACAGCCATATTTAAAGAATAATAAAAATGAACAAACAATACAGTTTGTACATGATCTTTGACCCCATGAGGGCCACATAAATACAGTTAAAGCGGCCATGTCTGGCCCCCTGGCCACACTTTTCTTATGTCTGATCTAGTAAAACACATTTATAATAAACAAAAAAAAATCATCAGGTTGTCATTGAAGAGATTAATTTAAAAATCTGACTTGATTCAAATGTGTGATTTAGACAAAAAAAATGAACAAATAATTCTGTGAAAGTGATTTTAAAACGGTTGATTTTCAAACCTTATTTCCAGCTTTGGTCGTAAGACTCTGATGTAAATGATCTCCAGCCTCCTGTAGATGATTATGAGTGAGAAATCATTTGTGACTTCCTGTGAACATTAAAAACCTTAATTTGTTTTGTGTCTGCAGGAGATTTGTCTGAAGGAGTCGGAGGTGGTTCTGTGCGGCGGCTCGGAGAGCATGAGTCAAGCGCCGTACGCCGTCCGGAACATTCGCTTCGGTACCAAGTTCGGCTTCGACCTCAAGGTTCGAACTTCTTACCATTTATTTATTTATCTTCTCTGGCCGAAACTAAAGCCGCTATCGTTCCCATGATTGACAGCTGGAGGATACCCTGTGGGCGGGGCTTACTGACCTGCACATTAAAATCCCGATGGGCATCACGGCGGAGAACCTGGCGGAGAAATACCAGATCACACGCGAAGAATGCGACTCGTACGCACACCAGACGCAGCAGAGGTGGAAGGCAGGTCAGACAGCACAGATTTCACACTTTATAGATTTTTAAGCAATTCTGATTTTTATTAATTTCAAAGTGTTGCGTTGTTGGTACGATTCTGTACCATTTAAAAATATATCTTGTAATCTCGGCAGTCCAAGAATCAGAAATGTAATTTAAGAAATAATATAAAAGGATAAATAAATGTATAAAGAAAGACTAGAATTGTGTCTCAAATCGTATACTTGCGTACTCAAAGTTAGTATTTTTAGTGCGTAAGTGCGTCTCAATTATTAGTATGCGAAATTTATTGCGCCATACACACTAAATTGTCACTAAAACGCCCACAAAACTGAATAAGGATTGATGGACACTTTCTACCCTAAACGGCCGCCATTTTAATGACGATTTAAACGGAAGTTTCGTCATATATATATATATATATATTCATATACTTACAGGTGTATTTTCAGCAGTAGAAGGATGGCACGTCTTCGCTGCTGATACCAGCTTACATATCTCGCCAATATTTAGATTCTCATATTTTTTCTTTATTTCTTTTTCCAAACTTGCAAAACGTGCTGCCAGCAGGTGGCGATAGTGTTCCAACAGCTGGTTGAAACCATCGTTAAGTAGAAGAAGAAGCTGTCGCCTCATTTCCTGTTAGTGTGTAGCAGCAGAGTTTGATTTGAGACATACTATCTGTTGAGAATTTGCGTACTAGTTAGTACGTACACTATCCTGATGCATACTAACTTCTAGTATACTAAGAGAAGTATGCGATTTGAGACACAGCATAGAAATAATAATATGTTATATAACCAATATGTTAATATAAATGTACATATTCATCAGTTCCTTCCTTGTACTCAACTTTTATTTTGAAATGGGGAAACAAAAAACCCTTTTGTCACCTAGTTAACCATGATAAAAATTAACATGAATATTCCTGGAATACACTGTGATCTTTTCCATCTTTTGGTTGTTGGTTCTTATCAACATAGAAAAAAAAAGGATGAATTTTAAATGGGCTTTTGAACAGGAGATTAAATAGAAATGGTAGAAAAATTAAATGATGTATAAAAAAGCAGATGTAACATGGAATGAATGGAAAGTGATGAAAAGATGATGACTTTATCCATTTATAATGGCGTTCTCCATCTTATCCATCCCTCGCTCCTCAGCTCACGAGGCCGGTCACTACGCCGCAGAGATCGCTCCCATCGACGTGAAGGCGAGGAAGGGGAAGGTGTCCATGGCTCAGGACGAACACCCGCGACCTCAGACCACCCTGGAGCAGATGAACAAGCTGGCGCCGGTGTTCAAGAAGGGAGGAACCGTCACCGCCGCCAACGCTTCCGTCAGTCCCACGCCTAACGGTCCCGACACCAGCCGCTCACGTTGGTTTTGATCGATGGTCTTCTGCTCTCGGGCCACTAGGGGGTGTCCGACGGTGCCGCCGCCGTGGTGATCGCCAGCGAAGACGCTCTCGGTCAACACAAACTGACGCCTCTGGCCCGGATCGTGGCGTATCACGTCTGCGGCTGCGACCCGAGCATCATGGGAATCGGTGAGAGGCTCTGGATGACGGAGGTTCATGAGACCATGACTTGACTTCGCTTTGATCGACTGACTTCAGGTCCGGTCCCCGCCATCACTGAGGCCCTGAAGAAAGCTGGTCTGACTCTTGCAGACATGGATCTGGTGGAGGTGAGTTTTCCATGGAAGGGATTCAGTGTCATCAGTATATTGAATTTAATAATAATGTGTTTATTGAAAGGTTGTTTTTTTTTCCCTAAATGATTTATATGTATTTTGTTTTATATTTTAAAAACTATTTAAGTCTAAAAATTATATATCCTTGAATTCAAAAGTTCCTTTTTGAATTAAATATTTAATTAATATAAAAGTGTTACCAGACCATAGCAATAGAGTCCAGAGCTACTCGATAATATCTTCAACCAATCATGTGAAGCGCAGATGATCACGTGACTGATGGAAAAGTTATAACTAACTTATATCAAATCAAATTCCATGTATTGAGAAAAAATTTAATCATTATTATTATTATTATTATTATTATTATTATTATTATTATTATTTTAAAATAATTTTGAAAAGGTATTTATTTAATTAAACAAAAACAATTCCAACCTTACAATATACAAACTCTTGAATCCAATTAATAAAAACAACAACAAATTATATATATTTTTTAATTTTAAAGCAAGAAAAATTCAAAATATTAATTGTTAAAGTCAACTATTTAATATTCTGATGGTTTTGATACACTTTTTACATTTGAACAAAAGAAAATAGTTCCTTATAACCATTACTTACTTACTTGTACTTATAATGACTCATTTTGGCCTCAAATATATTTGTTGTACTTATTTATGAATGTTGATCCGTAGCATCAACACTGACCAGACATTTTTGTTTTTTCTTGCAGGTGAACGAGGCCTTCGCTCCGCAGTTCCTCGCCGTTTCCAAAGCCTTGGGACTCGACCCGGAGAAGAGCAACGTCAACGGCGGCGCCATCGCCATCGGTCATCCTCTCGGCGCCTCCGGGGCTCGGATCACCGCACACCTGGTCCACGAGCTCAGGTGAACCTCGAAGCTGTTTTTTTGTCTTTTTGTATTTTCCGCTGACACGTTTTGATTGACAGGCGGCGAGGTGGAAAATACGCCGTCGGCTCCGCCTGCATCGGCGGCGGTCAGGGAATCGCCATCATCCTGGAGAGGTGTTGAGCCGGGAGTCGTCACGCCGGCGTTATGAGAAATAAAAAGTGGGAAATGATTGTCTTTGATAAGCTCTTGACTGTTTAGTCGCCTTCAGACACTTTGATGATGAGATGAAACCTCCGAGGACTGAAGGATCTCATCCTGGTCTAGTGTTGAGCTCCAGCGAGGAGAGAAAACTTGTCTAAAGTGCCAGGATCACTCCACCAACAACCTTAGCCTTCTGCAAAATACAGTTTGATCTTTGTCACGTTTGAAGAAAACTCAATAAATATCATTTTTGAAACGAAATCTTTCATTTATTTTCATTATGAATTATAAAAAAAACAAGATGGTTCAATTACTTGTATTATTATATTGTCGTTTTATAAGCCTGAACAGTTGCTACCAGGAAAAACATTATGACCACTTGTCTGCTGAGTATTATTGGTTAATGACAATGATATTTTTATGATTGACTGTACTTTAGTATTTATGATTGACAGTACTGTACTTGGAGGGATTGTAATGGCTTCACTTCTGTGTAAAACAAAATCCTGTTATATACGACCACTCAATGCTCTTGGCTTAAAGTTGTCAGTATTATGTCATATTTTTTTTGGTTCTACTACAAACAACTTTACATGAGACATAAAGCAGATAAAGTTTATTTCCAAAAAAATCAAATTTTAGATGTAAGCATCATTAAAAATGTAAAAAAACAAGAAATTGTGTTTTATTGCTTTCTTATCAAAGTGCCAAAACATTGTTGTTAAATGAAATGCAGCATAAAAACTGTACACCGCCGACAACACAATGTTACAAAAAATAGATAAAATAATTAATATAGAATAAATATACATGTAATAAAATAAGATCAAATACAAAAATTCAAATCAAATACACGTAGATAACCAACGATAACTCTTCTATGAGCTCAACTATCCACCATTAATGCAAAAACAACAACTAAATAAAACAATTCACGTTTAAAGTCGAGCTCTAAACGCTGATAAGTTAAAGAACTACAATAACCGCCGCCATGTCAACGTCGCATACGTAGCGTCATCGTGCAGCGTCGATATAAACGTCACTTCCCCGGATGTCGGTCTTTTTTTCATAGCAAAGGTAAGCTCGCCCTTGCCTTCGTGTTATGTCCAAAGTGAATCGGTCTTCATCCGTATTATTGAGACATTTCTGTACATTTTCATCCACAAAATATAAACCGTCGTGTCTCGATGATTCGATAAGTGGCGTCATTTACTCAAAATAAATCTGAAGTTTGCTCATATTAGGCTCGTTTTTGTTGTGCCGACTATGCTAGGCTAACGGCTAGCTATGCTCGTCACGTCCGCTGGGTATTATGAGCGTGTCGCTGTATAACTAAATTAAATGAATATACCTTTTAACTCGTTTGACCAGGTTTATGGTTGGTTAACGTCATGTTATGTAGTCTTTGACTGTTAGGTGCCAACTGCTGATGCTAAGCTAATGCTAACAAACATGCTACTTGACCAAACGTGACTCTTAAGAGTCTCGGTATTTATAGTTTTGTGCCGCGATAGACAATTTATTCCAAAGCATCACATTATAAACACGTGTAAATGGCGATCATGGTCCTCTAATAATCACTCCTTCCATTCCAGATGGCAGAGGGAGATCAAAAGACTGTCAAGAAGAGGAGGCATGCGAGCCGGAACCCGGTTCTCGCCCGGGGTATTTGCCGGTACTCCCGGTCAGCCATGTTCTCCCGGCGTGCCATGTACAAGCGCAAGACCAAGCTCATCGAGACCAAGGTGAACCCCCATCTTACTTGGAAATGGCTTGGAAGTGTTTTTGCCAAGTCCGGCCTGACCTTTGTTGTCTTTGGTGCAGACCGAGAAGAAGCTGAAGGAGAGACCCAGGGCCACCGTCGTGAAGACTGTGGGTGGAGACAAGAATGGAGGCACTCGTGTTGTCAAGCAGCGCAGGATGGTGAGACACTGATGCCAAATGTCATTTTCACAACCCCTGTACAGTAATGTACAGTTGGTCATTTGGATGCGGTATTGAAGCACCATTATCTCGTCTCTAAAGGAAATTAAATCCTCTTGACATGGCTAAAACTTCTATAACAAAACAATGGTTTTGGATGACACTTTTCAGCTTTAGTGTTTTTTAACTGATTCTAGATCTCACTCATAGTTGCACAAAACTCAAACTTGTAATAAAACTGAATCTTTGGGTGACGGTTGCGATCAATTGTAATGTAAGTAACTAATTAGTATTTATAGAGCACTTTTCTAGACCAGGGTCACAAACAATTTAACAATGAAAATACCCAATAAAATGAATACAATTAATGCAACACTGAGACAAACACACGAGTCTCAGAAAATTGGGTAAAGGCAAAACTAAAAAGGCCTTAAGATGTTTCTTGAAGGAGTCAGTAGATCATTAAACACAGAGATGGTTCCAAAGCTGAGGAGCAACAGTCTGGAAGGATTTCTCTCCTCTGGTCCTGAAGCGTGTTCAGGAACCATCAGTAGATTCTGGTCCACAGACCTCAGAGCTGGGGTGTTGTTTGACTTTTTAATCAAGGCAGATTGTTCCCTCTTTTTAAAAAAAATGAGAACTTCTTCAGTAAAGTGTTTCAATTACATTTTATTTAAATGACCAAATCACAAGTTATCTGAAGACTCTTATCACTTTAATAAAAATAAATGGCTAGAACTGTACAGTTCACCCACAATTTAAACTGGCCAGTAAAGCAAATCAATTGGTAAGTTAATCATAAGTGTCTGTATAAACAATTTCCCGAAGGAGACCTCCTGAGGGATCAATAAAGTTTTGTCTTACCTTATTATGAAAATAGTTAATTTTTGATGGTTAATCATCACGGTCATTTTTAATTTTGTTCATGTGTATTGTGAATGTGATGCATCTTAAAATGTTATTCCACCCAATATTCAATCTTTACTAATTTTCTATTCACCCTCATGTCGACTAAGGTTTTTTTATTTTAAAGAGTAATGGACAAGAATTTTTGTTCATTTTAATGTAGCAACTGGAGCTCAGTTGTTTCGTCTAAAAAGACACTTAAACATCCAAATACTGCTCGTCTGTAACGTCCCTCTTGTATTGAATTGAGAACTTTTATTTCACGTGTTTTTAACTCGACACTGGGATTCTTTCTGGTGGCAAAATAAAACTACAAATGAATGACGCCCTCGACGTGAGGAATTGTTTTGGGAAAAACTTAAAACAAGGCTGTATTTTAAGCTTGTTTTTAGTAGAGGCTGCTACACCAACAGCATATCACAGGAAGTACTCTGGGTAAATATAATTATGGCCTTCACTGTCTTCACTGGAAGTGCAATCCATACTTGCTGCTGGGAGGGAGAAGGTATAGAAGTGAAGAAATGTTACAATTCAGTGACTTTTTGATTAAATTAATCAGGTTAATTCAGATTATAGGTGCAGATTAATGTGTAAAGTTTATCTACAAGTGTTGACATGAAATGTTTTAAAGTGACGCTGACGTTTGTGCGCCTCCACAGCCCCGTTACTACCCCACCGAGGATGTCCCCCGCAAACTGAAGAGCCACGGAAAGAAACCCTTCAGCGAGCACAAGAGGAAGCTGCGCGCCTCCATCACCCCGGGAACTGTCCTCATCCTGCTCACTGGCCGCCACCGTGGAAAGGTGAGATTAGACATAATCTCTTCAGGGGGAGCAAAGCCTGTTTTTTTTTTTTTTGTAAAGTCCTTGTCCGACTCTGAACCACACCTTCAATGGTGGAAAAACTCGACTCTTGACTGTTTACCGACTTGTTTATTAACACCTGATTTTATTTTGTTTCGCTGCTAATATTATCTCACTCGTCGCTTTCATTCTGATCTTATTGTCTTTATTTGATTTAGCTCATGTGTTAAGTTTAAGAGCACAAACGACTGTTTATTATTTAATGTTGGTAAATGGGACTAAAATATGATCGACAAGTAATTTGTATTTATATAGGTCTTTTCCAGACCAGGGTCACAAAGCGCTTAAACAATCAAAACAATATTCAATAAAGTATATACTTGGAGGTCAAGATAAAACTGATAACACAACAGGAGTTCCAGAAAATCAAGGAAAAGCCTGAACAAATAAAAACGTCTTAAAATGTTTCTTGAAAGTCAGGAGATCATCAAACGCAAAGAGAGAACATGTTTGATCTGGATGAGTATAAAGCACCAATTTAATCAACATGGTCATGTGTGATATTTTGAAGCATCTTATTTGATTCCAACTAGTTGTTAAATTAGTGAAAACTCTTTGAACAGCTCGTCCTTTTCTTCAGTAAGTCATGCAGTGATTTGTCACTGAGAACTGCAGCTGTAATTCTAGGCTGTGACTGATGAACGTCCATTACCTCCAGCTGGTCCGAAGAATCGGAACAAATCTTTCTCACGTCGACGTCGTAGAACTGACACCAGAACAGTGAACAATAGACTTGTGAGCAGCATCTCTGGCTCAGAGCTCTGCTCACTCTTGCACCAGCACTCACTCGCCCTCTGTGTGGTAGAAGTGAGATACAGTCCCCGCACTGGTGCTGACCTACATAGCGATACAACGCTGGAACAAGAGTCACATGGTAGATGTTGTTTACTGATGCTGCCCTTGTTTACAGCGCGTGGTCTTCCTGAAGCAGCTCTCTTCTGGTCTCCTGCTGGTCACCGGTAAGATCTTGTTTACCATCACTTATTTTTTAATTTGTGCCGGGGCTCGACTTTAAACATTCATAGACGGTTGATGAGACGAACGTGAAGTTTTTGAAATTCTTTCTTAATGTAGCGTAAAGTATCGAGATGATCTTCAGCGATCATCTCGTCGTGAAGGTTTCAGCTCCTCAAACCCTCCTTCTGCTCCTCAGGTCCTCTGGCCTTGAACAGAGTTCCTCTGCGCAGAGCTCACCAGAAGTTCGTCATCGCCACCAACACCAAGGTGGACGTCACCAGTGTGAAGATCCCCAAGAACCTGAACGACATGTACTTCAAGAAGAAGAAGCTGAGGGGGCCCCGTCACCAGGAGGGCGAGATCTTCGACACAGAGAAGGAGGTGAGGGTCTCAAGAACTGGTCTTTGACCCGCCTGCGTTTTTTTATCTGACGCTTTGTTTTTGTTTTCGCTGCTCCGTCTGCAGAAGTACCAGCTGTCAGAGGAGAGGAAGAAGGACCAGAGGCTGGTGGACGCTCAGCTGCTGCCCCTCATCAAGAAGATGCCTCAGCTCAAGGGCTACCTCCGCGCCTCCTTCTCCCTGTCAGGAGGAGTTTACCCTCACAAGCTGGTTTTCTAAATGTGTTCTAATAAAGCGTTCCAACGTTCAACCCCACCCTCTGACTCGTGTTGTGGCTTTAAATGAATCTAATGGTGCGTTAAGAGACAGGATTCATCTACACCTGGATCATAATGGTTTGAGGAAAAGTAAAAGTGCATGAAAGTGACGTTAACACGAACTGTAAGAGTATTGGTAAATTTTGGTTATAAGATTTAATTTTATTTAAGAGTGTCTTATAACAAATTATCTGAAGACTATAGAGGATAAAGGTAAAACGGATCCCAGCAATTCAAGATCAAGCTTAATTTTAAGTATTTATACTGTAGTTTAACTGTCGTATTAAAACTATAAGTGAAGGTGTTTGCAGGATCAGGTTTGCATATATAAAACTTATAATAAACTAGTTTGCGATCACGTCAGTAGCTCTCCTTGGTAAATCTACAAAAGTCTCCAGATAATTGTGTCCCCTGGTTGAGTTTGAGGGCCCGGACCTCGAGGACAAAGACCACAGCAGACATTGGACCAGGACAAGCTCAACAGCTTTGCTTTAATTAAAAAAAAAAAGTAATGTAACAAGACAAAAATAAATATGAGTGTGTCATCTTCTCTTAAATGGCCATGACTGGTTTTTATATCCTCAGAACAAAAGCAGCACAGAAAAAGGCAGAAGTGGCCCCTCGCCAAGGAATGATAGGTGCCTTTGTCCAGCAAGTCAGTCCAGTCCTCTCGTCCGAGACACCCCCTCTCTCTCCCCCACTCACTCTCCGCCGTCCCCCTCCCGGCTCAGCCCGACTTGAAGAGCAGGATGGCCACCTGACCCAGGTAGAAGTAGATGAAGTGCTTGGTCTCGTGAGTCACGTAACTGCCGAAGTTCCTCCCGACGATGCAGTGCCAGGTGGGGTTGTACTTCTTGTCGAACTCCTGTGCGGGAGATAAACGGGTTTGTTGGGTCACATGTCGGATCGGACGTCATCGGGACATACTAGTATCTGTTGATACATGTATATACACATGGGCAAAAATACTATGTATTGTGATACTTTACTAAAAATGACTCTGGTGTTGTAGTATTTACAGACCACATGACTCTTGACGAAGTCGTAACTGCTTTCATTTGTTTTCAAACCAAAATATGTCCAAACATCAGCTTTAAAAGCTGCTGGAGTCACTGTATCCTCTCGTCCTCAGTCGTAATTGCTTTCATTTGTTTTCAAACCTAAATATGTCCAAACATCAGCTTTTAAAAGCTGCTGGAGTCACTGTATCCTCTCGTCCTCAGTCATCGCCAGGATTTCATTGTAGCTTTAGCTGTGGAGGACGTAATGACTGCTGCCATCTAGCGGCCGTATGTTTAATTGCAACACAAAAAGTTGTGAATACTTGCATGTCAATTGTACAAATAAAATTATTTTATATTATACACATTTCATTGATTTATGAACCATTAAAGAAGTATGATAAAAGTAAAATATGATTTGAAAGCAAATCGATACAGTAGTGCGAAAAAATATCGCGATATTTCAGGCAAATTGACATTTTCTCACACACCTCATTTTTAGATGAACACAAAACTGGTAAACAAGTGGAAAGTTCAATATAAGTTTTACCGTCAACGCCAGCTATAGTCATTACTTAGAATCTAGTGTGACGTCACTAAATAACGATTTGATTTCTCTTTTTTTTGGGGGGGTATAAATAAATATATATATAATATATTTTAACACTAATAATGGTATTAATAACCGTATGTATGAATATTAAAATTAATAAATACATTAAAAAAAGAAGAAAAAAGAAAGTGTAGTCACGTGACCACCTAAACGCGCTGAAGTTGTGTTCGATGACGTCACTCGTACCTTCTTGATGTAGGCAGCGATGTCCTTCTCGATGTTGTACTTCTCCAGGGCCTGCGTGGCGCACTCCACCGCGTCCTGCTGCATGTCCTCGGACATGTCCGCGTTCTTGATCACGGCCTTCCTGTCAGACATGGTTGCCCTGGGCGACGGCGACACAGCACACGTCAGTCACACGGTCAAGATCTCTTGACATTACGTAAGAAAACCGACATTTGTAATTGTGTTGTTGTTGCATAACAGCGTCCATCACTGACGCTGGATGCGAGCGTTGTTGCCATGGATACGCTTCTTTTTTTTTTTTCTTCTCCTCAGGACGTAAACATGGCCGCTGCGATCGCACAACAACTCAACAGATAATATCGTCAAAATGAAACTATAAATAAACACTATTTGATATTTAAACAGTTATATTGAAAAGTTTCATTTAAAATCACGATATTTCGGATCAAATCTCTCCGTCATTTATCCTCGCGATCGTTTTTCTACTGCAAAAAAAAACGATATTTACCTGTGCGTGTGTTATTCTGGGATGTTCTGGATCTCTGGCTCCACACCGACAACTCCCGCGTAGCGCTTGACACAAAAGTGGTGTGGGTGTGTGGAGCGGGCGCTCTGCTGCGCCGCCCTGCGCCCATTGGCTGCCGGCGGCGCAGCGGAGCGCTGCCATTGGTGGGATCGCGACACATTCTCTCGGTGTTTCTGTCCGCGTTTTATGTCGGACCGGCGTGCTTTGCGAGCGCTGGCGTTACAACGGTGGAAACGGAGGTAAATAGAAGAGGCTGGATAGCAACTGGCGCTCTGTCGAGGCAGCTGATTGGCGGAGAGTGACCACGTGACGGATAACAATCGCCTCGATTGCTGTTTGCATAGTTTTGAGCATTTTTTTTTACACGTTAAGTTAAATCAGTGTAATTGTCGGAATGTATGTAAAATAATAATAGTTTAAAAAACATCTTTAATGCGTTTAAACAACCTGGTGCTTTTTATCTGTGAAATCAAACTAATAAACAAATCAAGATTGTTATAATTTAATCTCTTTTTTTTAATAAATCGTACATAAATAGATACATTACGAGTTAACAAAAGTGACAAGAGTGTCATGACAAAAATAAACCTTTGCTTCATCCATTAGTTTGTATAAAAATATATCTTAAAAACGGTTAAAAGCTCCTGAATAAAACCTTCAACTGTTCGAGGACTCAGTCCAGAATCTATTCACATAAATGTTAATATAGTAAATAACTGACATTATAACAAGGAATCAAAACCTAAAGAATGTGATATCAGTTCCTTTAAATATTGCAGGTTAATTTCAGTTTTGAAAAGGTTATAAATCGACAACTATGATGCTGGTTAGAACAAAAGTTCTCATGAAATCGATATTCATTTAACAAGATGCCTTTTTTACTGAACTTTGAAGAACTATTGTTTGGAGCATCTACAAGAATCTAAAGCTCTTCTAGGCCACAAACATATCTTGATTTGTAACATAATAACAAATTGATTTAGGAGATTAAAGCTCAATAAGTAGAGTACTGGAGATGTTGCAATCCTCTCACTACAGCGACTTAAAACGGCTCATTGATAAGAACGTTTAGCTTGTGAGGGTCAAAGGTCGAGTCAGCAGCCTTAAATAGTGATTTATTGATCAGCGACTTGAGTGCACGTCTTTGTTTATGGCACAAAGAGATTTCAATGAGTGACAAAATACTTGTTTTTTTAAATACCTGTGTTTATTCACAGCCATCCACACAGCAAGTTCCTAAACCTAATATTCAAGTTTCACGTTACAGATCGACCTCTGTATCACCAGGATATAGTGTTGCACGTCTGTCAGAGTCACATGACCGACTCCTCTGAAAAGACGACGCACCGAAGGAGCGTCAAACACACGCTCGCAAACGCACAAACAAAGTCTGGAAAATAACGAAAACAGAACAAGAATTCACAAGTTTTAAAAATCGGACTAAAGATCGTATCAGACCCGCGAGTCCCTGGAGTTTAATGACCTTATATTTCATTTAAAGGAGTCTAAAAAACAAGATAAATACATGCATTTCTAAACCGTCTTCCACCCTCCAGTCGTAACACAATCACATTCATCCCTTTAGCGAAGATAGAAAACGTAACTGCAGCCTCCAATCAAAGACGTATAAATTATGAAAACATTTCTTGTCACCGGTCATGATTTTTAAAAAACTAAGATGTCCCTCATCTCGTCCATCATCAAGCGTCCTTCACTGGCTGCGCTCCTTGGGCTCGCGGTACTTGTACTGGATGTATTCGAAGATGTCTCTCTCGCTGTCCACCGGCAGGGGCTCTCCAGCCATGCCTGCATCACGCAGAGGGAAAAACAAGAAGACTATTTTGAGCCGCTCATCTCTGCTGCCAGAAGATGCTCACGGAGCGGTTCAGCGAGTTCAAAAATAGACCCGTTCCTCTCTACTCACCGGTGACGCCTACTGGCCGAATGGTGTACTCGTTGAGCGTGAATCCTTTCTCCAGAGCGTGCGCTCTCATGTTCTTGTTGAAGATATCGCTTCCAGTGAAATACAAGACGCCGCAGTAGTACTGGTCCTTCGGAATTAACCTGGCGAAGAGAGTTAGGGTTTGAGATGCGGACGCCTCACAGTCACAACGGACTTCTCTACCTGATATCAATCCTTCTGTGAAGATACTCTTCCTCTTCCTCCTCGTCCTCGTCGCTCTTCTGCAGCTGACACACTCCCTGCAAACACAGCGGTCGTCATGCCAGGCTGTCAGGAGGTCTCAGCCTCATGAAGCTCTCACCATGAACTTGGTGTCTCCCTTGGACAGAGTGTCGGTCACGAAGCCGATGGACTCCAGGTGTTCCACGACCCCGTGCAGCAGTTTGGCCTGGAGGAGGAAAAAATGCTTTTCTTTCAACACGATACTACATATTTAAATATAATGCATGAAGAGAAAAACACAGTTTTTACTTTGTTATGATCATTATATCTTGATAAATTTAAACAAAATCAGAACTTAGTGTAAGCACTAATTACCCTAACGCCCCTACTTATGCTGCCAACAAAACATTGAACTCCCATGATGCCTTTCTACACCCTGTTCCATTATGTGATTGGTCGCTTCAATACTGTATTTCAATTCCACTTCCATTTTGCTACGTCAAAATCAACAGCTGCGATTGGTCGGCTGGGCGGCAAAGCATTACGGGAGCCGTTCAGGTCACTGCTGCTCGGCAATAAACGAGGGACCCCGGACCGTCACGACAACAGAGTCGACTCTCACCTGCTTCGGCGTCTCGGAAGTGTAGTCCGGGTGTGTCAGCAGGATATCAATATCACCACTTGAGGCAGCACCTGCGATTATATACAGTAGTAGATATGACTAAAACAAAAAAAAAAACAACGATCAAATCCACAGAAAAGAGGCGGGAAAAGACTATTAATAACCTCTTGTTTACTGTAACTTCAACATTAGGCCCAAGAGCATAAACCACATTTACCTCATGCACTACTTGTACTTTTGTTGCTCTGTTTTTAGATTTTATTCTTTCAAATGTATATATAGTTATTTATATATATATGTATGTGTATATATATATATGTTTATGTGCACTTTTGTTGGGGGTACAAAGGAAGAATTTCATGGTACATATGACAATATACACTTTGAATCTGGAATCTAAAAGAAAATGGAGAAACTAGTTTTATTGTTGAACCTCTTCTGAAGCTGCCACAGATGGTCCCGATGTACTCCGGCTCCACCTTGTCCAACTCTGCCACGATCAGTTTCTGGAGAAGAACACAAGAAGGTCAGTAAACTCTGAACATTTGAAATCTTTGTGTAGGTTCATCACCTCCATCTTCTCCATCTCCGCTCGAGGAATCCTCTTCTCGAACTCTTCGAAGTACCTGAGGACAGCGAAGACGACGAGGTTTGATTCGATATTCACGTGGATTTTATGATCAATTTAAACTCACTTGAGTCCGATTTGTTGATGATGGTTAAGTTTGTGTTCGATCTTCTTCAAATCTGCGAAAAAAAAGAATTAAATAATAAAAAACTGGGACAAAGATGTGGTATTTGAGGCTAACAAACCATCCAAGGTCTTGACGCCATCTTCAAAAAACTTCCTGGCAGCAGCAGGACTGAAATGAAGACAAGATGAGAAGAACGTTTAGACATTGAAACACGTGTTTGTAGATCGTCTTTCTTTTCTTGGATTTTTACCCAATTCCAGTGACACGTGTGAGGAAATTGATCGAGGAGCTTGTATCGTCGGTTCTAATCTGAAAGAAAATCATCATCCTTTCATCACTCGTCTGTCTTTCTATAACGACACTTCAACTCAAGGCGCTTTCATCGTCCGAGGATGTTTGTGGTTCACGTGAGCTGAACATGTGAATCTTTCTGACTGGACTCACCTTTTCCAGTTTCCGTAGCGTTCCCGTCTGTAAAAACTCGTCTATCTTTTCTGCAATTTTGGCTCCGACTCCATCCTGTTGAAGTACAAAGACAAAGGATGAGCGTGAGAAACATCTCAGCTGCACTCATTATGTAAGAGCGCTGGATGCTGACAGAAATATTCAGCAGAGAAACACTGCAATGACGCAAGAAACAAGCCTGTTCATAATGTTAATGCAGAGAATAAACAAACACGTACGCGAGATATTTTATGACAAATCCGTCAATGTCTGCAACCTTCATTTTCTCGAAACAAACGCTTCACTAATGAAGTGTGAATTAGACGATGGAGTGTTCGGCTCTTTGTTTCGTTGCCAAAAATCCACCAGAGATGTTTAATGGAGCCAAAAATGTAAGATTCTCACCTTTTAATGTGACAATAACACTTCATCGTAGAAGGATTTTTATGTGTAAAACTAAAATGTTTCTATAGATAGTGAAAGAATTTTGATGGACGCAAGATTATTTTACCTTATTTTTAATGATATGCCAGTTAAATAATTATTTCTTATTTTAATAACTCATCCCAAGGTATCGCACCAGATACATTCAAGTCAATAATAAAGTAGAGTAGAGAAAATTATTGGAACACGACAGCTTTACTCAGTCTTTTCAAATGTCTACGTTAGATTAGAGAAGAAAAAACTACTCAAAATAAACAACTAAAGCACAAGGAAAATGAAATAAATAATTTAAATATATGAAAAATGACTAAATCAAAACAGTTCAGATGGAGAAAACAGGATCCGTCAACACACCAGTTTTTTAGCCTCTTCTCCGTTTTTAATCTTGTTTGGGTACTTGGAAATAGTAGATGCTGCTTTCCTGGAGAACAAACAAAACAAGAGGGGGAAAAACAATATTTTAAAAGATCATTATTGTTTGTGATGCATTTTGTCTCATTAATAACATTCTCAGATTCAGGTTTCCAGGTGTATTTGAGTCAGATCTGCTGTATGAATCAGGCTCAGTGAGTGGAAGAGAACATTTAAAAAATGTATCTGTAAGTAAGGAAGTCATTTTTATTTGTTTAGCGCTTTTCCAGACCAGGGTCACAAAGCGCTTAAACAATCAAAACAATATTCAATAATGTATATACTTTAAAGATCAAGATAAAACTGATAACACAACAGGAGTTCCAGAAAATCAAGGAAAAGCCTGAACAAATAGAATCTGTGATAGTGAAAAACATTCATTCTGTCGTTTTTTTTAAGTTGGTATAAAAAGATGTTGGAAATGTAAAGATCTTTATAAATGATGATAACCTACAGATATACATTAGTTAGCAGTAATACAATACACTATTTAGCAGTGGAATAAACTGCTTTACGACTGCAGGTGTTTCTCTAAACCTTACCTGTAAGCATTGTACTTGTGTATCGCTCTGTTCACGTTCTTCTCGTAGTTTGCCAACTCTGTGAATACAAGCATATTAAACTGATGATGTTTTTGTTCCTGCAAGAGGAGCCATTTAAATTTAGACCACATTCCAGCAACACATATAAACCTTCCACATGGGTCTCCACGTGTCAGAAATGAGTTAGTTGTTGTTCCCAAACAAAACAAAACAAAAGTACAGTTTTCATTTTTTTTTAAAAGAAAAGCTAACTAACAACATGCTAACATGCTAACTTAGCAGAAGCTGCACATACCGACAAGAAAGTCTGTTATTCCTTCATTTGGCGACTCCTGCGGCGCTTTTCTCTTGCTCATGATTCTGGTGTTTATGGTTGGAAACCCCGGCGTCAACTTAAAACTATTTTTAAAAGACTGTGCAAGACGTTAAACGTGTTTATTGTCTGAGCTAGCCTCTTGCTAACACAGCAGCACGAACAATGAGTGGAGGGTGTAGGGGGGAGGGGCGAGCGTCCCCACGTCACAACCAGGAAGCCGACGTGGATTTTATTTTATTTTATTTTATTAAAAATAATATTTAAATTAAAGTAATATTCCTGTACGCATTAAACACGTTTCTAAATATATTTTTTAATTGCTTTAATTTAATGTAATAATTAAATAATGTCGATAAAAATATATTATGTTAGTTTGACCCGTAATAAACATGTGTATGTTAAATAAAAAACAAACAAAAAAAAACAACACCACTGGAAGAAAAAGTCACATTTTATTTAAGTAAGAAATAAGTATTTTATCTTCATGGATGAATCAGTTTTTTTGAGTGTCATGTTGTGTTGGTCATTTATTCTGCACTAAACATTGAACACAGATGGATGAATGAAAATATTCTGCATTTAATGAAATATCAAATACTTCTCCAGCAAACATGACACAACTTTAGAAAAAAAACATGAATAAAATGTAAAAAATTCTGAGGGAAAAAAAAAGATTTCATATAATTATGCTACAATTAGGTCGTAAACAATTTAATTCGTAAACTGCATAGTGACACAAACAATTGAACTAACAACATTAATAACCATTTTAAATTTCTCAGCCTCCTCATGTTTGTTACTTAAGTGCAATAAAAAAAAAAACTGATAAAAGAAAGAGACACTGGCAGATGTCTGCAGACACAAGCGTTTCAAGCGTTGTTTCTGACGTAGACTTTGTGCCGGGAGAAGACTCTGATGGCCTCCTCCGCCTCAGAGAGTCGAGTGTCCAGCTGAGCTCGACGGGACTGGACTCTCAGGCTGTCGGCTCTGAGCGGCAGCGACAGCAGCTCGGCGACCAGCGAGCGATGAGCTGAGGACGAGGAGAAGGTCACGCAGAAGAAGAGAAGAAGAAGAAGAAGAAGAAGAGAAGAAGAAGAAGAAGAGACGAGCGAACCTTGTTCCAGCGACTGCAGGGTTTCCACTCGCTCACCCTCGGACATGAGGGTGTGACCCGGGGGAGCAGACGGGTCAGGGGTGTTCCTCCTCCTCTCCTCCTCCTCCCTCTGCCACTGCTTCTTCCTCGCCTTGATGCTGCGACCAGACGGAAATCATTCAATCATCTTTTAGGTTTTATTTTGACCTTGACACTGGTGCCGGAGTCCACATCGCTGAGAATGTTTGACTTTGAAAAATAATAAAATACAGTATATATATATATATATATATATAGACAAATATGTAAAATAAACACACACCCAAAACAAAAACCAAGATTAAAACCTACTAAAAACTATGATAAAAACATTTAGACGAGACGCGAGACGAGACGAGACGAGACAAGACAAGACGAGACAAGAAAATAAAAGACAAGACAAGACAAGACAAGAAAATAAAATAAAAGACAAGACGAGACAAGAAAATAAAATAAAAGACAAGACAAGACAAGACGAGACAAGAAAATAAAATAAAAGACAAGACAAGACAAGACGAGACAAGAAAATAAAATAAAAGACAAGACAAGACAAGACAAGACAAAAAAAAGAGACAAGATAAGATAATATAGCTTTATATATCTTACAATGGGGAGAGAACATAGTTACAAAAGCTCAATTTACACATAAAAAATTAAATGTATTTATCATTTTAAATGACATGTTTTTCTTTATGTTTTCAACATTTATTAAACACTTCCAAATAAAACTGAAGAACTATGTGACAAAAAAACAAAATAGTTGAGTGTCAATCTGTGAATTTTTTTAAATAAATATATGTTCATTAAATTAAAAAAATATATATTTAATATTTAATATTATTAAAAGATGTAACTTGTTGTCTGTCACAATTTGTACAGTTTAATTTAAGACATTTTAATGCCCTTTAAATATAGAAGTATATCAGTGTCATCAGAATATAGTTATGTAATTCACTTTTCTGACTTTTACATTTTTTATTGAAATGTTGTTTTTTAAAAGCACCAAATTATTATTTATTTTATAATTAAATTTTTTTTAAATTGAAAATTGTGTTCTAAATAAATTTACAAATGTATATTATAATTCCAATAATTCATAAATAAATGTACATGATCATATATTGAATTATCAAACTAAATGTGACAAAAAAAACCCAGCATTAAATAAACAAATATATATATTATTAAAAAAAACAGATGCTGAAAAATAAAACAGAATAAAAACATGTTTAAGATGTAAAATCACTTTTCTAGTCGATCATAAAGGTTCACACTCACTACTCGGGCACCTTCCCGATGACGGCGCTGGGCACCGGCTTGTCCCTGAGGTGGGTCAGCGACTGTGACCTCTGCAGGGACGTCCTCCCCGCCGCTCGAGCGTTCAATCTGACGAAGTCGATGGTTTGACCTTTGACCTGGAGCTGCACACACACACAGACAATGAATTCACAAGTTGATTTTGAATTTTAAAAAAAAGTTACTTGTTCGTCCTGATCCAGCGAGGCGGCCGAAGGCGGGCGGCTCAGAGATCTGGACGGAGGTCTAGTCGGGGCATTCGAGTGACTCTTCAGGAAGTTCTGACATTCTGGTTTCACAGCTGGACTTCCTGCCTGGAAAATACACTTGATATTAGGGAAGAAAATTAGTAAAATGGGTATAAATGGAAGGAGAATCTTCCTCAGCACCTGCGACTGTGTCATGAACTTTGAAGGGACCTTCTGGTATTTGGAGGAGGTCCACAGGGCCTTGACAGGAACCGGACCGGACTTGACTCTCACGGCCTCCAGCTCCTTACAGCGTCTCTGGATCTCTCTGAGCCGAAGGACGTTCTCCTTCCCGAAGTCGTGTTCTTTCTTCTCTTAGAGGAAAAGTTCACAAGAGTTTTTATTAAAGATCCTGAAGTGACGCCTCATTCAAAGTTCAACCACCGACTGTGTTTAGGAGGCGTCGCCACAGAGACCCCGTCCAGTCTCAGGAGTTCCCCGACCAGACCGGCGGTGGGGCCGATGCGAGCGCTGCAGGGGCCCCGGTGAGGAGCCGGATCAGGAGCCAGGAAGAGGTTCAGACTGTCCTGCTGGTGGTTTCCCTCCAACCGGGCCCGAGCTGGAGAACATAAGAAGCCTTGAATAACTGTAGTGATGAGGCGTGTCGTCATTTTCACCAGTAGGTGGCGCTCTCGGTTTATAAGCTAGGTTTTATTGAATTACTGGTTCGGAGCTGAAGACTTTAAGATAAGTTAAGATGTTCCTTTATTCGACCTGCAGCAAGTTCACAGTAGAAAAATATTAAACAAAAAATACAAATTAATTAATACATTTTTTTTTATCAGAACAGAAAAGTATTCATTGCCTGTGATTTTAACACAAAGTTTTTCGTGGGGAATGTAAAAAGCTAAATAAATAAATAATTATATTATATAATATGATTATAATAATAAACTATAACAAAATAGAAATAAATATAAAGTAGTAGAAAATATACATAAAAAAATACAAACGCCATCTAGTGGTCATTGAAAACTAAGGCATTGTATTATGATCATCAACGTGTTTTGAATTATTCTTTGAATTTTATTTTTTATTAGTTTAACTGAGGGGTTACCAAAGTAGTTAAAATAACCATATTATTATATTTAATTATGTGTTTTTTTTGTAACCTCATTGGTAATTATTAAAGAATCAATAATGATAATATCAGATTACACAAATATATTTTAACGTCCTTAATAATATATGTGAAGTTATTTATTCGTTTCTATGGTATCTATGAAAACTTGACACCCCATAATAATTCTCATACCCACATGACACCGAACAGCAGTAGTTTATGTAACAATTATTTTATTCATCTTATTGTATTTGTATTACATTTTATTTGTATACTGTATTTCCAAAAAAATCATTTTTTGTTTCTCTAATAATCTAAATGTGATTTTTTTATTTACGATTAGTCGTGACACCGTCGACATGTGTGTCGTGTGAAGGACCGGGGTCCTTTCCAGGGTGTCCTCAACAGTCCGGAAGAGAACGAACCTGAGTTGGGTCGTGTGTAGTACTGAGGGAACAAGCAGGGGTCCGGTGGGATGGGCCCATGGATGAAAGATGGACCCTCACACATCAGGATTCTGTGGCTGGGAATCAGAATTACAAGTTAGAAAGATAAATAAATAACGAATGATTAAGATGATATTTTATCAAAGTTGTTTTTATTAATTATATAAAATTAATCGATCAACACTTGATGACGTTTACTGTTCGTATGTTACCAACACGAGTGTACTGAAATAAACCCACAAGAAGACGCTTTTAAAAAAATCACCTGTCGTGCGGATCGTGTTGTTGGTTCGGCTCAGACACGCAGACTGATGACGCTTGTTTGATAATCTTCACCATGGCAACGCAGCCGGACATAGATCTACAACACACAGACGAGAGGACGCTTTACTTAGAATGCGCTTTTGACAGATATTTCAGATTAAATATCTTTATTGTTCGTTATAAATGAAATAAATCATTACAAACTGAATATGATAACACGATAGGAAAACATGCGAAGAAAGAATTCGAAAAAATGTACTTCTATGCTTTAGCGGATTTTCTATGGAAGTGCATCAGTGCCATCAGAATATTGAATTGTTGAATTTATTTTTTTTCAAATATTGAAAGGTTGAATTCATTTCAATGATTCAATATTTGTTATATTTTAATTTAAATTTTTCAATATTTGTCATATTTTAATTTTCAATTATACACTATTTTTTAATTCGTAGCATTTTAAATTCGATATAAAACAATTCAAAGCGTTTAAAAGTCAATGTAACATTTTTTAAAGCATTTTAAATTCAATATTAAAAAATACAAAGCCTTTTAAATTCAGCATAACAGTGCTACCAGACAAAACCAAACAAGTACCGAGTTACTGGATCATACTTGCATTGTCAGTGAAACCTCTTGAGAGGAAGTTTAACAAAAATTAATCTGCAAATCAACTTCAAACCTACTTGGACGTTGACATGTATTACTACACTCGCTCTCATAGATCACGAGGCTCCGAAAGATTTTCCTCTGAGGACAGGAAAGGTAGAAACCACTTCAGTTACATATATATTTCAGATAACAAGGTTCTAGCGTCGGATCTCCAGACCGTCAGAGAACCATCGCAACAACCACAGCGTGGACGTGCCACTGACGCACACACACACCCCCACACACCCCCCCCCCCCCCCACACACACACACACACACACACACACCCCCACACACACACACACCCCCCCACACACACACACACACACACACCCCCCCCCCCACACACACACACACACACACACACACACACACAAGGACTGCATGTACGACAACACGCGCACACTGTCTTCCATCAAGTCTTCACGATGACAAACCAATCCAATGTAAGAAGTTCTGGCTGATACCAATATCAGGGATATTATAAAGCCCTTGTTGCGTAACATTTCAAAGAAACAGAAAAAAATGTGAGAGTGTTTCCTGCCGTGGTGTTTATCATCGTCCACGTCACCGATGCTAACACACGATGATAACGCTTTGACACGCGTGTGTTTGGTGTTTGTTTCTACCTCTTTATATCAGCTTCTGGTTTCTATGAACACAAACATATTTTAGTGTCAGACACCAATAGTTTTGTTGTTTACACGCTGTTGACTGGAATCATTCTCCTCAACTGTTGTTCAAGAGGGTGTTATTTTAACACTAAATATAGTTCATGGACAAAGCCACGTCCAGTGTCCATCAGAGGCTATGAGGTGGAGACAGTTGATAACTATAAGTACCTTGGCATGTGGCTGGACAGTAAACTGGACTGGTCCTGCAACACAGACCATGTTTATAAGAAAGTTCAGAGTAGACTGTACTTTCTGAGGAGGCTTCGATCATTTAACATCTGCAAGAAGCTCCTCTGCATGTTCTACCAGTCTGTGGTGGCCAGTGTTCTATGCTGTGGTGTGTTGGGGTGGAAATGTGTCCAAGAGGAGTGTCAACAGGTTGGACAGGTTGATCAGGAGGGCTGGCTCTGTGGTTGGAATGAAGCTGGACTCACTGGTGACAGTTGCTGAGAGGAGATCATTGAACAAACTACTGTCCATCATGGATGATGACAGTCATCCTCTGAACACTGTCATCAGTGAGCAGAGAAGCAGAATGAGTGCACGAATGCTCCTACCCAGGTGCAAAACAAATAGACTCAGGGACTCATTCATTCCTCGGGCTATTAAATTGTACAATTCTGAGTTCGGGGGCAGGAGTGGAGTGAGAGTATCTGGATGTTCTGTTCTATGTTAATCTTTGTATCCTTTGTCTTTGTAATTTTTCTTTGATCTATGTTCTTTATCTTTATCTTTAGACTTAGATTGTTTCATCTTGTTCCTTCTCTTTGTTCTTGTTCTTATTTTATTTTGATTATTTTTTATGAAAAATTGCTGTATTTGCTGTGGATAATTTGGAAAAAACAAAACAATTTGACCAACTTTTGATCACTTTTGCTGATTTACTGTTTGTGACCCTGATTCTTATAGATCTTATTGTGATGCTAGTCGTTGTTTAGATGTGAAAACCTCGATGTTCATCTGCCGAGTTAAAGCTGAATTTATGAATATGTTTGAATCTTTTTTTTATAAAACAAACACATCTTGTGTTGTCTGTGTGTGAAAATAAATGATGTTTACCATAATTATATTATTTATTTATTATGCACTGAATGAATCACAGTCAGAGTCAAAATGTATTGTCATTGCACATAGTACAACCGCATTAAAGTTCCTCATCCAGGCGGTGCAAATGACGACACGTATTTCATGTAAAAATATCAAAGAAGGGTTAAAAAGATGTTTAAAAAGTAAGAAACAAAGATAATGTGTAACGATAGAGAAGCAGCAGAGGTCAGAAGTTTTATAATATTGTCTCGTTATTAAAATGTTTTTTTCAAGGTGCTCTAGGATGTGAGCAAATGTCTTTTTTGATCCTTATTTGTGTTTATTCACTTCACGTATAGCTGAGGAGAAGAAACAGTTGTTTGTGCCAGTTTTGAGGGACCTGAATAGATTGTTGAGCAAAAAACCAGCTCATAGTGAGGTCACTTTTGTCAAATTTCTCTTTTTTTTTTCATCTTGATTCACTTTGGTTTGTTTCGGAGACGACTTGCCGGTCATTTTTAAAAGAAGTTTAAAAACTGGACTTTTATGCTATTATATGCCTTTAAACTATGTCAGTGTGATATTAATATGTTAAAAGGTGCCGGGTTTTGCGAAAATAAACCGACAAAAGTGGAAAAAGTAAATTGAATGAAGCAATAATTATGCTTTTAGCTGAATTGCATTAAAATAGTGTGAATCATGTGAGTTCACAACAGTTTACGTTGACGATTCACACCTGATAAAGCCAACAGGAAGTAGATGCAGAGCACAGAGCATCGTCCTGATGTTATCGTCTTGTTCCGCCAATCGTAGGCGAGAAGCTGCTGATGGTGAAGAGATTGACATCATGAAGTCGCAGCAGAGTCGACTCTCACCCACAGACGAAGACATGGCTGCACTGATCCTGCTGCTGGTGGCGTTCTTCTCCAACAACATCCTCGCTGAGATCCTCAAGATGGAAACATACTCTCATCACTTCATCCTGAACAAAACAGCTGATGACGTCTGCTTGATCTCACGATGGATCGGTGAGGATAAGAAACTTCTGTGGAATTCTTCACAGCATCATGACTCCAGACTGCAGAGAGATTATTATAGAATATACCCTCTGAAGGTCTCAGACTCGGGTCAGTACCAAGAAAAATGCTGGACCCAGAACAACGTGACGCACGAGAGGAACTTCACTCTCCTGGTTTGTGGCAGCGGAAAGAATAGACGTCAGATCTTGAACCCTTACGATGGACAGGCACTGGAGCTGAACTGTGACGGTGTGGGACCAAACCAGAGTGTCCAGTGGGCTTTACGTCAAGATATCGGCAGAAATTATGAATTAGCTTTAATTAGTGATGAAACATCTTCAATGTACAAACTACAGCAAGTGAAGAACAAACCATCTCTTCTGGTAAAGTTTGACAGAAGTTCGCTCTATTTCTGTCTGGAGAAGAACCATCAGAGCTGTGAAGTACTGAAGGAGTTTTATGTTTCTTTACAGCCAAATTACATTCACAGCTCGGTGGGAGAGAGTCTGGAGCTGAACTGCTCTGACGTCAGTGGAAGGAAACCACACGTGTGGAAGCACATTAAAGCAGCGAGGGAAGATGAAGTTAGTCACAACTACACTCTGATGTTTCCATCACTGACCTTGGACCACACAGGTCAATACCACTGTGATCGCAGTGAACAGGATAATTATTATTACTACCTGTATGTGTGTCCTGAGTCCGACCCGCCTGCTGTTGTGTTCTTTACTGGAGGAGAAAACCTGACTCTACAATGCGGCGACTGGAAACGGCCTGATGGGATTGACTGGTTCACTAAGACAAACAGAACCGAAGGAAGAACATCACGTGTACGAAATATTCCACAAGAAGGCAGAATCTTTCATTCCGACAAGAGCCTGGTGATCACTAACGTCTCTCTGGAGGACAGCGGAGAGTTCCGGTGTGTGATCATTAAAGACAAACGTTGTGTGTTCACATCTAGGACCCTCGTAATGTATGGAGAGCCAGAGGTTGATCACCATCTAGTGAGGTCTGCGCTGCTCGGTGTTGTGGTCTTCATGATGTGTATTGTTGTTGTTGTTGTTGTTGTGGTCTGGAGGAGCAGGAGTAGAGAGCAGATCCCAGTACCTGTGGAGGAAGTGGAGATGTTGGAAGTGTCTCCAGCGTCAGCAGATGTTCAGCCAGAGACTCTCTGAGGCTTCAACGTGATCCACGTGTGTTTGGATGAATTCTTCTTTGACTGTTTGTTTGTAATCATTGTGCCTCTTGTTTCCTCTTCAGTGTTAATAAAGTTTAACCTTTGACCAAGAATAAAAGGCTCCAGTTTTTTTTCTGTAGAGATGGAAGTCGACGAAGTGTACGTCACATATTATTCTGACTTTTTCTTCCCGTTTTCCTTCTTTCTGCTCCTCAGTCTGGTTCTTTACATGATTCTCAATGATGTCTCTTTTATTTTCAAATATTTCCTCCAGAAAACAAGGTCAATAATCTCCTTCTCTGATCACGTCACCGACTGCTTTATTTCAGTAATTAATGGATCCTGTTTGACAAGAGAACACAGTGGATGTTTCTAAATGTCTCCCATCTTTCTGAGCACAAGCAAAAAGCATTTCTACACTAGTAAATGCAAGGATTTTGAATGTTTTTATTTTGTTCTATTAGTTTGAAAAACCTTTAACCGGAAGTTGAACGTGCAGAAAAGGTTACATTTACGAGCAGAAATGCCCACTTGGTAACATGAGGTGAGAGACAAAGAGAATCCAGTGGCGACGGTTGCTAAGGAGAACAAAGTGGTTGTTTAATGTGTGTTTGTCACATCTTTACCTTTGTTAATAATGTTGTTTATTCTCTTCAAAATAAAGTTCTGACGTGTCATTAAACATCAGTCAAAAGTCTGCTAAGTGCGTTTAATCGGTGGCAAATAAAGTAAGTAAGTAAGTAATTTTTATTTATATAGCGCTTTTCCAGACCATAAAAACACTAGAAGTAAATCACTGCCCTCAGAATATTGAATGGTTGAATTTATAAAAATTAAAAGCGTTTTAAATACAATATAGCATTTTTTGGATCATTTTAAATTCAATAAAACATTTTTTGGATCATTTTAAATTCAATATTAAAAAATACAAAGCCTTTTAAATTCAATATTAAAAAATACGAAGCCTTTTAAATTCAATATAAAAAAATAGGAAGCCTTAAACTCAGCATCACAGTGCCACCAGACAAAACCAAACGAGTACCGAGTTACTATGGAGTTACATTTGTTTCTTTATTGCTCAATTAAAAAGAAAATGACTTCAATTCAAAAAAAAAAACTATTCAAGCCAAAAAAATATTTTCGATTAAAGTTAAAGTTACTTTAATAAAAAAAAAAAACATTTTCAAACCGTTTTCTTTGATTGAAGTTGCCCTTTTTTTGCAGGGCCACATTGTGGTAGGACGTTTGTGTCTTAATTATTCAATCAAAAATTAAGTTACTTTAATCAATTGAAATCTTGGGTTTATTAAAATTAAGTTGATCCTGAAAGAAACTGGCAGCCAGTGAAGAGTTTTAAGGATCGGAGAAATGTGAGTTCTTCTACTAGAGCGGCTCAGAATTCTACGTTGATTCATTTCCTACTTCACTCATTTCTATGATGAACCGTGAAAAGAACTCGGTGAAAATCAACAAGTGAGAAAATGAATCATCATTTTAATGAGTCTTATGAAGACCAGAGAAGACATTTTAAAAAGTACAAGTACAATTATTGTCACTAAAACATGAATCTTCGTGTGAAGATCTTCCGTCAGGTTCGTCCAGATCCTCAGGTGGAAACTTCTCCTGGAGGCCAACGCTTGGCCACGTCCTGATGCAAGGACTCCGGCAGCCACTGGCAATAAACCGAGAGCAGGTCTGTGGAGGACAAACATTCCTGGTCACGTGACGTCAGCGTCCAATCAAATCAAGTCAGTTGAGAGACGACCTTTGATCCCTTAATTCACACCATGTTGTGTAGAAAATGATCTTTGGTATGAAAGTCACGGATTTAAAAGCATCATAATTTAAATCAAGAGTGAAAATGCAGGTCAAAATAACCCTCAGGCCCGAAAAACAAATGTGTTTGTGGTATACCTTGTGTTGTCTCAGGGTCAAAATAACCCTCAAATTCGAAAACAAATGTGTTTGTAGTATCCCTTGTGTTGTCTCAGAGTCAAAATGACCCACAGGCCGCAAAACAAACGTGTTTATGGTATGCCTTGTGTTGTCTCTGGGTCAAGGTGAACCACAGGCCCGAAAACAAATGTGTTTGTGGTATACCTTGTGTTGTCTCAGGGTCAAAATGACCCACAGGACTGAAAACAAATGTGTTTGTGGTATCCCTTGTGTTGTCTCAGGGTCAAGGTGACCCACAGGCCCGAAAACAAATGTGTTTGTGGTATCCCTTGTGTTGTCTCAGGGTCAAGATGAACGACCTCCCTGCTTCCCATTACTACATATGCAGTGGTGGAGGTCGTTCATCTTGACCCAGAGACAACACAAGGGTCAAGTGTAACTGAAAAAAACATTTTCTTTAGACGCTCTATCTTTGGTCACATCATGTTATTATCACCTACATTTCTTTTCTGTTCTCCAGACGGTCATGAGAGCCTCTCTGTTGTTGACTCTCTTGGACACCAGAGCCCCCAGCAGCACCTCCGTCCGGGGCTGCAGCCTGCGGCGCACAAATGTCGCACAGTTCACCTTCAGTGATGACACACGTGTGTGTGTGTGTGTGTGTGTGTGTGCGCGTGTGTGTGTTTGTGTGTGTGTGCAGTGAAGCTTACTTGGCCCAGGACTTCAACATGATGGACGGGTTGGACAGTAGATGGTTTCTGTGTTTCTTCAGTTCCGGACACACCTGACCCTCCAGCAGGAACTGAGCGAACAGTTTGTACCGGTCCAGGTCGTCCGGATGCTCCGTCTCTATGTCCGGCAGCTGCCAGCCCACCCGGACTGAAACACACAAGCCTCGGGTCAGGTCTCGGGTCAGGTCTCGGTCAGGTCTTGGGTCAGGTCTTGGGTCAAGTCTCACGTGCTGCTCAACTCACAGAAGGTGCTGGTCCGGTGACACCTGATGGTACCGGTGGTCGGGCAGAACCAAGGCGCCGGCTTCTCCAGAGGAGGACTGAAGTGGCAGTACTGAGGGAGGAGTCTGGGGATCCAGTCCGGCTCCACCGCCGACACCCCTGAGAGGACCGGGGTCAGTGAAAGGGTTAGAACTGTTGCTTCAAGGACAACATGGGAAAGTCTGAAAATATATGTATGTATATATATATATATATATATATATATATTTAATATATGTACATGAGTGTCGAAGTGTTCAAGGCTGAACTTAAACACGTTTTATTCAATTAATTAATTAATTGAAATGTTGTGCTTTTTGAAAAAAAAATAATTATATTTAATTGTTTCTATATAAAAATGTGAATTATTTAACAATAGAGTTCATTAATGTGAATCTTTTCAAAATGAATACAACAGTTTTGATTTTCTAATTCTCTAATTTAACTTTTTTTGGCTAATGTTAAGCTTTTCCTGTTGAATTTTAAATTACTGTTAAAACCTTACTACTATTTTATCGAAATGTTGTTTTTTTAAGCTTTAATAATTAAATTAAAATAAAATATCTTTATAATAAATTATTATTTTTTTACACAGAGTTTGATCCTCCAATAATTCAAAATACTTAAAAAATTGTATAATCAATAAATACATTTTCTAAATTCAACATTATTTAATTCGTAGTGTTTTAAATTCAATATACAAATGTTGGTACAATAGAGTCACCAGACATTACCAATCGAGCACTGAGCTACTTGATCTAAACTTTCAGCCAATCCTGGGACAGACAGACGATCATGTGACGACAAATTACGTCGGATTATAAAGCAACAGTAATATTTAAGATATTTAAAAGAATTAAAAAGTTAGATCAAGAGGCTCAGAGCTCGATTGGTCTAGTCTGGCCATGTGTCACTATTATAGCAACATCTTTACATTGGATTTAAAAGGCTATGAATTAAACAATATTTAGTTTAGAAAAAATATTTCTTAATGATTGCAATTAGCATATCTAACTATATGAATAAACAATTCAAAGTTTCAATAAAGAAATCGCTTAATTATTGATCAAATTAAATTGTTAAAAAAAAGAAAAAAATCCATAAAGAGTTTCAACATTTACAACATTAAATTAAACCTTCAATATTGTAAATACACTGATATACAAAAACATGAACGACATCAAATATAACATTTCTCTGCACCTTTCATGTACATCTTGCTGGTCTCCAGCACCTCCTGGTACACCACGAACTCAGGCATGGTTTTGAAGAGCGCGGACTTGGGGTGGATGAAGACCGGCTCGTCCATCAGAGGCGTCTGTGGACGACGGAGCAGGTGAGGACCACGTGAGGACCACGCGAGGACCACGCGAGGACATCGTGAAGACCACGTGAGGACCTCGTGAGGACCACGTGAGGTCCACGTGAGGACCTCGTGAGGACCACGTGAGGTCCACATGAGGACCTCGTGAGGACCACGTGAGGACCACGTGAGGACCACGTGAGGACCTCGTGAGGACCACGTGAGGACCACGTGAGGACCACGTGAGGTCCACGTGAGGACCTCGTGAGGACCACGTGAGGACCTCGTGAGGACCTCGTGAGGACCACGTGAGGACCACGTGAGGACCACGTGAGGACCACGTGAGGACCACGTGAGGACCACGTGAGGACTAGTGAAGACCACGTGAGGACCATGTGAGGACCACTTGAGGACCACTTGAGGACCACGTGAGTACCACGTGAGTACCATGTGAGGACCACGTGAGGACCACATAAGGACCACATAAGGACCACTTGAGGACCACGTGAGGACCACTTGAGGACCACGTGAGGACCACGTGAGGACCACTTGAGGACTAGTGAGGACTAGTGAAGACAACGTGAAGACCACGTGACGACTCTCACCTTGTAGCCGTTCTTCCACTTGGGGTCCAGCAGCTCCTCGGCCTGCACCCTCCTGGCCAGGTGGTCTCCCAGCCCGGCCAGGACCACCTGCCTGAGGATGATCACCTGGCTCTCGGTGGGCGGAGCCATCTTGGGATCCATGAAGGCTCCGAGCTCGGGACACACGGCGTTGACTAGAGCGAGGAGAGTGGTGAGGTCAAGGTCGTGGCGACTGGTGCTGAAGGTCGTGTACCTGCGCCCGTCAGCTGCCCTCTGAGCCGGCGGATCTCCAGCATGGCCTTGAACCTCAGACCGTTGTCCTGGCAGAAGGTCTGCGAGCAGCCGGAGAACTCACAAGCACCGACGGCACCTGAGACACATGGTGGCGCTGATCAGCTGCTTCATATTATATCTTCATTCAACTTTTAAATGTTTAAGAATTTAATCATTTTCTATCATTTTTTATTTCAACCATTTGTTTATTTAAAGATGTATTTAATTTTATTTAATTGAATCATTATTATTTATTTCAACCATTTGTTTATCTAAAGTATCTGGTTTTATTTAATAATTTAATCATTAGTATATTGAAAGGTTGAATTTGTTTTTTATAATAATCTAATTAAATCATTTCCTATATTAAAAGGTTTTTAGAGTTTTTTTTATTCATTAACTACATTCGTTAATTTGTATATTTAAGATTGAATTTGTTTTTATTTAATCATTTTGCTCAATAATTTCTATAAAAAAAGGTTTGTTGTTGTTTTTGTTAAATCATTTAATTCAATAATGTCTATATTTAATATATAATTAGTTTTTTATTTAATATTTAAATTCAATACTTTATATATTATAACTAGAAATATAACACATAACAATATATATATATATATTTATATATATATATATATATATATATATATATATATATATATATATATATATTTAACATATATAGTTTGATATTTTAGATCTAATAATAGTTCGATCAAGTAGCTCGATGCTCTATTGGTAATGTCTGGTGAGACTATTATACCAATATTTTTATATTGAATAAATAACTGTAATATTATAAAAGAAAATAATTGGTTTTGAAAATATTATGACTTTTTTATTATGTTATTTATTTTCTGCAGTTATTCCCTTATGGGTTTTTTTAAATAAAAAAATAAACATTTTAATATAGATATTGATGATTGAAAAATTATTGAATTAAAATCCATAAAAAAGTTTCTACATTTGTTAAATTCAACCGTTTATATTCTGATGACACTGATACACTAGCATACGTGTCCCAGCTAGCCTGGGTTCCAGGTGTAAAAGATCTCACCCAGCATCACCATCAGGTCCCCCAGCAGGAGCGCGGCTCCCTGTCCGGCCCAGAGCCTCTTCTTCTGGGTCAGCCGGGCCCGGCGCTGGGCCAGAACCGAGTTCTCGTCTTCGCTGCCGGCGGGTCTGACGAGGAAAAACCACCAAGAGTTTGAGTCAGGATTCTGACCCCCCACAGTCGACCCTCACCTGTCCAGGTCCTCGAAGATCTCCCGCACCGTCATGGCGGCGACCACGGCGATGACGTAGGGCAGGCAGTCCTGCTGCTTCCCGAGCGCCAGCATCTTGGCGTAGCGCGGCGACACCGGGAAGGAAGCCATGGCTCGACCCAGAGGCGTGATGGGACAGCAGAGCCGGGCTCGCTCCATCTGCCTCACCCTGAAGACCGAGGTCAAAGGTTTCAATCCCACAAATACAACCACTGGGATCCAGAAAGTGAATATAAAAGTAAGAACCTCTCAGTGCGGGGGGGCTCCGTCAGAGCTCCCAGAGAAACCAGCAGCTGTTCAGCAGCCACCAGAGCTTCAGTGGAGGGGGGCGTGGGGAAGGGGAAGTTGGCCACCTGTAGACACGTGTGATCATGACGCACAACTACACACTAGGTCAGACAGTTGCAGTACAACACGGGGGCAGCAGGGGGCGCAGCTTCAACGTGCTGCCAGGATCAGTTGATCAGCGTCAGAATATTGATTTAAACTTTTATTGAAAGGTTGTTTTTATAAACATTTAACTATATCTTTTTAATAATAGGGTTTCATTGTTTGTATATTGAAGGGTTGAATTTGTACATTTATATGAATTATTGAATACAAATAAGTATATATAATTATTTTTTTTACACATAGTTTGATATTGCAATTCCAATAAAGTTTTTTTTTTACAAATTCAATATTTTCAAATTCCTAGCCTTTTAAATTCTAATATAAAATGTTGGTATAATAGTGGCATCTTACCAGACTAATCCAATCGAGCACAGAGCCACTCGCTCTAGCTTTTAAATTCCTATCAAGCTGTAAAACTACCATCATGTCAATTAGCTGAAAATTTTGCTTTGGAATCTGTTGATGAATTTACTCACCAGTACTTCTTGTTGTGATCGCCATGACGACGAATGGCTCAAAGTTCAATACTCCTTTGGTATGGTCTGCTTTTTTATTTATTTAAAAGACTAGTAATAAAGCAATTGGGAACTGAGAAACCATAGTTTTTAATTATTGTAATTAAAATATCAAACTCTGTGTGTACATTCTTTTTAAATATTTAAATTATTAAAAAAGTTAATAAATTCAACCTTTCAACTGAGAAATTATTGAACTTAATGACTGCTACAAATAAATATTTCAATTAAAAAAATTAAATAAAGTTTCAACTTTGGAATTATAAGTTTAACCATTCTATCCATCCATCCATCCATCCATCATCTATCCATCCATCCATCATCATCCATCTATATTCTGATGCCACTGACATGCACACACACACACAGACCTTCTCTATGTTGAGGTCCTTCATCTGCAGCACCAGGTCCTCCACAGGTCGACGAGTGATCTCTGCCTCCGAGAAGAGACTGAAGTCTCCGAACACAGCAGACGAGAACAACCTGCAGAACCAGAACCTTCAACAATCCTGTGCCACACACACACGCTCTGTGTGTGTCGTCTCTGCACCTGTAGCAGTGGCCCGGCTCCGTCCTGCCGGCTCTCCCCGCCCTCTGATTGGCCGAGGCCTGCGACGTCCAGGTGACCTTGAAGGAGGACACGCCGGTCACTCGGTCGTAGAAGCGCTTCTTGACTCGACCGCAGTCCACCACGTACTTGATGCCGGGGATGGTCAGCGACGTCTCGGCCACGTTGGTGGCCACGACGCACAGACGCGTCCCTGGGGGAGGAGGCCGGAACACCTGCGGGGACCACCATCAAGACCAGAACCCAGAGAGAGGGAAGGGCGGGGTCTCACCTTGGCCTGCTGCTCGGGGGCCAGCAGGGAGTAGAGCGGGAGAACATACATGGGGATGGACGGGTCGGACTTCGCCTCTGAGCAGATGAAACCACAGAGTTAAACCATCAACGTCCACAGACCGGAGGCGTCACGCCGGAGCTCACCCGCGTCCTCGGGATCGTCTCCGATGTCAAGGTCAGAGCCTTCGTCCTCGTCTTCATCCAGTCCCGCCTCCCGGTCCTCGTCGCCCTCGTCCAGGGGCAGAGCCGAGTAGTTGGCCAGGTCGATCCGCGGCAGAGCCTGGACACGAGTCGGGCGTTTGAACCACATTCTAGCATTTTAAGTCTCAGAACCGCTCAAGAGTTCGTCACAGGTTTGAACGGGTCAATAACCGTTTGTTTTAGCATTAAAAACTTTCAATAATTGAATTAAAAAGAAATTAATTGTTTATTTACACATAGTGTTTGATATTATAATAATAAAAAAAATAATTAAATGTTTAATTCGTAGCCTTTTAAATTAAGTATTAAAAATGTTGGTATAATAGTGTCACCAGACAAAAGCAATTGATCACTGAGGTACTTGATTGAACACGTGATCGTCTGAATGTCGTATGATTGGTTAAAAGTTTTTTTAATTATTGGAATAAAAAATGTTGAACTTTATGTGTAAAAAAAAAAAAAACATTCCGCGTTTTTTATTGTATTATTTTGAAAGATAAAAATAATTATTTAAAATGATTTAAATTTTTTTTATTTAATGATAAATTAAATGCAAAAATTCATGTTCAACATTGAAAATGTCAACAATATTCTGATAAACATAGTTTTCATTTAAACTGTTACAAAGTCAAAACTTCCTCTGCAGATGAAAAAGTGACTTGAACTCACCACAGCTTTCTTCCTCTTGTTCTTCCTGGAGCTCCTCGTCTCCGAGGCGTCCTCCTCTTCCTCCTCACCTGGACCTTCAATGCACTCATCATTAAAAAGAGTTTGGACTCGAAAGTAAAATAAAATAACTCACCTGTGGAGTTTTTCCTGAAGGGAAAAGCTTTCCTGAGTCGTCTGCACAGACTGTGAACTTCTGCCTGACCGGTCAGGAACACCAGGATGCCCCCTGTGGTGAGAGAGTGTAACAACACCTGAATGTCAAAACCTTTATTACGTCTGATGTTTGGTACATTCTGTTGATTATTTCTTTTACATCCTGTCTCACACGATGGAGCCAAAAAGCTCCATGAGTGAGTGGGCTTTTGTGTGTGTTTGTGTGCGTGGGGTGAGTGTGTGTATCTCTGTGTGGCTGCAAGCGTGAGCTTGTGTCTCCGTTTTTGTGTGTTTGTGCGCAAGTGAGTATCTGTATATGTGCATGTTTGTGCATAAATGTGTTTCTGTCTGTGTCCGCACACATGTGTGTCCGCATATATATATGTGTGTGTGTGTGTATGTCTGTGCTTACATGTGTGTGTGTCAGTGAATGCACATGTGTGTGTGTCTTTGCATGCATGTGTGTGACTATGCTTGTTTGTGTGTGTATGCATGTGTGTTTGTTTGTGTGTGTATGCATGCGTTTGTCTGCGTGTGTGTGCATCTGTGCCTGCATGTGTGAGTGTCTGTGCATGTGTGTGTGTGTATGCATGCGTGTTTGACTATACGTGTGTGTGTGCGTGTATGTCTGTGCTTGCTTGTGTGTTTGTGCATGCATGTGTGTCTGTGCATGCATGTGTGTGTGCGTCTGTGTATGCATGTGTGCGCGTGCATGCATGTGTCTATGCATGTTTGTGTGTTTGTCTTTGTGTGTGTCTGTGCTTGCATGTGTGTGTGTGTGTACCTGGAGGCAGCATGCGGTGGATCTTGCAGGTCTTGAGGAACACCTCTCCAGTGTAGTCGTCCGTCGGTGTGCGTTTGTTGAAGTGGATGCTGACAGGAAACTGCCGAGCGTCGACTTTGATGACGGGCGGCGGCGTCTTGAACAGCTTCTGGTTGTCGGTGAAATCCTCCACGCGCAGAGTGGCCGACATGACCAGCAGCTTCATGGGCAGTCCTTTCTGCTCGACAGCAGAGTGGTCATCTCCGAGCAGCCTCTCACACACACACACACACACACACACACTACCTTGTTCCTGAGTGGCACGATGCGAGACAGAAGTCCGATGAGAATGTCTGTGTAGACGCTGCGTTCGTGGGCCTCGTCGATGATGATGACGCTGTACTTCTGCAGCAGGAAGTCCTGGGACCCGAGAAGGAAATGATCCACGTTTCTTTTAACAACATCCCGTGTGTGTTTCTACCTTTTGAACCTCCTTCAATAAAACTCCGTCCGTCATGAACTTGATCTTGGTGTCGCTGGTCACGTTCCCTTGATATCGGATCTGGTACGACACCTCGCTGCGCAGAGACACAAGCGGGTGAGAAAAAAACCCTTCTTCTTTATGATTGATAAAGAAGTCTGCGGCACCGTGTGGACAGGTTCATCTCTTTGGCCACTCTGTGCGACATGCTGACGGCGGCGACTCTTCTGGGTTCTGTGACGCCGATGATCCCGGATCCACTACAGGACAGACGAATAAACTTGTTGTTACTTCAATGACCAATAATCTCCGCTGCGTAGAATTCCATCGTTGGTGCTGCAGGTGTGTTTGACTCTTGAGTGACACATTCAAGGAGCAGATTAGTTTCCTTCAATGTTTCTCGTTTGTCAAAACAAATGTAAAGTTAATAACAAATATTATTAAACTATTAATTTCTCATCATTTTGTGTCACTTGAATATAATCCAGTAACATAAAATGAATCAAAGTAAAACTCAAAAACAAATGAAAAAATATTCATTCATTTAAATAATGTACTTATTGTTCAACTATATATATTACTTACTTCTTAAAACTATAAAAAACAAAGTGCCTTTACATTGTGTTTTATATTATTATTTTTATTACTTATACTGCTATTTTAAATAAAGATCAACTAATGTCATGATGTGTGTGTGTGTTGTTATGATGTTGTTTATCATCAGTGTGTGTGTCTGAAATCTTGTGGACCAATAACCACGCCCACTCTGCTGTGATTGGTCAAACATGAAGGTTTGTCACCGCATATCATCAATCTGGGAAGTCCCACCTCCAAGGGACTCATTGTATAAACAAAGCGTGGTGTGATTACAGCTGGCTGGAGGAGGACTGAAGCCAATATTATATCATAATGAACTCCGCTCTCGTAACCTCTCGTTTGCCCAGATTTCAGAGCAACTTTATAAAGTAATGAGTTCAAAACACGGTCATGATGAGGGAGTTACTGCGTCTTAGAGAGGAAAACTTCAATATTTACTACTTGTGAGTGAGGGCCAGTTTTTACACTAGTTCACCTTTAAATAAATATATACATTTTAAAGTTTTCCCATGAAGTTTGACCCCTTTTCTCACTCAGTTCCCTTTGTCTCTACAGACCCCTGACCACTGCAGTACCTGGCGTAGCCGGCTTCGTAGAGAAACTGGGGCACTTGGGTGGTTTTGCCGCTTCCTGTCTCTCCACAAATGACGACGCAGGGATTCTCCTTCACCGCCTCCATGATGAGCTGCTCCTCCGCCAACACCGGCAGCTTCAGACGAGACGCCTGCACAAACACGAAGGTGAAGGTTCTCGTCGTTCAGGCCAAAAATGTCCATAAATTAACTGAGAAGACGTGGAAGTCTCACTTGTATTTCAGGAGATCTGTCCACTGGGATGAAAATAGCCGGTTCTGACACTGGCTTGACCTTGACTTGATCAGACTTCTTCTCTTCTTCTGCTTTAACTGGTGTTTCTTCCTCTTTAGTTTCCTGAGTCTCCTTTGGTTCCTTCACATCCGTAGATTCTTCCACTTTCTTGTTGTCTTCTTCAGCATCAACATCATCATCATCGGATGTTTCCTCTTCACTGCTCTCTTCATCCTTCTGTTCTTCCTCCTCCTCGTCCAGCTGCCATTTTCTTTTCCTGTTGGCTCCGCTCAGGCTGCTGATCTTTGAGGTTTCGTTCGTTTCCTCCAAAGTCCTGAGACACACAAAAGATGTTTAAGAGTTCCACACCTTCTCCAAAGGAACATGTCTGCTCACGGTTTGATCTGGTACAGCTTCTCTCCGGTGCCCAGTCTGGAGGTGGTGTAGAGCAGCTTCAGCTCGGACTCGGGCAGCTGGACCTCGGCCAGTCGGCTCAGGATATCTGCTCTCTGGAGAGAACATGATGAGTTTTTTATTTTTAAACTGAACACAGAACCTGACATAATATCTTCAACCAACCTGTGCCTTCTTGTCCTTCCGCTCCAGAACCTTCTGCAGTTCCTTCTTCTGTTTCTTGGTGAGGCGCCTCTTGGTAGAGACGGGCTGCACGGAGGACTTCTTCTCCTTCTTCTTCCTGGCAGGGAGGACGAGTGCATTGCTCTCATCGATTCCCTTCAGCTTCCAATCCTCTGAAGAAGACAAACAAACGTGTTCTATGTCTTGAGGGACGTCATAGCTCAGATGGTCGAGTGGTTGACTCTCGGTCTGAGAGGTTGCAGGTTCAATCCCAGTTCCGGATGAGATTATGGTGTTGTGTCCCTGAGCAAGACACTTTACTGATGGTTGAGCTGGCGCGCTGCGTTGCAGCCTACTCCCATCAGTGTGTGATTGTGTGTGTGAATGGTTGAATTTGTAACTTAGTGCGCTTTGAGTGCTGAATAAGCATAGAAAGCGCTATATAAGTAAGAGCCATTTACCATTTACTGTTTATATATTAAATAAAACGAGGATAATAAAGTGTTAAAAGATTGAGACGTGCTTCTGAAAACTACTTAAAACATCTGTTAAGATACGTCTTGACAATACTTGCAGCTGAGAAACATGGTCATGGGGATTATTTGTAAATAGACACAATTAATATATAATAATAATAACAAACACGCGTTACCTCTCAGTTCAAGAACAACACTTGACTTTTCTGTTTCTGCTGGTTGTTGTTGTTGTTGTTTGTCGTCATTACTTTGTCTCGCTTTCCAGTTGTGTTTGTTCCTCAGTTTTCCCATCTTCTGACTCAAAATCGGGAAAAACTATTAAAAAAAATAACCATTAAAGTCGACCAACGTATAATTGAAGTAGAGATCCAGTTGTACACGATATTACGCAGAAGGAAACGTTAACGTATAGGATCTGAAAGTCACTATAAATATAAGATTTTACTCCTTCAGCAGGTCCTCACGTGTAAACAGCAGCGAGTGCGCCCGAGAAATGAGTCCGCCACTGTGACGTGTGAGAAAAAACAAAGGTTCCGCAGAGAGATAAATATATTTTTATTTTTATTAGGACAAACGTCAACTTCGTTTTAAGACATTTAAAAAAAGCACCAAGTAAAATGTCGTATTTTAAATATTTATTTATTTGAGGGATGAAAATCGGTAGTAAAAAAATAAAAAATAAGACTTGAATTAAGACTTTTTTTTATTAAGTAACTCAAAATTGTAATTACACATTTTGTGAAACTGTTCACGTTAATAGAAAAATGTAATGAATATTTAATAAAACGTAAAAAAAAATATGAAAACAGTAAATTGAATATTTAACAAGCATTTATGAAAATAACTATTACATGGTTACATTTAAGTTAAAATAATCCAAATCTTCTTCACATGTCCTTCAGAGGAGAATACTCGTTCTCGGTGACGAACTCTCCTCCGGTGAGATCCTCTCTGGTCCTCCTCGCCTCCTTGCTCATCCTCTCGAACCTCCTGAGGAAGACCACCACCACCGCCAACAGCGCCCCCTGCAGGAGCACGAACACCAGCAGGCTGACCTGGGAGGCCACAGCCAGGTCGCAGTACCAGTAGTGGCAGGAGCCCAGCAGCTCCTCCTCGCTCAGGTAGACCACCAGCCGGCCCCTCAGGCCGGGCGGGGAGCTGCAGTTGACCCCCTGGTGGGGCGTGTGGTGGGGCGGGTGACTCAGCAGCCACGCCCGCAGGTACAGGATCCCGCAGTCGCAGGACCAGGGGTTACCGTGGAGGGTCACCGTGTGCAGCTCCGTCAGGTTGTCCAGGAGCCCGTTGGGGAGCGTGGTCAGGCGGTTGTCGTGGAGACGGAGCTGCTGGGTGTCCGGGGGGAAGCTGGCGGGCAGAGAGGAGGACGAGAGCGAGCGGCGGCTACACTCCACCAGACCCCCGGAACAGGTGCAGAGACGGGGACACGTGGACGCTCGACCCCCGACGACCAGGAGCTGACACAGCAACAGGGGCTGACACAGCAACAGGAGCCGCTTCATCTTCAGCCATGATCGACAGAAATCATCAGTTACTACTTTAATGACTTCGTTTAATGATATTGTTGGAGTAATGTCGAAGCAAAATTAATATGAATAAAATAAATTGGATAAACTAACTAATTTAAAGGATTATTTTCCAAAAATAACATTATTAACACAAATTAAATTCACTGAAAAATGAATAGATGTACAAACTGTAAAATGTACTTTTACACAAGATATTAAAGGTATTTTTCCTGCAGTTTATTAAGGACACATCTTTGAAACAGAAATAATTTGTTATTTTTATTATTATTTTATCCACACTGAGAGTATATTATTACTGTAATGATTTGGATGTAATCTTGGCTTTGTATTATTTTCCATTAAAAATAATAAAATAATAATAATAAAAAATATATGTACAAAGATTCTAGTGGATATATATTCTATTCTATGAATAAATAACATTATTTAGGACAAAAGCTGTGTAAATACTTAGCATTATACATACTACGGTGGCCTGGAAGTGCAAAACAAATTGACAAACTATTAACTTGAGTTTACAAATTAGTTTCAGAATTTATCATTTTGTTTTAAGAGTTTTTACATTTGTTTTCCCGTCACAGCCACAGAATGATTCATCAAAAAACTTCACAATTATTTTATTCATTCATTTTTTTTAAACATCATTTTAAAGCTGAAGTTAATTCAATAAATAGAGTAAACACTTATTTGACCAGGTAAGTAAGTCATTTTTATTTGTATAGAGCTTTTCCAGACCAGGGTCACGAAGCGCTTAAACAATCAAAACAATACTCAATAAAGTATATACTTTAAAGGTCAAGATAAAACTGATAACACAACAGGAGTTCCAGAAAATTAAGGAAAAGCCTGACTAGTGTTGAAGCTTTTCCTTTTGTGACTATATTTTCTGACGGAACTTGAAATTAAATTAATCTCTCTTTAATCTTAATTATCGTTCTTTTTTAATTCAATATGTAATACATGTAAAAAATAAAGAAAATACATATATATCTAATTTAATTGCAATTTAATGTGGGTTTCCTTTGGTAAAAATGTTGCCCATCATTATATTATCCTGACATATTTACATTTCTCAATTTCTATACTAACATTAAGTCATTCAAATCTTTCTTTTATAGATTTGTCATCATCATTTAGTTATTTCGAATTTTTAAAAATGCATAAATATCCTGTATGTATATATTAGATATATGTTTAATATCATTTTAAAAATGAAGTTAATTTAATAAATAGTACTGTATTAAATAGTATTTAAACTGCTTTACCTTGAGTGCTGCGTGATCTGCTCGTTTTGAACTGACAGGTCGTGTTTGTTTCTGTTATATCTGGTGTGAAATGATAAAGAGAAATGAACCAAAACACACACATGCGCACACAAACACACACACACACACTCACAAAATTTTCTCCCAAATTAATTTACACAGAGTTGGTACGGCAGCAGAAAAAAAAAGTGAATTAATGTTATAAGCTATAGAAATATATAAAATCAATATGAATAATTTTAACACAACATTGTCACACACACACACACACACACACACACATTTGTATTTCTTGGCTTGACTTCAAACACTTTTAAGTGATTCTCTTTTGACTCTTAAAAGTTTGTTTTGCTAATTAAAAGTTTCAAAACTAAAACATGCAACATGTGACCATATAAGGGCGTCACACACAAAAGCTGCATTCAAAGAAAAACATGAAATATTTTGTGATCATTTCCCAAAAAACCCAACTTCCTGTTGATGATTGACACATGAGGAGTTGTGTCGTGAGGACTGGTCGCTGCTGATAACGACGAGTTCAGAAGCTTATCAAGGTCAACAACAACAACAACACACACGGTGAAGAATCACACACGTTTATTGGACACACAACCAGACAAAACACGGACCTTCTCTCCAGTCCCTGGAGGATCTTCCAAGGAGACGCTTTGAAGAGTCGACGTCACGAAGCACGAGTTGATAGAAAGCGTAGAAAGAGTTGATGCGTCATGTTCACATTGAAGTGCGTTCGCGGCTCGACAGCAGATAGAAAAGGTCAGGAGTGTTAATCGTTATAAAAAAATAAACATCGTGTGGACGGAGAGACGACGAATGAAAGACAAAAATAAAAGTGTAAATAAAACCAACTGGTAAAAGACAAAATATATATATTTTTTTAAAAAAAGGTTTAGCATTGGAGGATCATAAATTAGACACAGAGTTTAAATTAGGCATTTATATTATTTCCGTTGGACCAGCGCGAGGGAGGAGGACCGACTTTACAAAGCACCAAACTGAAGAGCCACTGACGTCACACACGACCTCCACCCAGCAGGTGGCGCTGTCGTTCAGAGGGGGGGGACAGGTCACTGCTCCTTGTCGTGCATCTGCTGCTGCATCTTGGTGAGCATCTCCTGCATCCTCTTCAGCTGCAGACACAGGTGCAAATGTTACCTGATGTTCCTCAGCCAGAGTGTAGTGTGGCCCTCAGGAGCTCCGAGTGGAACTTAAATCTTACCGATTATACTGTTAAAGTTGTTTTTTTTAAACTTTTGTGACCATTTCTTCTTCCTTAAACTAAATGAAAAATAACCTAACTATACATTATATCAATTACTTTTTAATTTCTGTTATTTATTTTATGCAAAATGTTTTATTGAATTATTTAATGTTTTTTATAAACTTATTTTATAGCAATTTAATTATTTTTCCTTGTACCGTTTGGCCTACTTTTCTATATTATCATGACATATTTACACGTCTTTATTTCCATAGAAAAATATATAAAGATATATATATATATATATATATATATATATATATACATATAAATATATAAATATAATTATATAAATATACATATAAATGTAAATGTAAATGTAAATGTAAATGTAAATATATATATATCTATATATACCGTTAAGTTTTTTTTGCAATTGTGACGAAACAAATGTCGAATAAAGATTTATCTCATCTTAAAATGTGGTGATGTATTGTGGGTAAAACAAACACACACATGTATAATAAGATCCATAAATGAACATTTAAGAGGCTCTTTGAATGAGTTGTGATTCCGACACCAGATCCTGCACCTCCTGGTTAAATGGCCTCGGACGTAATGATATAATAATATACATATTTAATCTACTTGATTGATTTGTATTCATTTAATTTATTGTATTCCACATATGTGTTGTGTTGTGACACTAACAGATGCTGCTGCTCATCTTTCCTCTCCTCACCTCAGTCTCTCACTTCTCTCTCTCTCTACACCTTCCTTCTCTTCCTCCTCTTATCTGAGTCTGTTGAGCCAGGCCTGTCTCTCTCTCCTCCCTGCATACTATCAAAACAAACACTTGCTGACGGAGGGGAGGAAACCGGAGCTCCCGGAGTAAACTCAAGCATAAAAGGAATGTCGAAGCTTAAATGGATTCATTTCCTCCTTCAGATCTCCATGTTCCTCGAGCGAAAACACAGATTCGTTCACTTACTTCCTCGTCTTTCTTCTTGATGAGCTTCTCGGTGTCGGCGTCCGGGGTGGACAGCGGCAGGATGGGGATGGGGCTCTCCATGCGGTTGTCCTGAGCCAGTTTACTGCGAGAGGAAAGACGGGGACGGATCAGAACCGGTCCTTGGTGACCCGCAGAGACCCGAGCTCACCTGGTCATCTCCTGGATGCACTGAGCTCTGTAGTTCTCGTAGTGCACGTCGCAGGTCACGTCCTTCAGGTCGTGCATGTGCGAGCGGATCAGCATGTTCCTCAGCTTCACGAAGTCACAGTGGGACTGGTTCTCCACTGGAATGGATGTGGTGCTTTAAAAACCTTATTTTTTTAACAGAACTTCTCTTGCAGTACCTTCCACGATGCCCCAGGGGTACAGTCGCCCTCGGACCCGCTGACCACGAGCCTCCACCACCGTGTTGCTGCCGATCACGGCGAAGGGCGTGCACTCCTGACAAAACACACCCGTGTGAATGAAAGCTGACTGAGCGTGTTTTCATTCCCACGTCGAGATTTGATCTGCAGCAGATTCTTATCACTTCTAACAAACACCTGTCTGTGAACCCGACAGTTTGTTTGGCAGCCATTTTGTTCCCACTAAGGATAACAAAATGTGACTTTAAAGGTGGATAATAAAGCTTTGCTGCTACAAACAACAGTTTATTTTCTATAAATAGTAAAATCAGAGTTCAATGCCTCGGATTCTTCCTACTTTTAGATGTTTTCATGTGTTTCTGCGTAAGAAGCTAAGCTAACTAAAACAATCTTTATTCAGAAAGTATGATTAAAGTTTTTATTTTTTTCAAGCTAAATCACACATAAAATTAATTAATGCCATTAAACTACTAAAACCATGGAAAATGAAACAGCATTTTAAGCAAATCTTATTTTAAGACAAAAAGTCATGTAGCAGCTCTTAGCATGGTTAGCATGCTAACGCTAGCATCCTAGATTAGCATGCTAAAATGCTAAGAAATAAAAAACAGAACTAGCTGGTTAAAATTGTACAAACTACACATTATTTTATATATGAGTTTGACCTAAAGTTTCATAATGTTATGATTAAAAAATGATAATTAAGAAAATGTTTGTAGCTATGCTATGCTAAGCTACTATGTCTGACCTTCAGTTCCTTGTCCAGCTGTTTAAACTCTTCATCCTCGTCGGAGTCGCACTCGGGAAACTGGTAAACTTTGATCCCGAACTTGTCGATCTCCTCTCGTATCTGCAGGGATGGTTCGCAGGTTAGGGGGGTGAGACGACGTTCTGTGGGGTGAGACATTCTGTGGGGTGAGACGCTCGACTCACTCTGTCCTTCAGCTTCTTGATCTCGTTGGGAGTGAGACAGTCGGCTTTGGCGATGAGAGGAATGATGTTGACCTTCTCGTGAAGAGCTCTCATGAACTCCACGTCCACCGGCCGGAGCCTGTCGACACAAACACTGAGCTTTAGTTCATGTTCTTGTTGATACTGTGAACTACAAAGATGTCGCTGATTAAAAGTAAAACAGATGTTGACAGGAAGTGATGCTGAAGACAGTTTGGTAACTTGTGTGATTGAGTTTGATGCACACAACTGTCCACAGACACACCAACTGTCACAACACACACACATTTACCTGCACGCACAACAAACACACACTCACCAACACACACACATTTACCTGCACGCACAACACACATACACACATTTACCTGCACACACAACACACATACACACACAAACACACACCTTTACCTGCACACACAACACACACACACACACATTAACCTGCACACACACACACATACACACACAAACACACACCTTTACCTGCACACACAACACACACACACACATTAACCTGCACACACACACACACATACACACATTTACCTGCACACACAACACACACACATTTACCTGTACGCACAACACACACACACACCAACATACACACATTTACCTGCACACACAACACACATACACACACCTTTACCTGCACACACAACACACACACACACATTAACCTGCACACACACACACACATTTACCTGCACACACAACACACACCAACACACACACATTTACCTGCACGTACAACACACAAAAACACCAACATACACACATTTACCTGCACACACACACACACACACACACACACACCTATGTGTTTTTAATCAAAGAGTTGGTAATCAACTGTCACACAAGACAGTTTGGTAAATATAAAATTAGACCAAGAGTGCTTAACAATGTTGACCTCTTGTGTGATTGAGTTTGAAACCCCTGGACTGACAAATGCTAACCATATGATCTCATTTGTGACTTTGTGTGATTGTTTTTGTGTACTCAAAGTTGTGCGACTATTGTTGGCCTGTTTGCGTCATCGGTCGTTCATGTTTTTGTAAACGTGTCTGTGTGCGAGTATTTACAACATTCACACGTGGGTGTAACTTTGTGTTTCTGTTTTATTTGTGTGCTTTATCTATCCCTCAGTGTGCTCTTGTGTCTCTCTGTGTCAGTGTGTTTTATTGTCGCGTTTGTGTGTGTGTGTCTATGAATAGCTCATTCATGTTCTTCTAGGATCTTGTGCGAGTGCAAGTGTGCGTCGTGTGTGTACATCTTTGTCTTGACTTGCCATTCAGTCTGCTTTTGTGCCTTTATATGTGTGTTTAACATCTGTGTTTGCTTGCTTGTTCATTTAAATAAGTGTGTGTGTGTTAGGGATCATCATTGTGTATCGTCTGAGCTAGTTTATGTAACTACAGTCGTCTCTTGTTCAGCAGAATCCGTGAAGTAGTGACTATTCAATTTTGTACTCGGACCTGAAAAGCTCCCATAATGCTTTGCCGCCCAGCCATCCGATTCTAGCGATCACATTTGCCGTAGCAACATATCATTAAAATACAGTATTGTCGTCACTAAGTTAAGCAGTGTGTAGAAAAGGCATCATGGAAATCCACTGTTTTGGTGGCAACATAAAACTTAAATGTATGTATGCAGTACCGTGTGCAGGGATGCGTCCTGTATATGTGTAGATTATAATGTGTGTGTGTGCTCGTGTGTGTGTGTTTTTACCCGTGACCAAATGGAGGGATGAAGTATAGGCAGCAGTGAACACGGTTGTCCTGGATGTTCTTTCTGTTCAGTCCACTCTCGTCTCTGAAGTACTGCTCGAACTGCTGATCTATATAGTCTGTGATGGGCTTCCAGCTGCGACACACACACACACACACACACACACACACACACACTAGTTAGCACACAAGCGTCATCTCCAGACACAGTGGAGCTGAAGGTTAAATCAAGCAAACGGGTAAATCTTCCGGCTCACCACTCGTTGTTGTTGACAGCGTCTCCGAAGCCGGGCGTGTCCACGATGGTCAGCTTGAGCTTCACTCCCTTCTCCTCGATGTCCACCGTGTGTTTGATGATCTCCACCGTTTGGTTGATGCGCTCTGGAAGAGAGAAGACGACAATAAAACTGAATTATTTTAAATAAAAGTCTGTGTCATTTCTGAGCTGTTTTTATCGTCATATTCATTTTGATGTGATTATGATTCACGGCTGCAGGACGGAGGCTGAAAGTAGGTCAGATGAGAAAGTGTGCGCAGCGACGACAGTCTGGCTTTTGTCATCATTTTAGGGATCGATTTAAACACGAGATGGAATATCTGTGAAGCCTCAAAGTGATCCTTCACTACAATAACAATGTCAATTCCACAGTGTCCGTAATAAATCTGCTTTATGACTAAAAACGTCCTGTTTATAAACAAGCATTTATCATCAGGGGTTTCAACTCAGTCATGAAACTGACACAACATGTTAATATAAATGATTTTCTTTTGTTTCTTTAAGGTTTTATAACTTCCTTTTTCAACAGGAAGTCCAAACAGAATGTGATATCAGTATCTATAGGTGTTTCTGTCTATGAAGCTAAAAACAAGTAAGCTAACAAAACCAATCTACTTATCTTGCCCTTTAAAGTATATACTTTATTGAATATTGTTTTGATTGTTTAAGTGCTTTGTGACCCTGGTCTGGAAAAGCGCTATTTAAATAAAAATTACTTACTTACTTACATTCAGTATAATAAAATAAAATGAAATCTTAAATGAAATCACATTCAATTCATAAATGAAACTATGAAACATAATTTTAACATTTCACTAACCTCATTGTAGGACAGTCGAAAGAGTACTGTAGCAACTGTTAGCAATATTAGCATGCTAACAGTAACTCCCTATCTTAGTAAGTAAGTCATTTATATTTATATAGTGCTTTTCCAGACCAGGGTCACAAATCGCTTAAACAACCAAAACAATATTCAATAAAATATATACTTTAAAGGTTTAAGATAATACTGATAATAATAATACTGATAATCTTAGCACGCTAATATCCTAAGCTAACTAGCTGCTATTCTTTTATATAGTAGGTGTCAGAAAACTTACATTTTTCTTCTTGAACACAGACTATTTAATGTATTTCTACGCAACTATATTTATTTTAAAGTCTGTAACGAAAAGAGTTGGGTTTGTTTCTAACAAAAAGATGCGTCTGGACCAGGATATGACTTCACTCACCCTCGGCGTTCAGTAACTTCCTGTCTTTGTAGAGGTCTGTGAGGAACAAGCTGTTGACCAGGGTGGACTTGCCCATGCCGGACTCCCCTGAGGGTCACATGAGCCATTTTCACGAATCGTCAGACTATGATTTCACTTCGGCTCGACACGATTGTGCAGAATCATGACGTCATCATGACATCATCATGACATCATCATGACATCACGTGATCACTGACCCGCCACCATCAGGGTGAAGTCGAAGCCTTTCTTCACCGACTTCCTGTGCACCTGGTTGGGAAGAGTCGCGAACCCGACGTACTGTTTCTCCTGCAGGACGGAACAGAACCACCCGTCAATCACAGCCACTTCAATCAAATTTAAATCTATTACAAAGACACTGTTTCTTTAAGTGATAACACAAGACGCCTACTGCAACCCGTGCAGGAGCCGAGGTCTTAAGCAGGCAAGTTCCTGCTCAATTTAATCCCAAATTATTTGTTCTTTTTGGTCGTTGTTTAAGTCAGTTAACTTTACACAACACATCGTAGACGAGGAAAGAAATTAATGAAAATAAAAGTGTAATTATGTCACAAGATTATAGTTTCATGACAGGCTTACAAACTTACAAAAAAAGTTTTTTTCCCAACGGTAATGTAAACGGAAGGACATTTTGAAGCAATGCTATACTTGCTAGCTTAGCTAGCTCAAGTTAGCTTATTAATAGCTTTAAATTACATTACATTTGTGGGGCCACATTATACATTATAACTACCGTGTGAGGACCCGTCAAGCCAAAAGAAAAACCTGACAAGGAAAAAATAATTTTAAAATCATTGTCAACCCTAATATATAAATAAAAAACAAAAAAATGAAAAATGTAAGGGAATGCTATACTTGCTAGCTTAGCTTATCAATAGCTTTACCATCCTGCACATGACATTGTGACCACACTTTATATTATAACTTATGCAAGGTGCAGCAAAAAGAAAGACCTGACCAGGAAAAAAGAGATTTAAAATGATAGTTGAAAAGTACTTTTATGTAACTAACTGTTATGTTAAGAGAAACGTTTAAAAAAAAATGCTACACTTGCTAGCTTAGCTAATGAACTTTACCAGCCTGCAACACACAGTATGTCAGATCTGACAAAGAAAAATAGATTGAAAATGATGGTAAAACTTAATAAATAAATAAATAAATGTAAATAAAACAAGCGGAAGGACATTTTGAAAGGAATGCTATACTTGCTAGCTAAGCTAATCAATAGCTTGACCACCCTGTAACACTTTCTCTTGTTGTGTATTTTCAATTTTAAAAATGTAATTGATAAACATCTATAATTAGAGTTTTCTAATATAAAACCGAGACCTTTTTCTGACGGAAAACTTGAATGACTTAAAATAAATAAAAGTTAAACTTGCTGTTACGAGGTACTCAATATTGTTTTGAGTTTATTCTCCAACAAAAAATGAAGGGTTTCATAAGGGTTTTCAGACTTGTGTGAATCTTTTATGGACTGGTGACCTCTCCGGGGCACTACAAGCCTCTCACCCTGGGTAGCTGGGGATGAACTCCACCACCCTGCTGACGTCACTGCTCTATAAAACTAAAGAGTCCTAGTTGTACAAGAGAAAAGCTGAAACTGTTCCCAGCTCCCCGGGGTTACAGGCGAAACCTACAAGCTGTACTTCAAGTCTCACACGTTCTTGTCAAGGTCACGATGTTGACCTTCCCGCTCACTTCATGTTCTCCTCTCACTCATCCCGACTCCCTTCTCGCTCCGACAACTGTTTCTGGAGTCAAATGAATTCCTGCCCCAATAAAAAAATCCCACATCTGACGCTCAACGTCTGGAAAAACACGAGCAGAAACTCTCAGAGTTTCCACTCGATGCTTCTCACACACACGCACACACACACACACACGCACACACACGCACACACGCACACACGCACACACACGCACACACACACACACACGCACACACACACACACACACACACACACACACACACACACACACACACACGCACACACACACACACACACACGCACACACACCCCACATCACACACACACACAAACACACACACGACCACAGAATCCCAGCTCGCTGAGGTTCTCCACGGACCGTCTGGTACAACGTCGCCTTCACCCGGCTGCACACACGCCGACGTGAAGACACACTGCAGGTTTGTCAGCTGCAGGACACACACACACGGACACACACATACGGACCTCACACACACACACACACACAGTAGCAACATTGAAGAGACTGAAGAACCAAAAAGAGCAAAAACAAACACACTCAGCATCCGAACATGTTGTCATAACTTGTCACTGGCATTTCTGCTGCCGGGGGAGACAAATAACACACACACACACACAATGATACACAGACACACACACACACAAGGATATATACACACAAGGATACAGACACACACAAGGATACATACACACACAATGATACAGACACACAGAAATACAAATACACACATAGGCACAGACCCAAGCATACACAGAAACACACCACTAACGCACATGCACACATAGACACAAACACCTGCACACACACGCACACAGACACAAACAAAAAAAAACACACAAAGACACACACATAAACACTAACACACAGACACACAAAAATACAGACACAGCAATGCAGACACACACCACACAGGCAAACAAACACACGCACACACACAAACAAAGACACAGATAAACACACACAGAAAAACCTTCACACACAAAGAGACAGTCAAAGACACAGACACACACAAATACACAGAGATAAGCGAACACACACAGAGACACAAAAAAACAGACATATATGCACAGGCCCACACAGACACAAATACACATTAACACAGACACAAACACACACAGACACAAAAAGACAGACCCATAAACACACAGAGACGCACAGACACAAACAAATACACACAGTCACAGACACTCACAGATACAAACACACAGGGTCACAAACAGACACACACACACACACACACACACACACACACACACACACACACACACACACACACACACACACACACACACACACACACACACACACACACACACACACAGAGAAAACAAGACTCCGTCCACACTGAGGCCCAGAGTGTCAGTTGGAGTTGAACGCTGGTAAAAATAGAGCTCCAGGGTTTGGTCGAGCATAAGAAAATAATCCCAGCAAATTATGGAGCAGAAGATTTAAATATATATACGTTACACTGAAGTAGACGTGTTTGCATTTCAAGAAAAGATATATAATTATAATGATAAAGTACTATTACAGTGTCATTATCATTTAGAGAAGACACAAACATATATATATATAACATATATGTGTGTATAATGTATTATTGTTATTGATTATTATTAACTAGTGTATGTTTTTATAATCTTCTGCTTTGGTCATTTTCCTTTAGGTTACCATAGCAACACATTCTATTCGCCCTGACACATCCTCATCATCTTTTTTGACTGACACCTGCCCTTCCTTTATCACATCCATGGACCTGATTGGTTGAATTATTATTCTCATCCATTCTTAACCCAACACTGTTTCTCTTGGTCCTATGACACTGTCATCATCTGCGGTCCCTCCACCCCGGCTGCACTCTCTTCTTCACCTCCGCCCGCTCAATCACTTAAATACTTCCAACTTTTAAAATCTCATTGTTTAGAAGCATATAATTTATGACGGGAGTGTCCTAACTTTTCACATATAATGAAGCCAATATAAACTGTGTCGTCCTATAGAGAGTTATCTTGTACAGAACAATAAAAGCTTATCTTCAACCAGATAAAAAGAACGTCTTTGATGTTTTCACTATTAGCGAATTAGCATCAAAACTAGCATCTTTCTCTTTTTTCATTGGACTCCTGCATGAAATGTGCTGAAGGGCCGTGAATGGACGACGGTTGTTTTTATGACATCATCAGGAGTCTCTTGTGATTGACAGATTACAACCTATTATGATCGAGTAGCTTCTAACAAAGACCGTGCTACGAGGATCTTCAACGGAGGAGGAGATGATGAAGGATCATCTGCACCAAAGTAAATAAACAAACTTGTGACCCAAAGGTCAAAAATCCATCCATCGGCAGCTAAAGTTTCTCTCTCTCTTCTGAAATCCAGGTTTTTTTTTTACCTTCTGCCTGGCGGTCCTGACTCGTGGGCACAACAGACGCTCCACCAGTTTCTCCTGCAGCATGATGGCATCCATCCTCCGGCACAAACACTGCTCTCTCCACTAGATCTCTCGCCCCTCGTTCCTACCCTCGTCTGATCCTCCTTCTCCTCCTCTGCCCGGACAGGTAGACAGGAATCCTCGAGGAGAGCGCCAGGGAAACGAGGGGGGAAAGAGAGGGAGAGTCGCAGTTTTTTGAGGGAGGAAGCGAGGGAGGAAGGAGGAGAAAGGCTTCATTGACTGGGCCGTCCCTCCCCCTCCAGTGACGGAGAGAATGTTACGGAGAGAGTTTGTCGACCTCAGCGGGAAAAGATGCAAAACAAAAAAAAAGAAAGAGAGAACCTGTCGGAACACGACGCACGTCTGCAGGTTCAGACCTGAGATGATCAGAAGTGTCAATCTGAGCGTCCATGTTGGAAATGACATCATTAGAGAAGATTGCAGGGAATTAGAAAATGAGTTTACGGTATTAAATAATCATCATATGCTTAATTTTTAATGATATAATACAAGATTCATTCACATTTGATGCAACTTTTGTACATTAAGTAACTTTACACTGTTTTTTCTGTATTCAAATTTGAATTGCTGTTAATTATTATACATTTTTCTTTGATAAAACGAATAAATTAAGACTTATTTGCAATGCATTGTAATCAGAAAAGGAAAAATGTCACATATTTGGCGACATAGCTTATGTTGGTGAATTGTTCTGAAAAAAAACAACAAGAATTGTTTTATTTTGATCATATAATTAGATTAGATTGCAAGAACAATTCACAATTAATGCTATTTAAAAAAAAACGTATAACCTGTTTAATATTAAATTTCAGATTCTCGTTAATTATTATGAATATTTCAATAGTAAAAGTCCATTTACACTTTTATTTACGTTCATATTTTCTAACTTTTCATTATTTAATATTATTTTATTATAAGATTGTATTTGTTTACATTATGAAATGTGATTCAATATTTGAACCGAACATCTCCTAAAATGTTTTTTTTAAGTTAGTTAACTTGTAAAATTACGTTCTTTTTATTAGTATCGAAGATCGCACATTCTTTCCTTAAATCATAAATAATGTTTTACTGTAAAGTGACACCAGAACTGAGCCTCAAACTATTAGATGAATTCAAAAGTTTCTTTATGTTTCTATTCAAGGCGTCTAGACTGAAACGTAAATAAAGATCACGTGATCGGCTCTGGTTTCTTCGTGCGTGTGTGGAGGTGAAGAGAAGCACGATTGCTTCCAGATGTGTGTGTGTGTGTGTGTGTGTGTGTGTGTGTGTGTGTGTGTGTGTGTGTGTCATGTATATGATGTGGGCAGCACTTTGAAATAAAAGATTTTCCTTCTTTTCTTTTAAAGAGCAGACACACCCAGATGTGATGCCACGTACAGACGCTGCAGTTCCACTCGCACCGCCAGAGGGAGACAAAATCCACGTGACGCATTTAACATATTTAAATACCGCTAAATATATTTAAAAGAAAATAGAAACGTGGAGAGGATTTTAATGTAAGAATGAAAACGTATTTTCAGTATAATTTCAAGTATATTATTATGTTCTGGTTTCAAAAGATGATTTAAAAAAAAAGATTAAATGTATTTTTAGTTTCTGAACATCAGATATTGAATCAGGATTATTAGGATTATTATTATTATTATGTAAACGAGCTTGTTCTCGCGAGAGATGGTTTCTGGGCCTTCAAAGGTCTGATTGGCTCACGTCAGAAGATTAGCTCGCTCGGGTGTGTTTGAGGGGTGTCGGGCGTGTGTGTGTGTGTATACGGGTCAATTGAGCAGATGTCCTAATATAACAATAGCCCAGTGAGTAAACCTGAACCCCCTCCCTGACCCCCCAAACTCTCGGTTTTTCTTTAAGACCAGCTGCCGCTCCCTCACACACACACTGAGGTTAAAAAAGGTGAAATGAAAACACACCATGTCAACACTAGTGTGGAAACAGGAAGTGACCACATCTGATTGTTGGGTCATTAACAGAGAATTATTTTAAGACTAAAAGTGGAGCATCAAGACAAACACTGGGGTCTCTGTCTTTTCCTTTCAGTGGACCCCTCAAACTGTGCGAGGGGGGCCCCGGTCCAAGGTCATAAATACTTGAGCACAAGTTGCTAAGAAGCAAGAAAAGCCACGAGAAAAAGATGTTTGTGACTCAGATTTCATTTTTAAGAATCCAGTAATTAACCAATAAATTGTAATTTAAGTTATTTATCAGAAGATGTTTCTAGAGGATCAACAACAAAAGCTGCACAAGAGCCAGACATAGACCAGTGGTTCTCAAACCTTAGTAAACAAAAATAAACTCATCCATGACAGTATTTCTAAAACAATAATGAACTTTCATTCCATCGTCTTAATATTTTCCATTTAAAGCATCAAGTTTATTGGTAACATTTCTCTCCTGATGTTATTTTATTGTGTTATTTTGTTGTTGGTTTGTGTGAAGCGACCTTGAGTTTTTTTTTAAAGGTGCTTTTAAATAAAATGTATTATTATTATTATTATTATGCAAAAGAACACACATATTATATTAAACTATTATTTTCATAAAATCAGTTTTTCTGATAATATAAAAAAAATGTTTATTGAAAATCAATTTCTGTAAAAAAGAAAACAAGTTCTGTTAATGTACTTCATCATTATTATCATCTACTTTCATTTATTGAATAGTTGTTCCTGTATTGTTTTTCAATGGTAACGATATTAATATATAATAAATATCGTCAATTTATTTGATCACAAATTCAATAGTTCTACAAACTCTTCCCAATTTATAAACTCATTTTCACTATATATTGAAATGTTATTTTATTCCCAAATGTTTTTGTTATACCTTAATTCTTTTTTAAATATCTTTTAATAGCATTTGATTCCAGTAGTGTCTTTTCTTTTACACGTTCAGAAGAGGAAGACAAACAACGAAGAGAAGAGTATTCTCTTACACTAAAATCTACATTAACTATATTATTAAATTATTAAAAAAAGAGATATTGTATTCCGTATTGTAAGTCGTAACTGCTATCATTTGTTTTGAAACCAAAATATGTCCAAACATCAGCTTTAAAAGCTGCTGGAGTCACTGTATCCTCTCGTCCTCAGTACATAATTGTTCCTTGAGCTGCGGAGAACGTAAGGACTGCTGCCATCTAATGGCATGAGGTTAATTGCAACACAAAAATGAACAAATGCTCAGAATATGTGCAAGTTAATTGTTAATAGTAATTAGAATTATTTTACCGTATACCGAGTTTAGTGAAATATAAGTTAACATAAGAGTGTTTTAAAAGAGTTTTGTGTTATCGATACACAATACCGTGAAACAATATTGCAATATATCAGTGATTTGATGTTACATGGCAACAAAAACATGGATCGAGCAATAAAAAAAAAAAATATTAGCTCCATAAATGCCTTCCAAACCCCCTATTTTACCAGCTAAAGATAACAGGAGTATAACATACGAGATATTGTATTTTGAAACCTTGAGGTTGTGCAGACTTCCCTCTCAGAAGAGCCACCTGGAGTGTTTACCACACTGACCCTCGTCAACTTCCTGTTTCAACACTTCTGGGGAGTTTAGCGGCTCACGTTTCTGCTAATGCTCGGATGAAAACCAACAACCAGACAGGAAGCGCTCTCATGATGGATGTAACGTTTTCATCATCATCATCATCATCATCATCATCATCTTCATCATCATCTTCATCATCATCATCATCATCATCATCATCATCTTCATCATCATCTTCATCATCATCATCATCATCTTCATCATCATCATCATCTTCATCATCATCATCATCATCATCATCTTCATCATCATCATCATCATCATCATCATCATCATCTTCATCATCATCTTCATCATCATCATCATCATCATCATCTTCATCATCATCATCATCTTCATCATCATCATTATCATCATCATCATCATCATCATCTTCATCATCATCATCATCATGTTCATCATCACCATCTTCATCATCATCATCATCATCATCTTCATCATCGTCATCGTCATCGTCATCGTCATCATCATCATCATCTTCATCATCATCATCATCATCATCATCATGTTCATCATCTTCATCATCATCATCATCATCATTCTGTCGGACATGCACGTCTCCTGCGGTTCTTTTCTCAACACTGACTTCACACCACAAGTCAGCGTGTTCTTCCTCTTATTTGTTCAGATTCATGACTTTGAAAGAAACGCTCACACAAAGATCCCAGCAGCCAATGACACTTCCAAGAAGCACACACACACACACACACACACACACACACACACACACACACACACACACACACACACACACACACACACACACACACACACACCAATGCACAACAAATCATATTAGAAATCCAAACGGAAACTTTTTAAAAAGATATTTCAGGAGCTCAATTACTTAAAATAACAACAGAAGAGTTGTGTATTGTCAAGAAACTGTGGATATGATACGGATCACAATACAACGATATATCGTGATACTGTAGTAACAAGTATATCAGAATCAGAAATCCTTTATTTGTCCCGCGAGGGGAAATTCGGTTTAAACAACAGCAGAGCAATATATGTGTAGTATTGTCCAGTACTTGACTCTGGTGTTGTGATAGTGTAGTAACAAGTATATATGTGTAGTATTGTCGAGTACTTGACTCTGGTGTTGTGATAGTGTAGTAACAAGTATATATGTGTAGTATTGTCCAGTACTTGACTCTGGTGTTGTGATAGTGTAGTAACAAGTATATATGTGTAGTATTGTCCAGTACTTGACTCTGGTGTTGTGATAGTGTAGTAACAAGTATATATGTGTAGTATTGTCCAGTACTTGACTCTGGTGTTGTGATAGTGTAGTAACAAGTATATATGTGTAGTATTGTCCAGTACTTGACTCTGGTGTTGTGATAGTGTAGTAACAAGTATATATGTGTAGTATTGTCCAGTACTTGACTCTGGTGTTGTGATACTGTAGACATCGCGATGTATCAACGTCTCCATCATACATTAGTGGATCCAACAATCAAACATTTATCATTATTTCTTCAACCTCTTGCCATCAAAACACCCTAATTTACTAGATTCACCCTAGATTACAGGAGTTCAGTTGTCAGCTTCTATCAGATTCTCAAAAATCTGCCATAAAAAAACTCGTCCAGAGTCCCACCAGGGAACCCCGAAACCCTCTTAAGACACAAAAACAAAAGGGGGTTGAAGTCGTCTCTAGACTTGCAGAGACGAGCCGGTGCCTGCTGAGCAGCTGGTGCTAGCAAGTCGTTCCATCTGTGGTGGCGAGAGTGTGTGTGTGACCGAAAAGACACACACTCAGTCGAAGAGATCAATAAGTCAATGGACAAGTCTGATCATCACTTATTGATGGACAGAACCATCGGTCGCCGCTAGTTACGTCTCGGTTTTCTCTCTACGTCCTTCAGTGAAACAACTCAATTGAATTCTTAGGAAATATTGATAACAAGGAACATATTATTCAATTAATCTGGATCTGGAGTACCATCTGGATCCACAACTCTTTTAAAGGGTCCCGTCTAACTCTCACCAGAAAATCACTACATCATCAGCAAATCAAGGTGCAAAGAGAAGCTCAGAAGAACTTTAATCGTATTATTTTCTTTTCCAGTCTTGTTTATTGGACAGAACCTCTGAGATGGATCCACACACGACCACATGTGGGCGCACACGCACCCACGTACGCCCGCGAGCAGGACCGTTCGGGTCAGAACTCCTGGTCCACCCACCAGAGTGTTGCCTGGTAACAGCGTGAACATGCGAAGCGATAAAGTTTAAAGACTTGTGAGAGAAAATAAAGAAACGATCGTCAAAGGTGAAGCTCCACGACAAACGCACGAGTCATGTGACCGGGTCAGAGAATTTTAAAGGAGAATCGGCGTGACCGGCTTAAAGCGGCCGACAGTGACCGGGAGGAACCGGAGGATAAAGAACCAGCAGCTGAAACAAACCTCCCGGGAGGATTTTGCGGCTCGTGCAGTCATGTGACGCGTCATTATATAACCTCATCAGATCATCTGTTCTCACAGTGAAAAAATACTGTACAACAATCTCCTGCATTTATGTCTCTTCCAGCTAAGCGACATGCCGGGGACACCCTGGAAAGGTGGCTAGTTCATCAGAACGCACACGATCTAACCTACAGTTATATATATGCATTAAAAGAAACTTGTAGTTTCTGATATTTGCACATTTATTGTGACTTACAGTGAGAATTAAAGACCTTTTGCCAAAGTGACACACAGTTGTCGGTTCTTATTTTAAGGAACATCAACGTACCAAGCAGTAAAATGATGCAAATACACTAAAAACCCTTTAGAAAACAACTTCAAATTGTTATATGTTAACGTTTTTGGATTCAAAAGTATCTATTATTTAATTTAAATGAGTATTTGTATTTGTACTGTTGATTTATTATAGTTTAAAAGCAGTGTTTCTGATACAAATATATATATTTTTAAATTATATAAATATTCATTCATGTAGGTTTTCAAACAGTATCAATTATAATGTAACAAGTATAATTGTATATAATAATATTACAGCTTCATAAGATCCTTTTATAATTGCAACATTGGGGAGTTTCAACTGCAGTTTACAAAAACATATAAACACATTAGATTAAGACATATATATGCACATATTAAAAGACCTTCTTGACTGATCACTACTTCATATATATTTAATAAAACTATTTGATATCGTTTTGCATCATTTTTCTGTCTTAAAGCAGCACATTTATCTATTTCACGCTCATTTCTTTCAGTATTTCCTCATGATATACAAGTTCAACTCAAGGCTCGATCCACATATTTAGAAAAGACACACATCTTGGTCACGTGGTTTGCTGCTGACTGTGCTTTTTTTCTCCGCCGCTCAATGACGACGCCATGACCTCATTTCCTCTCTAGGATCTGAGCAGAAATGATCTATTTTTTCTTCTTCTTCTTCCAGCCATCTGTCAAAGTGGAGGAGCCTCGAGCTCTCGAGTCACTCGCACCGTCAGCCCTCGCACATGTGGAGGATGCTGTGTGGGGGAGGAGGACCACAGCTGAGGGAGGGGGGGAGTCAGTGTGTAGGGGGGAGGCTGGAGGGTGTGGGGGTGCCACCTCCCCTGCAGGCTCGTGTGGCAGCCCAGCAGGGTCAACTAAGATAGAATAACAAGGATGGAATAAAAATAGGAAAGAGGATGCGGGCGAGGATGGATGTTCGCTGCCATGGCGACCACTCTCCTCCTCCTCCTCCCGGCCTCGTGCTCTACATCTAAAAATCCACCTCCCTCCTCCCTCCTGTCACTCAACCCCTCGATCATTTCACGACCACGACCTAAACGCTCTCTTACCTCGACGCTGTCCTCTGGTGACCGAGCGGCAGGTGCAGAAAGATGAAGAAGAAACACGCGTTAATTCACCTGAACGCATGCGCGAGGGAGATGTTTTTTTTTAAAAAAAACGTCGCTCACTCACCTGTCTTGACGGGGATCCTGCTCTTGTACCGGATGTTGGTCGTCATGTTTGGAGGGTCGTCAGCGAAGCGTCTCCCAGGAAGCGGCCGCGACGCCTGGACTGCAGCCCCGCACGGAGAGCGAGCGAGGGAGCGGCTGCGAGGACGGATCAAGCCCCGCCTACTTAGAGCAGCTCAGCCAATGGCGGCGTCGAGATGCTTTCCTCGCTCTAGAAAACAGCCAATCGCGACGCAGGGACCAACTTCCAGTGGATGCCAGAAGACACGCTGACTTTCATCCAAAAAAATTGTGTTAAGAGAATTTTAAATGATGACTATTGATAGAAGATTTAACACTATTTAAATCATCCGTTTTTTTCTTCTTTTTTTTAATCATAGCTCGTGACAAGTCTTTATCACCTCCATCCATCAAAGCTGATCAGAAATCAATGACAGGTGACTTTGATGACGAAGTCAAAGATCTTACCTGTTCTGTGGCGCTTTCTTTACGCTTTGAAGCACCAAAAAGACAGTTAATATCACATATATAACGCCTGGTGAAGGAAGTTAACTGTCATCACATCTTTATAGCTTTACAAGTTCAGGGTTTTAATCTTATATAATACATTATTTTCAACACAATTTTCTTACACATACGATATTAACATGACGTTAAGTTTCCTTTTAAATGACATCGATTTTTTTGGTTATCATTTGATCAGAAATTAAAATATATAAACCTGAACATACCTGTTCTGTAGTTGAGGAAAATAAATATATAATGAAAAAAGAAAAAAACGGAATTATATCTAAAATCCCATCCAGGTTCATTCTCAAATTTAGCATTAAAAGAACATCTGTGCTTTTCTTATGTAAATCACAACCCCTAAATATTTTAGGTGTTTTAATCAGATTGATTAAACTAAATTAAAAGAGAAAGTTACCCTTGAGATCTTAGCATCAATTACATTATTAAATAATACATTATTAAAAAAAAAAGAATCCAATAACAATCAGCAATCAAAATACAATAAAAATGAATGAAAGAAAACTCCACGCAAACATTTATACAGTGACACAAAAACACTTGTTTAGGATGTATTATCGCTTAATTTGTTAGTGTTTGAATTAGAAAAATACCCAAACAACTATGAAGACATTAAGAAGGAAAAAGACACAAAAACAAACTATACATTTTCACATTGTTGCTTCTAGTTCCGTCATAAACACACTGCAGTTGAAATAAAGCGAGACAGACGGACATTTAGTAGCAGATCCTCCTGTTACTTCACAGGAAAATCATCAGGATCGACATGTGTCCGTCTTCAGTTGATGGTCCTGACAGAGTTGATGACGAGTCGGCGTTTTTTTCCCCAAGAAGTCAAGCTGGTTTGTTGATTCCGAAGCAGCATCATCGATCTCGTCCGGCACTTGATGCACACAACGTTTATTAAAAGAAAAGAAAAAGGCATCTTTTTTTTATCTTAAACTTTATTTCTGAAGAAAATACAAAAACTATGTCAACATCTGACAACAAAGTTAAAAAGTTACAATAGTTTGAGTCGAAAAAAGGTTTGTGCGAGCAGCAACTGTAGGTGAAAAGCCCGTCAAAGCTCTTACATTTGAGCTGAAGCGGAATTTTATTTACCAACTTTATTCCTTCTGCGACAACATTTCAACTCTTCCACTCACAACGTTCCAGTTAAATAGTTTTCACTCTTTCTCCTGCGTTTTCCATTTCAATTGTGATATCGACTTGTTTTTCCAGAAGAGCTCAGGCTTCCATATTTAGTTACACACGACGATGTCGTCGCGTACATTAGTGACACAATAGTTTAGTTAAGACAGCATTAAAAAAAAAAAAGAAAAAATCATTATTTCGGGAGAAATTAACGAGTAAAAGTATAAAAGTTTTAGGGGTTAAAATGCCCAAATATAGTAGAGAGAGAGTCTGAGGATGTAGTGTGGGTCGAGCTGATTCTTTCAGTCTGCGTCTGACACCAGAATCACTCTCCAATAAAAAACAATAAAAACAATATGGCACAAATGTCTCTTTATATTCTCCCTGTAAAATTAACTCATCAATTGTAGCATCTTTCTAGTCAAAATATACATTTGAATGTAAGACCGTTATTTATTTGGGCTAATAAATAAGATTTAGTAAACGTGACGCACTCGGGCGATGAAGAGGCACTTTTGTTCAGTCCAGGGAGGAGACGACAACATGTAAACATCTTCAAAATGTACCACTAGTCTAGTTTTATTATGAATTAAATGTAAAGTCTAGTGTCTGTTGGGATGATCTCGAGAGGAGTGTGGACGAGGATGGACTCAGGTGAGGCTGGTGTGTGTGTTTGTGTGTGTGTGTATTTGTGTCACCGTTCTTCCCTTCAGCTGCGACCTTTTTTCACTCGTCTGATTTCATTTTCATCTGAGCCTGCATCTGTGCGATCATCTCCTGCATGCGTCGCAACTGAAGGAGGAGAAAGAAGAAAAGATTATGAGTCAAATATTCAACGAAATAGAGGTGAGAAACAGAATCACCACAGATGGCGCTGTTGGCACGAGAGGGGAGAAATGACTATGAATAGCAACATAGCCAAGGATAGAAGAAGCTAATCAATTTGTTTTTAAAATAAAACTTAAAATTGATTTGTAACCAACTGTTTTGAATCGAGTCTATAGTACAAAGCATGTACTGATGTTGAAACCCCATGGTTATTTATTTGGGATATTTTTAAATCATTTTTATTTGGGTAATGGCGGAACATTTAACGGTAAATCAAATTAATTTTGGCGTCAGTGAGGTGTATTATATCATTTTTTTTCTTTAAATTTAAGTAATTTATATATATTTAAGTTTAAATCCGTTTTTTCATTTCTCAGATTAACATTTATTGTGAAACACTATTATGTCATGAAAAAACCCCAATAGAAGGTAAATTTTTAGGGATTTAATTGGTCTCATGTGAAATGAGAACATTTGTGACGTCACCGAGCCAAATCAAATTGGATATTTGACGCACATTTTGATCGCAGGCCCTCAGAAAATCACGCTCAACTCTAAAAGTATCTGCCGCCATCTTGTGGTCAAGAACCGTATTGCACACGATTAACTTCATTTTTATTGTTTTTCTTTCTTCTTTTTTTTAACTCCTCACGGATCGGACTGTTGACGCTCAGCCATCATTCGAGAAGATTCAATTAGACCAAAAGCTGAGGTGGACGTTAATGGAGGTCACTTTAGAAAGACTTCCCCTCCACGGCTTATTAAGATGTTCACGCCTGTCAATCATCTCAAGAGGCGGAAATGAGGGACGTGTTAATGAAAGTGAGCCGTTAGAGCAGGTCGACGCAACAATGGGACTCGTCGTGTTGGCGTCCGCTCTGACCCCCCGACATGGTCGTAGCAGTCGTGTGAGGTCACTTTTTATGGTGGGAACACCATAAAAAGTGGGACAGAACATCCAGGCAGGAGGTGATGGTATGTCCTGCCCGGGCACATTGTTTACAAACAGCTCTGATTGCGGCACAGTGGGCTGAAACGTAAACAGGCCAATCACGGGGGGCCAGGAAACCGGCCGGGGTCTGGGCGTCCTACGTGGTGGACTCCAGGATAAACACAGGAAGTAAATAAATGCTTCATGTGATCACCCTGATGAGGAAATGGGTCAGAAGACTTCCTGGTGAGTCTTCATCTAAAGAGATGTTTGGTGAACGCTCGTACCTCGGCCTCCTTCTGCAGCAGGATCTGGTCCTTGTCCATCACGTCCTCGTCCACGGCCCTGTGCGGAGGCGTACGTGCCGTCAGAACCGGCTTCACACTCGTCACAGAAATGATAGAAAAAGTCTCACCGTCCGGCTTTCTTCAGCCTCTCGGAGCGGAAGTTCTCGTAGTGCAGGTCCTGAGTCACCTCCTGGAGGTCTTGCATGTGGGTCCTGCAACAGTTACGTTTGAATCACTGGCCACTAGGAGGCAGCAGAGGTGCGCTACTGTGCGTGTGGTTGGCGAGATTCAAAGACATCGATGGAAGTAGTAAGAATAAACAATGGATGAATTTAACATTACTAATGTTGGAACTTTTTCATAAAATCGTATTTTTAAGCATTAACATTTTCTTAATAATTGAATAGAAGTTTTACATTTATTTTTAACATAGGGTTTGATATTATAATTCAAATAATTCAAATTTTTGTTCTCTAAATTCAATATTTTTCAATTTATAACCTTGTAAATTCAATTTAGAAACGTTGGTATAATAGAGACAAAAGACAAAACCGTAGTACCAACATTATTATATTAGATTTAAAAGGCTATGGATTTAAAAAAAAAATTGGAATAAGAATGTCAAACTCTATGTGATTTTGAATATATTTGTATATTGAATGAAACTATTAAAAAAAGAAAATCTTCATTCTTTCATCGAATTCCATTTTTTAAATTCAATTATTAAAAAAATAGAATTCAATGTTGAAAACAACAAAGTTTCAACACTTTAAATGTTAAATTCAACCATTACATATCCTGATACTCTTTCACACTTGACTGTCAGGACTGTCAGGACTGTCAGGACTGTCAGGACTGTCAGGACTGTCAGGACTGTCAGGGAGACTCACACAAGCATCGTGCGGAGCTTGAGGAAGTCGTTGTGCTCCGGGTTCTCCACCTCCACCACCCCCCAGGGGTACAGACGCCCGCGGATCTTCTTTCCCTTCACCTCGATCAGCTGGTTGGAGCCGATCACGGCAAAAGGGATGCTCGCCTGTCAAAAGAAGAGAGAAGGGGAAATGTGAAAAAGAATAGTCGGCGATGACATCATGGGCCGTGCGTCCTCCTCCGACCTTCAGCACTCGGGTCTGCTCCTTGAACTCCTCGTCCTCGTCCGAGTCTGCGTCTGGCAGCTGGTAGATCTTGATCCCGTGCTCCGCGATCTCGTCCAGGACCTTAACGGGGAGCAAATGAGAGAAGCTGGGATGAGCTGCGTGGGGTCGTGACCTCATGACACATCCCACCGCACAAAGATGGTTTGACCTCCGACCTCCGCCAAGTAGTCCGAGACTCCGAGGACTTCCTGTGATCAAACCATTGACGACAAACGACCCTAGAAGTCGTTAGATTTAATAGGCAGTCAATTGTTCCGGGTTCACTTTTTATGAGGAGCTGCATCAGCGGAACACGCTGGGAGAGTGTCTTCTGACCCGGGTCACTGGACAGTCCGTGTCAACGCAAGTGGTCCAGATTCAGCCTCAACTGTAACAGCAGAGACTTGTGAAGACTAAATATTCAATACAAGTCTTTAGAAATAAAACCTTGGAAGCCATTATATGGGGCTCGTAAGATGGTTGGCTCATGTTCATGTTCATATGTCGACCTGTAAAGATGTTTAAGATAAGATGAGGACCAGAGATCATGGCTGTCAAATATAAGAGTAAAAAAAAGGTTTTGTTTGGTGAAGGAGAAGAAACACAAAGTAATTGAGATACATTGAGCCTCAAATAATGAAAATATCAAAATCCTACTCCTTCATCTTGTTAGGTACATTTGATTTGGTCCACAACTTAAACCGCTAAAGGATTTTGGTCTTTTGTGTAATAAAGTTTAACTAAAGTTTTATTTTTTAAAAACATCCTGGTCGATTATACTTTTCTGTACAACGTTTTTTTGGCTTTTAAGTTCCTTACTTACTTTAAAGTATATACTTTATTGAATAATGTTTTGATTGTTTAAGCGCTTCGTGACCCTGGTCTGGAAAAGCGCTTTATAAATAAAAATTACTTACTAAATGACTTACTTACTGGTGCAGTTAAATACATTTATTTTAATAAAATCTTGCCAAAACTCTCTCTCAGCTCGGAGCTGCATAGAGACAGAGTTAAGAAGAATGAAAAGAGTCTGTTTTTTTCTACTTCAAGATTTAAATCGAAGTGTATGTTTTGGAACCAAATATAAAAACGTAAAAGCCTTCAGTGTAATCCGCCAAATCTTTCTGCAAATGACTTCACCAGATGCCGGTTCATTCCAATTGACTTTAGGAGACAAACATACTATAAAACGAGAGCAACATTCTCTGTTAACAGGTAATAGTAATTAATAAAGTACACAAAAATAAACTGCCAGAAAAAAAGAACCTAGAATCTTAACCATCACTTCGATATCTTAATCTCAGGGGGTCTCGCCGCTCCCTCCACCCCAAGAAAGTGACGTTATCTTCCACGCAAGTGACATTCCTGTGCAGTTATTTATAGCGTCCGTGTAATAAGGGACAGTATTTTGGAGAAAATACAGCTGCGGACTGAAAGGCTAATGGGAGGGTGTGCGGCAGCGACTGTTGTGGCAGCAACAGGCTTTACTCGGGAGCCCCCCCGCTGAGACCAGCGGCTCTAAGACAGAAGGAGGCAGACGGGGGGGAAAAATAATAATGGGCCGAGGCTTCCTTAAGAACAGAGAGAGTTAAAAGTGAGAAACTCTTTTGTGCAGACCGGCGGAGAAACAAACAAAAGAGCTTTAAAGTCGCTGCCTCTGGGACAGATGTCGCTATTTATTATTTCAAGCATCAAAGCTGCATTTTTTCTTTTGTTTCACGCAGAAAATAATTTTCAATCGACAATGCAGCCTGATGTAATCCAGACAGAAATGTCAAGTGTTGTTTTCCCAACTTTTTCCGGGGACTTTCATGTATAACGGGACGCTGAACAGTCGGCCGGGAGCCGGGGAAGTGACAGAAGGTTTTCCAGCGAAGAGGAGCTGCTGTTATGGCTGCCGAGTGTTTTCTCAGGCTCGGTGTGCGCACGTAGTCTGGCGTGCACTGGAACAAACGGGCTTTACGGAACAAGATTGCGAAGCGTGACTCAATCCCAGAAAAGATCTCAACCCTCCCTGAGATAGACATCGCGGTCGGAGGGTTTAGGGAAGACGTGCACTTATGAGGGAAACAATGACAGGAACGAAACAAACATCATTTCATGAATTGAATGAATAAAAGATTAGACAGAGTTAAAAGAGTGTTTTAGATAAACGGAGGCACAAAAATCCGACATTTTGTACTAAAGTGGCTCTTGTAAACCGAAGACTTTTATACACAACGTTGCCCAAATGTACCTTAAAACAACAATCTTCACCAAAACACTTGAATTTCACCAACTCACTGATAAGTTCTTTTTTTTGATAAGTTTCTTTCTCCTTTCTGGTTCTTACTTTCAGATCTATTCATGGTCAGGCTCCTCCTTACATCACTGATCTGATCCAGCCTTACACCCCAGCTCGGGCTCTGAGGTCTGTGGATCAGAATCTACTGATGGTTCCTCGCACACGACTCAGGACCAGAGGAGAGAAATCCTTCCAGACTGTTTCTCTTAAGCTTTGGAACGATCTTCTCTCTCTCTTTGCGCTCTATTGTCTGTCTTGAAGGAGATTTTATTCTTATCAGCACAATGTCTACATCATGGATGTCAGACTAAAAAAAACAATATATTTTAACGCTAGTGACAGGGAAAAGAAAATATTCTTTTTTCCAAAGTATCTTATCATTTTTGGAGCCTGGAATTATCGTAATTACCTTCGTCTTTATTATTCTTTCCTAAACAAATTACTTTCCTTTGACATCAGTTTGGCTGTTACTGGAAGTCTCTGTATAATTATAGACAATTAATAACCTCTGTTCCTTATCGTAACACCTTTATTACAAAAACAACATCAAGCTACAGAGAACAAATCATGTGTCCGGTCACTTCAGGCCACCTGAGGGCTTGAGATTGATATGTTGATTCCAGAGAAAAAAGGGAGTAGTTGAGCTCAGAACGACTCTCCAGTTAACCATTTTAAAAGGTTTATTCAACTCAAGATGCCAGAGTTATTCAGTCATTCACAGCTGCGACGAAAAACTATTTTGTTCTTGTTGTTTCAAGTGCAAAAATCATCAAATTTGATATTCAGTCATGGATTATTCCAACAGTTAAAGTATTTACTTGAATTATCTTGTAGTATTAGACTGCTGAGAATAAAGAATAATGAAGTAAGTAAGTAATATTTATTTATAGAGCGCTTTTCCAGACCAGGGTCACAAAGCGCTTAAACAATCAAAACAATACTCAATAAAGTATATACTTTAAAGGTCAAGATAATACTGAGAACAACACAGGAGTTCAACTAATCAAATATTTACACACATCTTCTCTAATAAGTTAACAACAGGAATGTTTGTAGCTGTACTTTCTCTGACCCCAATTCAGGCTCTTCAAGTAACTATGAGACAATATTAAGTATTATAGCATCGAGATATTGTTCGTGTTGAAGTGCAGCACCTGACCATTAGAGAGAGAGAGAGAGAGAGAGAGAGAGAGAGAAAAAAACAGTCATATTCCATCATCTGTTTCCAGACGTTGCCAAACCCGAAGCTGCAAGATGGTTGTTTACTTGAATTATTGTCTCGGGTAATGTGTGCCTTGTACGGCCCGACACCCGTAATCAACTTCTCCCCGCGATGATCGGGTGCCAGAATAAGTGCCTGCTCCAAATCCCTGTTGTCTCCTGCTGATTTAGCACACTCGCTTCTCCCCTCCTACTTGTACTTGACTATTTACATTGGCAGAAAAGCGCCATTTTGACTTTATGACCATCCTGAGGTTAACCCCCCCCCCCACCACCTCCTCAGCTGCCTCTTCCTGTAATGTTTGGCAAGTCCAGTCCATGTTGTCAGGGCAGCGGGCGAACAATGCCACGCAAGACTCTACCTCACTATTAATTAGAAAAGGAAGTAGGAGATTTATTATCACTTTGTGTTGTCGGCCAAGCGTCGGTGAATATGGAGCATTGTTTGTGTGAATGTCACGTCACTGCTGGTCATTATGATACGTCTGAGGGTGGAGGCGATCGTGCGCCGGCGAGAAAATGAAAGCGGCAAAAAGTGTCGCGTCCGGTTCTTTCTTGGCATAAATAATAAGACCTTGGCGTTGACATGAAACTATATTTATTAGAATTGTTAATTCTTTATTTAACCGTGATTGGTGTGGCAGGATCAATATCTCCAAGTCTTCTTAGTTCAGGAAATTGATCAAGCTTCACCAGAAGAATGGTAAACAGGTACAGTTTGAGTCTTTGCTAGCGCTGGTTTGCTGCAGACGGTGTTAGTACCGCTTCGGTCCAGACGCTTCCTGTATGATGACGTCACACGCCACGAACATTTTTATGAGTTGACAAAAACTCGAACTGAGCGACTAATCAACACATTTATATTATCGAATCCTTTTCAAAACATCCATTATTTCCTCTGATCTATGTGCTTTATGTTTGCACTTTGTCATTCCTTGCACTTTGCTCTTAATTTGCACTCTGTTGTCGTTCTTGTTTTTATGAAACCATTGTCTGCTGTGTAATGGAAACATGATTTCCCATTAATATTAAACAATTTAATTTAAACAATTAAACAATTTCCCGAAGGAGACCTCCAGAGGGATCAATAACGTTTTTTCCATCCATCCATCTATCATGTATCCATCTATTCATCTATCATGTATCCATCTATCTATCCATCATGTATCCATCTATCTATCATGTATCCATCCATCCATCCATCTATCATGTATCCATCCATCTATCTATCCATAATGTATCCATCTATCTATATATCTATCTATCAATCCATCATGTATCCATCATGTATCCATCTATCTATCTATCCATCATGTATCCATCTATCTATCCATCATGTACCCATCTATCTATCCATCATGTATCCAACTATCTATCCATCATGTATCCATCTATCTATCCATCATGTATCCATCTATAATATCTATCATGTATCCATCTATCTATCATGTATCCATCTATATATCCATCTATCTATCATGTATCCATCTATATATCCATCTATCTATCATGTATCCATCTATCCATCCATCCATCTATCAAACCCAATTTTCCGATCTTTTTTTTTTAAAGATATTCTTAGTCACAGGGCGAGCAGAATCCAGATCCATGAAACCAAATTCCTAGAATCTAAACATAATCATATATATTAGTATCTGAAATATTTATAAGTAGCATTACTTGCAATAAATAAATGTGGCTCCATTACAACTAAGTCTAAAACTTTAACTAAAATAACTTTAGTTTACATAAATCTTTTCGCTTTTTGTGGGTTTTACAGATGATTTAAAATGATTATAAAATGCAAAATAGTTACAAGAGCAAACGTTGAACACTAACATCTGTAGCTCATGGAACTGGAATGCATTAAAAAGGTAGAGTTTTGGTTTACTTTAAGTTGGGATTTGATTCAGAGCCAACTATATGTATTTAAAGCTCAAAGTGACTTTAAGTCTGACACATGTTTCTTGAATGATGAGTATGAGGGAGTATCGCACTGAGCTTGCATTACTGCGAATCGCTGAACTAAAAGATTATAAAACCAATGTTTTAAGAGTTACGGGATTATGGACCTCAAAAGTTCAGGCCATAAATCAAAGAAGGAAAAGTTAACAGAGAAGAATGTCCTGCATTTCCTGATTCCATCTTTCAGTTCAAGTCAGAGCCTCTGGGCCACGACCCAGGGAATAGAATCAGATCCACAGGAAGCAGACACGGGTCTGATCGTCATGTGACCATGAGAGCCGACAGACCCTCCCAGGACGGAGATGGTGAGTCGTGTACAGATGAGTGACAATGTAAAAACACCTGCACCTCTATACATAGAAGTGATTATAGTGTGTGACCTGACCACATGTTTTTGTAGTTGCTCAACCTGCCACCCATAATGGGTGGACTTCGCCGACTAATCCATGGAGGGGGAACAATATTTTCGACATTTCCTCAATCTCAAAATCCTTCCACAAAACCGAGCGCGATGACAAATGTACTGTGAGGACAGAAAACCACCAGAAATTGACTAAAACGAGGGCTTGACGCTGAAAACCACGAAGACAAACAAAGTCAGTGGCCTGAGTATCTGCTCGACTGGGCTGGTGTGTGTGAGTGTGTGTGTGAGAGCATTCATCAAACCTTAAACAGGCAACAATACTTGGAAGTAGAAGCAGTAACAAAGCATTGTTGGGAAACCAACAATGTAGAAAGAAGGAAGAAAACATCCACAAAACAAAACAAAACTGCATTGCAACACTTATCAACAGTTTTGGAATCTTTGCCCTTTTCAACAACTTTTGGATGGATTTTTGGAGCCTAAATATAACTTATGTTGAGACTAAAACCTGAACTAAAACAAAAGTAACTTACATTTTTGCATGACTTCTGGCTCGACCGGCAATATAGAAGCATTTCAAAGTATTTAAAGCCGATAACTAACAAAGTGATGGACAATAAAACTGCATTGCAACAATAATCAAGAAAGATTTTGAATTTCTTTGTCCCTTTTCAGCAACCTTTGGATGGAGTTGTGGAGTTAATATGACTAATGTTGTGACAAAAGCCTGAGTTAAAACAGAATTAACATCCTATGTTTGTCTCGACCTGCCATATAGAAGCATTTCAAAGTATTTAAAGCCAAGTGAGGGACATAAAACTGCATTGCAACACTAATAAAGACAGACTTTGAATTTCTGTGTCCCTGTTCAGCAACTTTTGGATGGATTTTTGGACCTAAAATAAAACTTCTGTATTGAGTATAACCTGAATTGAAACATGGCTAGACCTGCAATTTGAAAGCATTTCAAAGTATTTAAAGCCGATAACTAAAAAAGTGATGGAGACAAAACTGCAATGCAACAATAATAAAGACTTCACTTACATTTGGATCGAGTTGTGGAGTTATTATGACTTATGTTGCGAAAAAAGCCTGAATTAAAACAGAATTAACATCATACGTCTGTCTCAAACTGCCATATAGAAGCATTTCAAAGTATTTAAAGCCAAGTGATGGACATAAAACTGCATTGCAACACTGATAAAAACAGATTTTGTATTTCTTTGTGCCTTTTCAGCAACATTTGGATGGAGTTGTGGAGTAAATATGACTTATGTTGCGACAAAATCATGAATTAAAACAAAATTAACATCATGCTTTTGTCTCGACCTGCCATATAGAAGCATTTCAGTACATTAAGCCAATAACTAACAGAGTGATGGACACAAAAGAACAAATGTTTTTCTCTCCTCAGGAAATTCTTTTCAACTAACCGCCTCTCTCGTGCCTGCAGGGAGTCTGAGGGGGTGAGGGAGCCCCAACAATACCTGATCCGAGGGGGTTGAAACACACACACATTCTGAAGAATCTGGCAGGATTTTTCCGTGTAAAGCTCAAGTTTTCAGACAATAAAGTGGTGAAGCAAAGTCGTGTGGGATCAAATGTGATAACAAGAAGAAAAGAGAGCCGTTTTGCAACATGTTCTGTTCACAGTTCTGGAGGCACCTGCTCAAATCCACTGACCAAACATTCCACAATAGGCAGCCGGGACATTCCAAACACTGAGGATGTTGTGAGTCCAACTGTTGTTAGCGAAGTCACCACCATACGAGTGACCGACACACACTCGGCTCGCACTCATTGTCGAAGTATTAGTACAGTATTAAGACCACCCGGCTCTGATCACACAGCATGCAGAGGAACAATCGAGCCATTCATGCAATCTTGTATTTAGTCGGATTAAGAAAAGGGACAGTCACAGATTGTAATCCCCGCATCAAGACTTCTGGTGTGACAATCCGAAGGCCCTTAGGTTTAAAAAACTCCACTTGTTCCTTCAGAAGGAAACCAGATGTTTATTCAGCGTCCTTGACTTTCAGCACCTCGCGGCTCAGAAAAATGTATATTTATTGTTCCAACAAGGGCCGATACCTGAAGCAGGACCTGGCACAACGACAGACGGAGGGCAGGAAAATAAATATGTCCGCGTGTTACTAATACTGGCAGGAGTGAGCTCGGGCGCACAAAGGATTAATAAACTTCATCCTACACACGTTCGAGTGAGGTATAGGGTCATGGGTCGCCAGAATAAACATGTAGCAACGACTGATGAACGGCATTCTGAACACAGGTTGAAAATACAATGACGAGTGAAGGCCTGGCGCGAGTGTATTCATGAAGAAATGACAACATTTTAAGGGTTAAACCTTAAGCCCTGAGGCCAAATCAGATAGTGATTTTATAAAACGCTTAAACAGTTTTAAATGTTCAATACATTTAGGCTCAATTAAATATGACACTAATTTTCAAAGTTCACCAAAAACAAACCTACCTACAAAATATGTTATATTTTGATTACTGATAACATCATGTTTTTAGATCCAGAGATTATCAATATATATATAGTATATGTCAGACTGTCAAAGCGCGTTGTGACCCTGGTCTAGAAAGGCGCTATATAAATAGACATTATTAATATATATATATATATATATATATATGTAGATAAATGTAGTTTAGGGGTTTCAAACTGCCCGTGGGCCATTTGCGGCTCATGAAATCATATTCTGTGGCCCTCAATTTGATATAAACATTTTGATGAGAGAAACATTTTTCCAACAATATCTGATTGTAAAGGAATAAACATCATCACATCGGATGTTACCAGATATACAGCTTTGATTATAAATTTGAGATGGAACACATTTATTAAAATAAAAGATTCACAGTGAAACTACACAAAAATCAGCAAAAAACTACTACAAAATATTTTAAAATTAGGATCAAATAGGTACAGAACAGCAGTTTTGAGACCTTGAACGCGTTCAGAAGAGTTTAAGGTGAAAATAATACCATTTTTGAGTTCTCACAGAAATGCTTTACACTAAAGAAAACCTAAAAACTATTTCATGTGATTATAATTTGAATTTACTGTAATTCCACATGTGTTTATTCATAGTTTTGATGCAGTGAGTCAGTTTCAGTGAGAAACTTTTATGTAAATAATCATGAAAATAAAGAAAAAGCATTAAATGAAAAGGTGTCCAAAATGTTGGCTGTACTATATATACATATATTTTCTTTTTCATTATTTTTTTTTTTTTTTATTCAAGGTCTTGACTCAAATATCCATCTTTGACTGGCCAAACTTAACACACTAGTTAATCTTAATTTTTACCTCATTTATACCAACATGACCAACATTCAAGTCAATCTTTTCCCACCAGGAAAATAAAAATACATGGAAATTTCCCTTAAAAGAGTAAAATATTTGTTTCTTGAGACGTTGAATGTTTATGAATACGTGTTTTCAAGGTAAATATATTCCTGTTGTTCAAGTATCTCTCATCGCACTGATAAAAACAAGACTGACAATAGTGGCCAGAGGTAACAATCCGGAGTCATAATGTGTCCCTGAAGTGCCGTGGAGCGAGTTCTCATGGAGGAAAAGGGAACGATGATGACGCCAGCAGCCAAGACAATGACAGGGAACGTGGCAGCACCAGCGATCTTATACCAAACCTCCTCGCTTGAAACACGTGAAAGGAAAGACCGACCGAGAGAAGTGAACAGCAGGTCAGGCCAGTAGCATGGGAAGTTCGCTGCCACGGAGAACCCAACCTGAGCCAGCATGAAAAAACAACAACCTGTAATTCTGCTCGGGAGTAAAGCCCAACACAGGATATGACTACACGGTCTCAGACTGAGAGGATCAGCCCTTCAATATGCCTCCTCGGAGCAACTTATTAGACCACAATGACCTTGGCCAGGGAAAGTGGCATTAGAGCTAAGAAAAAAAAAAAGAAAAAAATGGGGGGCCTGAGAGGAAAGTCGCTGAGGGAGGCGAAGCAGTTCAGGAAAGAACGCGACACAAACGTCTCCAGACGTCATCCATCGATGGTCACGCTGCAGGAAGCATATCGAGCTCCGTACACGCCGCTTCCCATCAATAGTAGGAAGAGGCACAGGACGAGAACTGAAGGAACAGGTTCCCATTTACCCCGAGACAAATGACTGCTCCGGGAGAAAAATTCCCGGCTGAAAACTAACAAACGCATAAATACTGCGGGAGAAAAGGCAGGGGGTGATTAATCATCGTCCTGCACTCGGCTGCTGGCAGGTTCTTGGCTGTGGGCGGTGGGGCTCAGAGGAAGGTCTGGTGCTCACCTCTGTAGCATGACAGGAATGGGCCGTGTTCGCTTAAGAGCCACTTCAGTTAATCTGATTAGAGCAACAAAAGCCATTTGTTCACCTGAGCGACACTTTTTCATCAGGGGGACTGAAATCCAAAAGAAACCCATGTCCTAAAAAAAAGGTCTTGACATCGTTTTCTAGGAACATCTGAGTCAACAGAACAAAATAATCTCTGCTGATTCAGGACTCGGGACAGAGTTTGTGAACTCGGAGATTTCAACACATTCGGGTCGAGGTGACAGGAGATGGAAATTATTTTTCCGTGGTAAGGCGTAGTTTGGTCGGCCACGGTTACGACATCATTTTCTGCTAAAAGGCTCTTTAAGGACAACACTAGGGAGGACCCCCCCCCCCTCTATCCTGACAAGATGTCAATGACCTCATATAGTCGTACATTCGTTGAGCTCGACACCAAAGAAAATGTGAGGAACGCAAAGGCTGTCACAATAATTGGGTTTGTAGCAACACTGGGAATCTACTCAGCGCTTGATTCACTGAGACAGCAGCTCATTACACAGTCAGCTCCTGCACCGGCTGCAAACAGGGAGAGCTCACAGGTCAGCACTTGGTTTTCTTTGGAGTCCACCAGCTCGCAGAAGAAATGAGGTGCAAATGAGTAACAAAATATAGGGTTTCAGCAGATTGAAGATAAATAAAAGCATTAGAAGAAGGGTGGAAATTGATGAATCCTGAATAAACTGCTGTTTAACGACTTGTTTAAGACGTTATTGTCATTGAAGACAAAGTTAAAAACCTCAAGGTCCCCCTCAAGCCTTTAACACGTTTGTTTAACAAACAATTTAAGTCATGCTTGGCTTTTTAAAATGCATACATCCACTGCCCACTGCTTGAAAATATCTGAGCAAATATTCGGTTTGCTGCATGTGTTATATGTCTGTCAAGTTTGTTACCCTTTATTTAGGATTAATGCTAATCAACAATAATTTAACTAAACTTTCAAATGATGTATCGCACGTGCATGTTTAAACACAGTCAGCTGAAGCTATGAGTTCACTGAGAGGGCGCCAGACTAACAAAGACAGTGTTACTGTGTAGGTTCTTGTCATCCAGATGATTCGCTCTCATCGAAGGTGAAACCTCTTCAAAAATATCTACACCACGTCCAGCAAACTCAAGGCCATGGGGCCAAAATCCAGCCTAAAAGGACATTCTATAGGGTCCACCAGATGATTGGATCAAATCCATGATGATTATATTTCATTGTTCATGTTGATATGGTGACTTATAAGGAGTTTAAGGTAAGATAAAGGGAATTAAACAGTGACTTCCTGAAGGATTAAACTGATATTGAAGGAAAGGAATTTGGTGAAATGTTTAATGAAGATAAAAAAAAAGAAAACATTCTGATAAATTGAGCCAATATTGACTTCTTGGTAAATATAAGATTTTGTTCGGCCTACAACAACACAACTTATTGGGCGTCTTGTGTGATTGAATTTTAAACCATTTGCATCGCTGCAAGTTATTGTGTTTAAGCTGGAAAATTAACTGGAAAGATGGTGAAAAATCTACTTGTTATAAAATGTCTAATATTTTCCAAGGTGTTGATTTTTCATTTCAATTGTCTTTTCATGTAAATTAAATTCATACGATGTTAAAAAGTTCCAAATTCAATTGTGTTTGTTCATCTTTCTAACCCAATTAAAGTGTTAATAACTCACAGTGATTTAGAATAACTGACATATTATAGATTTAATTTGTCTTTACAATGTTTCTCTCACACAGCACGATGACTTTTAAACCGATAAAAAAAAATAATGACAACACAGTCACACCTACTTAAAGCCTAACTCCACATTCTTTGTTTAAGTAAGTTGGGGGAAAAAAAAGAATAATTGATTTATAAAGCGGGAGCTCCAGCACGGAGGAACAAACAGGCTCAAATCCTTGAGTAAATCTCTCTGCGTGTTCGAGCTACAACTGTGACCCTGTCTTTCCCCAAGATGCTGCCTCAGTGATTTCAGGAGGACCAACTGTGGGAGCCTTCAACAACACAAATTTCAGGCTAAAAAGAACAGAGCTGACTCTTGTCAGCCGACCCGACCCGAAGCCAGCCAGACCACCGGCTCCGAGACCTGAATAAAAGATGGCGGGGGGTCCGAGCTTTGAAGGGGGCTGGTGCATACACCGACGGCCTTCCAATTAAAACCTCACAGTTTGACAGTCAAGGGGAAAAAGTAATTTGTGTCAGAGACAAGATTTGGGACACAGAAGCCTTACACTTGCCACATGTGAGAGCTTTATCGGGCGTGACGTGCGCTTGTATTTGTGATCGCAGCAGAGGCGGCCCACCTGAGGAAACGGCAGGAAGTGAAGGAGCACGAACACAGACACGGACTCGGTTCCAAAAGGAAGTATCTGGGCCAGGGTGAGATCGAATCATACGTCCGCGTCTTTATTATAAACATCTGTCCTTTCCTTCTTCCTACTCCTTCCTTGTTTTATGTTAGCATTCCATGGCATTGCACAATGAGTTTGGCTCATTAGAAAAATAAATAATTCCAGCTGATTCCCGATATTGGTGAATTTTACAAGAAACTATTTTTCATCAGAAGGCTGAGGGAAAATGTGGGTAAATTACATAGCGATCTGTAGGGTGCTAGTGTGTGTTTATACACTTGAAACGTACCCTCCTCTTCAGACGAGTCCTCTCCTTCAGTGTCAGCGTGTCAGCCTTGGCGATGACAGGAACTATGTTCACTTTGCTATGAATGGCTTTCATGAACTCCACATCCAGGGGCTTTAGACTGGGGAGGACAAGTTCACAGATTTAGCTTTTGCTTGGAGAGAAATTGATCACAAATCTGATCACAATTTGATAAGGTTTAGCTACTTCTGACCCTTAACTTTAACGTAATCATGGACTATTTGACTGATGCCACAATAATATTATATATATGAGCTAATGTAAGGTTAGGTTAGGTTAGGTAGAACTTTATTGATCCCTCAGGAGGTCTCCTTCGGGAAATAGTTCTTCCAATTAGACACAGCAATACAGACGATTATTCATAAAAATAAGAACAAGAACAAAGAAAAACAAAAAGAAAGAACAAGACGACACAATCTAATTCTAAAGATCAAGAACATAGATCAAAGACAAAGGATACAAAGATTAACATAGAATAGAATGTTAAGATACTTTCGCTATGCAAGTTAATAACAGCTACTTATACCATTAGTTTGGTCACTTAAATCAAACTCAAGATCCACGGGGCAAATTTGGCCAAATTCTGTGCAGTAAATGTGGAAGAGATTATAAAAACTAATAGATTGTTTAATTGTTCCATTTGGTGTCCATTTGTATTCAGCTTCCCACCATTAAGTCGCCGCATAGCAATACCCATTTTTAGATGCCGAATAAACACTGTAACTGAAACTGACCTTGACCGCGAATCCCCTTAAACTCAAGGTGAAGATGCTTCAGTGATCATTTAAATAGCTTGACACACGATTTGTAAGTAAGTTGTCAGGGGACATGTTTAGTTGTGGTTCCAGATTAGTTTTCCACATCATTTCTAATCATCATACAGCCAATCTTACTTTTTGTGTTTGAAAATGGCAAATTAATTTGTTGGATTTTCGTCTATGACTCTTTGACTTAAAGATAAAAACAGTAAAAAAGAACTTTCTAAAGACCCTCAAGCCCCTTTCTTTTTGGCAGACTTTAGATCTTGAGACTGTCATCCCTTTTAGAACAGTTTTTTAATGAATACATATTTAGTCTGTGACTCTGTTGAGTGTCTCAACAAACTACAGTTTCCATTCAACAACCATTTATCTTCAGAATTATTTACCCGTGTCCAAATGGAGATATGAAGTAGAAGCAGCAATGAACTCTGTTGTCCACGATGTGCCTTCGGTTCAAGCCGCTCTCGTCATGAAGGTAACGCTCGAACTGATTGTCAATGTACTGAATGATGGTCTTGAAGCTGAAGAGATAAAAAACAACAAGAGATTACGTCGGGATCATTTTCACCAGGCTTCGACTTTTCATGAGGACAAAGAAGAGTTCAAGATGTACTGATGAATATAATCTGAAGAATGCTACGACAGGAGGTGAGGAAACTCCTCCTCATAAACTTAGAGTCTGACTAGAGGGAAATTTTGGGAATGTGGAGGGAGGACATTAGCGGAACTGGAAACTTGAGAACGGGGAGTTTCAGACTAAAAAACACACCAGTCCTGGCTGTCGATGGCGTCGCCGTATCCCGGGGTGTCCACCACAGTGAGACGGAGCTTCACTCCTCTCTCTTCGATCTCCACCGTCGACGCCTCGATCTGCACCGTCCTCTCGATCTTCTCTGCGGTGTGGGAACGCAAACATGATCAAGGAGTGTCCAGACAGAAAACACGGGTCTCGCTTTAAGCCGGGCTCTACGATACACACGCCTCAGACGGTGATTTTGGCCGCGAGCGTTAAGACGGCAACACCTCCAAACATGAAGTCATGTGTTTGTCATCTACCGAGATTATGGTTTTGCTTATCTGTACAGGACCTGGGCTGTTGTGCTAAAGCCAGAACAAGTCCTGGTCTAAGTCGAGTCATACGAAGGGCAGAGAGTCATATTGTGAGACTAAAACATTCCCTAAATTCCTCATGAATTAAGGCCCTGCTGGAGACATTGCAACAGACATTTCTGTATTATTAACAGTGTGTATTTTTGTACCTGCAGCTCCGGGGATGTAGCGCTCCGGGTACAGATCAGTGAGAAACAGGCTGTTTATTAACGTTGATTTACCCAATCCGGATTCACCTGCAAGCACAGGTACAATTCATCGAACTGACAACGTCATCGTAACTTTCAAAAGAACGGTTTAAAAATGAAAGACCACCCACCTACAACCATCAAGGTGAATTCAAAACCCTTTTTCACCGACTTCCTGTGGACTTGGTTGGGAAGGTTGGCGAACCCTACGTAACCAGCAGCATCTGGAAACTGAATTTAAAAAAAAGAAAACGACTCAATATAATGTTTACCAAGTTGCACATGACGTCAGATCGGTCACACAATAATGGATTCCATCGTCACTTTTGCATTTCTATAACAATGAAATCATTATTTACAATTAGATAATTCCAGAAAGCATTAAAGCAGCACCATTAGGCACTTAACCTACGTCTATACAGGATTTCCTCTCGGGGGCTGTGTAAGCATCTCAGGAGGAGATTAATAACCATATCTTAATGGTAAATGACTGATGGGATCCCCTCAATGTAACCCTAATCTCCTCTGCATGGTGCTTTTAGAATCCTGTATCCAACTTGGAAATGCATTAACCTTTTTTTATATTATGCATTAATGCTGACACAGGAAAGACCCCAAATAACAACACAAAACTAGAGTTTTAAACCCCTTTAATAGAACCTATAATGATTGCTTACCTTTGCTTTCTCTCCTGATTGAGACATAGCTTCGGTTTATATCGAAGTACACCTGAAAGTATAAAAAAGGACATATTTTCATATATTTATAACAATTTACAATTTGTTAATTAAAGCTAAGTTGTATTATTTCACAGGGTGAGTTGATAAACAGGTCTAGACATATATATTTATTCCCAGAAATCCATTCCAGGATCCCGGTCCCTTGTCACCTCTCTGGGCCTCACTCACTATGACCCGGTCCAGGCGACAGAGAAACAAGCCAAGCGTTGACAAAGCAGGAAGACAAGCCACTAGTCTGCCCTCATCACACGGCAGCCTGACAGGTGTAGCGCGATAACAAGTACGTCCGAGCAAAAGATGTGTTACGGAACGTCGGCCGACACGAGAACCTGGTACGAGCCTTGTGTGACAAACACAATTTTTGGGGGAACCCATCTTTACACTGGCAACAAAAGGTCGCTGGAGGTCGTGTTGGGGCGCCCGGGGTCAACATGAAAGTGAGCGGAGATCTGTCACACTGGCAGGGTGGTTTCAGCGACTCCGGGCTCAGAACAATAGCTGTTTATACCTTCAGTTCCTGACAGTTTTCTCATAGAGGAGCAGAAACATGGGGCAACACGTGCCTCACCCTAGATAACTTCGAGGGCCCTAACATACAGAAAAAGTAAAAATGTCAGAGCATCTACACAATGTAAAGGCCTGTGTATATTAAAATATGTTTGGGTTTTGGCATTAGTTGGGTTTAAATTATTTTTAAACATAGATTTGTTCTGTAAGGCACATTGTGTTGCAGTGGTGTACAAATATTCTACATAAAGCAAGATAGATTATATTTCTAGATACAGTTATTTATTCGTTTTACAGGGTCTAGAACAAGAACACAATTGTTTAGCACGTTTAAATTTTGTTCTTTAACAGGGAGTACCAAATTCCAATCAAATTAATTTCCTTCAACCACATTTTTGTTGTAATTGAAAGTCTCTGTATAATTGTTGACATACTTAAACACTGGGACTCATCTTAACTTAAACATTGGCATCTTTATTGGTCATCATATCAACATGAACATTAGTCCACTTTGATTTTGAGCAAGAAACTCAGGCCACAAAAAATGACTTTGACAAATGTGGTCTTGAAAATATGGCTCTCACTTTAGCATGAACTGTAATTATTATGTGAAAAACTTATTACATGGCAATTAAATCCATTTAAATGAACCCAATAAAGCATGTTTCATGTTATTTTCATGTTCACAACATCACCGTCAACTACACAGTTCAACTCCAACATGAGCCTACACATGAAAAACAAGGCAGCCATCTTTAAAGGATTACAGCTCAATCTGTAGGATTTGGGGCCTGACAAAAATGTTGGATCTTATTAATGAACAAGTGAGTCAATGAGTGTTTTGCACACAAGTGTTTTTTTTTTCTCAGGCTCTCTGGGAATCAGGATTACAGCTGGCAGCAGATTAATTAGACCGTTCCAATATCGTATTGGTAATATCGCAAAGACAACACGACGGGACAGACAGGCTGGAGACACATTTCTGCAATAACCTCAGGATAATGGACATTTAATCAGCTACACTGCATACACACACACACACACACACACACATTCAGCCCAAACAAGAAGGAGATTAAAAAAGCCTGAGCCAAAAAGGAAAAAGCCACCTTAGAGAAGACAAACATGTTAGCGTTGTAACACAATTCTTCTTGATTTATTAGCCGGGGTTCAAGACCTGAAGGAACAGCAGTGTGGGCAGAACTATTCACCTTCCTGACAGGAGGTGTCAAGAGCCACTGTATACACACAGTACGCCAAACCCCTTTCTCTCTGGAAACGTGGCAACAATATTTTCAAACCATGGTGATACAACCAAAACTCATAATATAAAAATGGCCGTCTCTATTATCACAAGGAAGACGGGAACATGCAACAATAGGTGGAATCAAAAAAAAACTCTTTCATCCCGGAGAAACCCAGCTGGCCTGCTCACGACAGCACACACATTTGAAAGGCACAGGATGGACTGTTTATGATGATGAGGAGGGAATAGGAAATGCCTGAAACAAGTGGGAGTCATCTAGATGAAGTCTGGGGGGGAAGAGGCCGAGACATTAATGATTGTTGGGAAACTTAAAAGCTTCGCCCCCGAGTAAATCAACAAATGTGTGTCAGGATTATTGTAGCATTAAAAATATTGTGGACTAGTTGGAAAGAATAGAAACACCAAACAATATAGAGTGTATACTCATATTTTTGGTATTAATTTATCTAATACAGACTCATTTTTTCTAATGTATGCATTTGTTTAAAATGATTGTTGATTCTGAATGTAGGGAAGTAAGCGTTCAAAACATTGTCACGCTTCACTACTTTTAAAGAAAAGAAGTCAAAGTATTAACTACTTAAGAAAGATTTTAGAGAACGTTTCTTCAGTACAACATGTATACTCAACATTAGTTTTATTTTATCTTGGCTTAAAGGTTTCAAGTTGAAATATGACTAAAGATAGAAAACGATTTATGTCCCATCTTTGATTCTCTGCCAGCAGAACTTTATTCCATCATACAAAAGGCCAGTGGGTCACTTTGATTTAAGGCGGAAATACTTTGTTCTGTAGCACAGAACGCAATTAAAATTCATTGATGCTATATTGCTTTTTAGTTTTAAGTTTATTGGTGCGAGTCCAGATTCTGCCAAGACATCTTGTCTTGACACACAACAGACTTACTCCACTTGGTTTTTAATCATCTTAAAATAAGTGAGTGTTAAAAAGCTTATTCTGTCCTCAACTTCCCAAACATAGTTTCACTCTCAGTAGGAAGTGAGACAAACCTGGTGTTCAAAAGCAAACACTAGACGATAATTTAAAAAATAACAGCCCATTGAAACTTCTGAGACTCCAACCGAGTACGACTACTTCCGTCTGTTATTGTGAAGCTGTCAGAGTATTTTCAATGTGCTCGACTCTCAATGGCAAAGTATAGAACACAAATAATGCACTAACATTTGAATTAATTGTGTAGTATTCATCAGTGTTTCCTGTGGGACATTATGAATGGACACGTATACGCTTGTTTGTACCACAAGTGTACAGGAATGTCATTGTTTTCAAAGTGTTGCTGTTTCACAAGATGATTTCCTGAATTCAATGCAGCTTAAATCAAGAATTTTAAATATTCAAAAATGTACTACACATGTATTATCTTATATTTTTGTAGCAGCCGACATTCATGTCTTTTTTATCTCCACTCAGACAATTACAACTACTCAACTGGTTTTCTTTGGAGTTTTTTACAAATTGTATTTTTTTTTGTCTCATTTGTTACCTGGCTTAACTCACTGTAAGTCTGTTAAGCATATTATTTAGTTACTGAGCCCCCGGTGAGAACGTATTACATACAAATCATAGCGGTGGAATGTAGAGAATGTTCAAGATATGTAGGTTTGTTTCAATTTGCCTCATTTTTGTCGACCACTTTAGTTACAAATATACAGATTACCTTTTTGAAAGTACGTTATCATTTATATATTAAATATGATGGTGGCAACTTTTCAAAAAATCTAGTGGCCAAGGTTAGGAACACATATTTTATATAAAAAGACATGGTATGCTGAAGCTATCAAAAGTTATTATGGGATGTTGCTCCAGTTCATAAGCAAATCTCTGCTGATAGTTCTGTATTTTTCTTTCCATGAACTTATCTTTTTTAATGATGGAATTTCTCAACAGTTACATGAAATATCAAGACCAATATTCAACTGTACTTATTCATATTATATGTAGTAAATCAAGACTACGAGTTGCAATGTAATACTTTAGGAAAGTGGATGTAAACAATATTAGTGAAGTAACACAATTGCATGAGCATTTCAAAAAGAAACACAATATAAACTTATAGCGAATGGCATGAGCGCAATGTTTATCGAGGGGTTTACATTTTTATATGATAGAATACAAAATAGACAATATAATTGTATAGTTTGTAAATGTTAAGTCACATTAGAATTCTTTACAAGTGTTTATAACTCTTTCGTCTGCTGATAGGATCACATTGTTGGAGATTTTTAAGGAAAACATGCATTTTTCATAATATTTTAATATAAAGAGTGATACGAGCAGACGAAAAGGGAAGTATATAAGAACATAGGGATACAGAAGAGTTCAATAACAGTGTAATAATGAGTGAATACATATATAAGTCAGCAGTGTGAAGGCACTATGGAGGCCTCTGTTGATGTCCACCACACCCAGTCTACATGTCACACACACACTCACTGACTTCACCTAACATTCAACTGGGAAACTTCCCTGGAACAAATATAGGAATTAAGTCTTTTTAAATAAATAAAAAACCCCGCTGTAAGTTGAATGAAGCACGGTGTAAAATATAAGCCACGAACAAGTCAAAGTTTAGCAACAGTTGTCACAGCTAGTGTCATGTTGCTGCTAGCTCCAGCTCACTTCCGCTTCGACACTTTACGACTCTTTTTAACGAACTTAAACCAAGACGACTAGACTGTTTCTTACCTGAGATTAATTTGGACGTAATATGTGGGAGCGGATACTTTTTTTTTTTTTACTTCTCGTCGCTGTCCCAGCCCAGGAAGGGAAAGCCCCGGAAACCGATTTCGTGAGCCCGCCCTCGTCCCATGGCAAGCGACGCCTGACGACGCCATCTTGGCTCATGTCAAGGATAGCAGCCGAAGGTTTGAGCCAACATGGCGGCCGAAGCTTCACAGTTTCCCTATAGCGCTAGTAAGAGTAGATATTTACTAATATATACTAACAGAAAAATCTGAATTACTCTGTAATATATTTAACAAGTATTATACGGGCTTAATAATAACTAGTATGTTAAAGGTTATTTGAAAACCTTTTGGCCGATTTGTATTAGTTTATATTTCACACTTCTATTTGATTCAAAACCTAAAGATATATAAGATGAAATACTATATTTTATTACACATCAAATTATTAAATTATTCATTTATTGGTTGGCGATAGTTAACACAACACTTAACAACAACACTTAAACTAATATAATACAAAGAAATCGGCATTTTCATTATTATTCGTATCAGAAGATTAAAAATAGACAAATGTAACATTAGTTTTGAAAATAACATTAAAAAAGTGTGACATTAAAGTTTTAACAACAGGTTTTTAATGTAACTTCTTTATAAAAAATGTTTTTGAATATTCAATAAAAGAAAATATGGATGGTGTTTTATATAGGCAGAGTTGTTTCACATAAACTTTTAAAAATGAGTTCTATTTATTTTCAATTTTGAATAAACATTTTAGCTCCTAAGTTATATATGATTAGCACACATTCCTTTCACATATACCAGATTATTAAGCTTTATTATTTTCAAGGAAAGCCAATAACAATAATAATCACTTCTTAATATGTCCTATAAAAGTGTAAAATATTGGACTATTTAACTGTGATGATCACTTGATATCGTTCATACATTCTGACTAGAACTCAAGATAACTTTTAACATGTATGAAGCCAAAACATTTTACATTTTAAAATCCCTACAAAGATTATTAGTGACATCGTTTCAAATGTAGGCAGGAAAAAATGAACTATTTAAAAGGTACAAGGCTGAAAGTGTTCAAGAAAGAAGTCTTAATACGTTTTTATTTGTTCAGGCTTTTCCTTGATTTTCTGGAACTCCTGTTGTGTTATCAGTTTTATCTTGATCTTTAAAGTATATATATTTTCCTGCCTACATTTAAAACGATGTCACTTATAATCTTTGTAGAGATTTTAAAATGAAAATGTTTTGGCTTCATACATGTTATAAGTAATCTTGAGTTCAAGTCAGAATGTATGAATGATATCAAGTGATCATCACAGTTAAATAGTCCAATATTTTACACTTTTAATATTAAGAAGTGATAATATTGGCTTTCCTTGAAAATAATGAAGCTTAAAAAACTGGTATATGTGACAGGAATGTGTGCTGATCACATATAACTTAAGAGCTTAAATGTGTATTAAAAAAAAGTAAGTAAGTAAGTAATTTTTATTTGTATAGCGCTTTTCCAGACCAGGGTCACAAAGCGCTTAAACAATCAAAACAATATTCAATAAAGTATATACTTACCTATATTTATTATATATACTTTATTGAATATTGTTTTGATTGTTTAAGCGTTTTGTGACCCTGGTCTGGAAAAGCGCTATATTAATAAAAATTACTTACTTACTTATAATAAATGTGAAAAAAATGGCTTATAGTTAATTTTAGATTTATAAAGTGAAACAATACAGTTGTTTTTATTATCCCCTTTATTTGTTATTTTCCTTGTAAAAAAAATGGACGCTCATGCCACGTTTTTAAAAAAAACAATCTCCAGCCATAAGATCTGAACAAATACAAACCTGGTCTCAAAAGTTGTTTTGACAGACAATAACAGATCATAAGTGGGATCATCCATGTCTGGGATATTAATAACAAGAGCTCACATGCATCCGAACCACTACATTTCATCAGCTCCACACCCTTGAAACACCCACTCCCCCACAGACCCCCCCACAAAACCTCCTTCTTCATTGTAAATAACTGTTCAAACGCACAAAGCGCTCTGGACCGCTTTATTCTGGCTCACAACTTCTCCGCCTCCTGATTGGTCCTCCCGGGATGCGGCTGCACCTTATTGGAGGAAAGTTTTCTCCTCACCAGCCCACCCCGCAAATATTCGAGGTCCGGAGCCACCTAAGAGTCCAGTTGTTTTTCGCGTCTGAACAAAGAGCGTCCTCTGGATGATGCGCATCTGAAGGAAAACCTGATCCAAGAGTTTTTTTTGAATCCGAACCGAAAAAATGTCTGCCGGACTGGAGATCCTGGGTCTGTCGCTGTGCGTCATGGGCTCGCTGCTGGTCATGGTCGCCTGCGGGCTCCCCATGTGGAAGGTGACCGCCTTCATCGAGGCCAACATCGTGGTGTCCCAGACCATCTGGGAGGGTCTGTGGATGACCTGCGTGGTGCAGAGCACGGGACAGATGCAGTGCAAGGTGCACGACTCCATCCTCGCGCTCACGCACGACCTCCAGGCGGCGCGCGCGCTCAGCATCATCTCCTCGGTCCTGGGGGTCCTGGGTCTCATGGTGGTCATCGCCGGGGCGCAGTGCACCAACTGCATCCGCGCCGAGGACGTGAAGGCGCGGGTGGTGAACGTGGGCGGCGTCATCTACATCGTGAGCGGGATCCTGGTCATGATCCCGCTCTGCTGGATGGCCAACAACATCATCTCGGACTTCTACAACCCCAACATGCCCTCGTCCAAGAAGCGCGAGATCGGGGCCGCGCTCTACATCGGCTGGGCGGCCACGGCGCTGCTGCTGATCGGGGGCGCGCTGCTGCTGTGCTCCTGCCCCTCCGCGGGCAACTCCGGGTACTCCGTCAAGTACGCGCAGACCAAGCGGGCCACGCAGAACGGGGAGTATGACAAGAGGAATTACGTGTAAAAAAACTTCTTAAAAAACTGTTTAAAAGGACAATTTTTTTGTATGAACTTTAAGTGGACCCTCCTCCCTTCATCCCCCCTTCATCATCAACCCACAGGACTTTTTAATTGTTTTTTTTTTTGGAGAAAGAAAAAAAAGACTTCTGGAGGTAGCTCACGTACAAAAAAGAGTATCTTTTTTTTTAGGTACCCGCTTTTTGTAAGTCTTTTCATTGTTGTAACTTTTTTTTGTTGCTATTAAACTTCTAAACATTGTTGCTCTGCTTTTTTTTTGTGCATCGTCAGCACTGTTGTGTAGAGTTTGACTCCCACATGGATCTGCACAGACACACACACTGGAGACAGTCAACAGTGTCCAAGAAACAAAATGACTTCCTATTTGCTTTTTCGTTGTGTGATGGAATTTGGACCTGTAGATTTGACAAACAGGCTGATGTCAGTATCCCTCTTCTTCATCTTTTTTTTCCTCCCCTCTTTATTGTTCTCTTTTTTTGCTGTATTGTTCTGGTGTGTAAAGATGAAATATTGCGTCATTTTATTAAAGTTGCAGAGTGTACAATTAATTGACATGAAGTGTCCTTGAATTTTGAAGTGATCCGACATGAACGTTTTTATCAAAGAACCAACAAGGTACTGGTTCATCATATAGAAGATATAAACATGATGTTAAAACTAAATAAAACAAGAATGTAAGAAGCAATATTTACACTTAAATAAGCACTTTATTAGCATTTATTAAACAGTGTTTTCATTATTGTTTTTAGTATTTTTTTTATTTATCTTAAGACCATTTACTGCCCTCACGGTTGTTTTTTCAGGCTGGAAAAATCCATTTAATGACCTTTAAATGACAATTGTAGAGATTTTGGAATGTTTTAACTCCATAAATGATGAAAGTTAAAGAGGTTTGAACAATATCAAGTTGTGTCATCATCATAGTTTAATAGTCAAACATGTTTAAATGTTATGGAGCATATTAAGAAGTGCTATTAATTTTTTTTTATCCATAAAACATGTGAGAGGACTTTGAAAGGAATTTGTGTCGATGAAATAAAACTAAAGAGCTTAAATGATGATACAAAACTTACTTGGGCTGTTTTTATTTTTTATTTATTTGGAAAGAATAACATTTAAAATAATATATATATATATATATATATATATATATATATATATATATATATATATATATATATATAATCAATATTTAAAGCCATTTATTAAAAAAATGACTGACAACTTACAGTACATTTATTGACGCAGTACTAATGTTCTTTACTGAGGAGGTTTTGAGAGTCACATGAGTCATGTTGTCGCCACGGTAAGTGAAACTAGATGAGAATCTGACGGATGGTGAGTCAACACTCAAGGGTGAGTCACAATAATAAACATGGTTTCACTGCTACCTGCTAGAAAGTCCCGGGAAACATAAATGAAAGTGAAATAGTTTGATTTTAATTGATTCATTTTTTAATTAAATTAATGGTAAACAAATGCTTTATATTCTGGGATGTCAGTGTCACAGACCGACAGGCGGGAAATAAGGCAGCGCTTTAATCTGTGTTTGGGATCTCGAGGAGGTAGATTGAAAGAAGACTCTTAGGCTGGGACAGAAGACGAGGTCAGTCGCCGGGGATGAGAGGAGTATACTAGTGCTAGAGTGGAACAGGTTGCAGTAAGCCAGGTAGGATGGTGAACTCTTTACCTCCTTATTCTATACATAGATTTTCTACAATTATACAGAGAATAATAGTGAAAACTTATGTAGAAGGAAATTAATTTGATGTGTTTGATGTTGGACGAACACAGGTTAAGTTTGGTCTTACATAACAATATCGCAATCATACTTCTTGTTTGCTAAACATATATTTCTGTTCGCTATTAAGTCTTCTAAAATATTTCGAGTTTGACACGTCCGCTTTAACCCTTGTGTTATCTCAGGGTCAAGGTGACCCATATGGCCTGAAAACAAATGGGTTTGTTCACTTTGAACCAGAGACAACACAAGGGATACTAACAACACATTTGTTTTCGGGTCACCCTGACCCAGAGGCAACACAAGGGATACCAGATGGAGTCTACTGACTCTTTCAAGAAACATCTTAAGACATTTTTATTTGTTCAGGCTTTTCCTTGATTTTCTGGAACTCCTGTTGTGTTATCAGTTTTATCTTGATCTTTAAAGTATATACTTTATTGAATATTGTTTTGATTGTTTTAGCGCTTTGTGACCCTGGTCTGGAAAAGCGCTATATAAATACAAATTACTTACTTACTTACTTACACTCGTTCTCAGTCACTTTGACCCTGAGATAACACAAGGGTTCAATGTAATAGATATCTGCTTTTGTTTCTAATAAATATAAACAAAATGAAATTATTTTACGTCGATTCATGTAACCATGGCGGCTGACGGGGGATACAAATATAACTTTTATATGTAAGTAAAGTAAGTGAAGTAAAGATTATTTGTAAAGATCTTTCTAGACCAGGGTCACAAACCACTTTAACAATCAAAAACAATACACAGTTAAAATATATACTTTAAAAGGTCAAGACAACATAGAGACAAACACAGCAGCAACAAGAAAGTTAAAAAAAAAAAAGTAAGTAAGTAATTCTTATTTGTATAGCACTTTTCCAGACCAGGGTCACAAAGCGCTTAAACAATCAAAACAATATTCAATAAAGTATATACTTTAAAGCTCAAGATAAAACTGATAACACAACAGGAGTTCCAGAAAATCAAGGAAAAGCCTGAACAAATAAAAATGTCTTAAGATGTTTCTTGAAGGAGTCAGTAGATCATCAAACACAGAGATGGTTCCAAAGCTTAGGAGCAACAGTCTGGAAGGATTTCTCTCCTCTGGTCCTGAAGCGTGTTCAGGAACCATCAGTAGATTCTGATCCACAGACCTCAGAGCCCGAGCTGGGGTGTAAGTCTGGATCAGATCACTGATGGAAGGTCTGACCATGAATAGATCTGAAAGTAAGAACCAGAATTTTTTAAGTTGATCCTGAAAGAAACTGGCAGCCAGTGAAGAGTTTTAAGGATCGGAGAAATGTGAGTTCTTCTACTAGAGCGGCTCAGAAATCTCGCTGCAGTGTTTTATATTAAGTGCAGGCGGGACAGATCCTTCTTGTTTAGACATGAAAATAAACTGTTGCAATAGTATAAACGACACAAACGCATGGATTATAAACTCCAGATCGTGTTGTAACATTCCTTTAGAGTTTAGAGATTTTTTCTCAGCTTCTGGTCATATGCAGCTTTAACCTCAACATAAATATTGATATTTATTTCATATTCTTCAAAGGATGACGTTCCGCTCGATGCAGTTCCCACCATGGATCCATAAACCCCCATGGAGGGAGCGAGTATTTTGGTTGGCCATAGAAATCCAGATGACAATGCCCATTCAGCCCGAGTGGGGCTCAACTGTTCAACTTACAATACTCCGCAACCCCCACCCCAGCCTCTTTCAGACCCACCCCTCCTCTCCGGGCCCGGCTTCCCGTCAATGAAAGCCCCCGAAAGAGAGTGTCCGGGAGAAGCTGCCGGGAATCTTCTTGCAAGTCACGGCGTCGGGGATGGTACCGGGGGACGAGGGTCCGACTCCGAGACCTGCTTCTAGCGACACCTCATGTTCAGAGCGAGACACAGAGGTATCAATAAGTTAGTACTTGGATCAGTGTGGAGGGAAAAATCCACGAAACACTCGTTTCTTTCAGGATCTCAAACGTAAAAACGCTGCGACTGGATTAGAAAACCTGATCCTTACTTGTTTTTCTGGCCACTTAAGGATCTTAGCGGGTCATGAGTCCTCTCTCGCTCGGGGAAGAATACGCTGGAGAAGGTGTGACTCGAGGGTGACTCACGGGACGAGAGTTCCGAGGAAAAGTCGTAGCCATGGTGAAGAGATTCAGGGAAAGATTTCGTTATATGAGGTCATGTTGAAAAACTCTCAAGATGGGGGTCCATAAAGTCTGACCGTGGGTTGAGGGGGGGGGTTATTTGTAAGGGGTGAGGGGCTCTCTTTTAAGTCCACTCCAATCTGGTGACGTTCAGAGAAGAAAACAGGATTATACAGATTCAGATGATGTTGTCAGCCTGGAACCCAGGACTCATAAACGACAATAATAAAAAAGCGAGATGTTCTTAGTAATCCTCGCGTATACACAGATGGATATTATCCATATAATATTGTATATAACATATATAACACCACCAGTATCAGTTTTCTTATAACTACTTTTGCCACTTTTCAAAAAGATGTGTGCGATGAAGACACGCTCGACGTCGACCGTATCTCAAAATTGATCTTTAAGAAATTCTTAAATTTGACTGTATTTTAGTTGTAACTTGTTGATTGTATTGGGTTTAGAACTTTAATTGTTTTTAATTCTTTTTTTGTATGTGTATTTTCTAAATTTAATTGAATTTATTTTGATTTTAATGCTCACATGTAACTTTATCTACTATACTTTACTTATCTTTCAATTTTTAAAACCCATTTCTATTCCCCTGGATTTTAACTCATAAGCACGAGACGCTGTAGCTTCGTTTTATTTGTTTTATTCGCTATTATTGCATCATCTTGGTGTTTTTAACAGTTTTTATTTTGTGTTTTATTGTAAGTTCTTGTACAGAACTTTGTGTCAACTGCTGTTATTTTACATTTATATATAAATGAAGCTGAGTTGAGCTGTTACAGCTAATAACACTGTAATAACTATAATCTTTAGTAGTTTTTTTGTACATTTCGTCTCTTTTTCCATTTCGTCTTATTACCTCGGTATTTGCAAGTCTTCAAATTATAGTAGTCCCCAACCCACCGTCCAGGGTCCTTTAGAGATTGTTAACCACTCAATAGGAAAAACAAATTTGCTTATATATTATTTATAGTATTTGATTATTACTGTCTTAAAGGTTGTTTTTCTTGAAACGATACCGTGTATTTATTGAAGTGAACATCAGTCTGTGACCTTTGACACGTCAAGACACTTGTTTCAGTCGAGTTTACTCCACAAAATAAACCTATAAACCAGTGAAAAAGAGTGAAACACAAACTTTTATTCGGGTCCGTATTGTTGCATGAGTTCCTGCTGATTCACTTCAGGCTCATCTTTGTGTCAATCATGGTTTTTATTTATACCTTAAAATCTAAACGTAGGTCCGTGAATAAAACGCTGACATTAAAGCTTTACAAAAAAGTGGGGACCCCTTAAAAAAAAAGCTTTTTTCTCCATCTTTCTCTTGTCTTTAGCTCCTCACAACATTCTCATTTTCTAACGTGGCCTCTTGAGGAACCTAGTTCTCCCCTCAGGTAAACATCGCTGACATAATCCAGTGAAATGATGTCCAGTAACTCCAGATTAAGGACCAGCTGTCGGGGTCTGACGACGGCGGTGGGGGGTGCGTGTGAAGACAAGTGTGTGTAGCGGGTGTGGGGGCGCACCTTTTAAAAAAAAACCCATTCTAAACAGGGCCAGCGACGTCACTCAATGGGGGCTCGCCATGGTAACCAGTCCAGACCTGCCGTTGCCGGGGGCGACCGCGGCCTATAATGTGGTGGTATGGATGAGCGCAATAAAAGAAGCGGCGGGCAGACATTCCTCGGTCGGAGGATCCGCGAGACGCCGGAGGACGAGGAGGGAATCTGTCACGGGACTCGTTTCAATGGAGTTGGTTTGCAGATACGAGCGGATCAAAGGAGGCGGAGCCTAACGAGCTAACGGATGCTAACGAAGCTAAAAGTTTGTGACATAAAGTCCTGAACTTGACCTTAAGCTGGGAGAACCAGGCGGTGAAGGTCGTGTCAGAAGTTGCTTATGCAAGTGTGTGGGGGGGGCGGGGGGGGGGATTAACTCTGACCAGTGTCATTTCTCATGACTTGACCTTTGACCTCTTGGTCAAAACGTGCCGAAAGCCGTTTTTCTCAACCAACCTTTCCAACGTGAAGGAGGGGAAGAAAGTCCAACTTCTAGTGGATAAATATTTGAGATATATTTTAATTTAAAAAATATTTTTTTGGGGGGGTCATTAACCGCTGTTTCAAAACATGTTCAGGAGTTACTCGTCCAAATATAAACACCATGTTTGGCCAGAAGCCGAGGACGGAAAAGAAAAGTCAGAGATACTTTCACAAGTGGTTTCAACGGTCAAGGCCTGATCAGTTCAGGGGGTTTTCAACCAGCAACCCTTGAGATGCAGGCCTTGATCCCAGACTGAGAATTTAAACTTAAAGTGACGCAAACAAAGTTAATTTAAAAAATAATGATGGCTGCAAAAAGTTCAACTTTGGTCAGAGAAATATTGACAAAAGTTAATGATTTAAATGAGGAGAACAACTTTTTTTTTAATGTTTTATTACGTTTATACACAACTCAACCTCTATATAAGAAACTTTTACAAAAATTACCCCTTTTTAATATGAATAAATCAAAATGATTATTGTCAAAAATATTTCTGGGGCTTTTATTTTGTATCGTCTTTTCCTGGCTGTCGTGGGTTTTCGTTGCTCTCTCGACGGTCGGTGAGGTCGATGCTTGGCAAGATCCTGCTGCTTAGAGACTCATAAAGGGTCCCAAAGATTATTTATTGAAATTGATTCAAATGTGTTCAATTTCTTTTTTAATATAACTGCATAAAGAAATATAATTTATCTGAGCCTGAAAGATCAGGTCTGTGACCTCTGTGTGACCCCTTATGTTGTATGTTATTCGTTATACGGTTAATATTATCTTGGAAATGCTATATTTTTTAAGTATTGTAGTCTCACAAATGCAAAATAAAGACATTTTTGTTTCAAAAAGACATGAAAGGAGGAACGAATCAAAGTATATAAAGAAAAGAACATCCATAAATCCATGAAGATGATGTTGGTAGATGTCTCTGGCAGCAGCAGGTGAATCCGTGTGAATCCCGCAGACACTCCAGGAGTCAGCAGGTGGTTCGATGCTCCACACAAACGCCTCTTTGTTTACAGGGTTTTAAAGAGAGCTCGAGGTATTTGTGCCAGAAACACTCGCAGCTAATGTGTGGAGGGAGATCAAAACCCAAACAGTGTGCGGTCTGGAAGGCGGAGTGAGTCACCGGCTCAATAACACAGGCCAGTTTCCTGTGCGGCGGACAGTGGCACAGGAAACAGGAAGGAACCCAGAGGGTGTGGGAACATGTGCTGTGCCAGTGATGGAGGCAAGAACCAGCTCAGGCAGGTGTGGACGAGTGCAGTCGCTCGCTTTACACTCATGGTTTGAGTCGTTTCTGGCTTTAAAATCATGTTTTTAATATTGCTCTTTATATCTTTTACAGATCAATAAAGTGTGTTTAAAATTAAACCAATTAGAATTTTTATTTACAATTAACTTGCAAATATTAAGTGCATTTATTCAGTTTTGTGCTACAATTAAACTTCCGGCCTCTAGATGGCAGCAGTCAATACATCCCCAGCAGCTAAAGGAACTATGAACCCTGTGACATCCTGGTGAGGACTGAGGACGAGAGGATACAGTCGACTCCAGCAGCTTTTAAAGCTGATGTTTGGACATATTTTGGTTTGTAAACAAATGAAAGCAGTTACGACTTCGTCAAGAGTCATGTGGTCTGTAAATACTACAACACCAGAGTCAAGTTCTCCACAATACTACACATTGTTACTACAGTATCACTATATATGGTAATTTATCATATTGTTGTCACATGATACATTTTAGATTCTTGCCAATACACAGTCCTTTGTGCTAATATTGCTAACCGATAACTTATGTAGCACTACTGACTAGCAATGATAACAATTGTGAATCATCTTTTCCAAAAACATATATTTATAAAAAACACATGTCTTGTATTTTCAATTTATTTACTTCTGAAAATGTAAATCATTACAATACATCTTTACAAAATAAATAATATAATTTTATATTGAAGTAATTTAAATTTGATATATTTTTATAAGCTCTTTTCTCAGACCAGGGTCATAAAGTACTTAAACAACAAAACACAGTTAAAATACGTACAAATTAAAAAACTTTAAAAGGCAAAAACAACACAGAGACAAACACAGCAGCAACACGATAATTAAGAAAAAGCACAAATAAATATGTCTTAAGATTAAAAACTTGTATTTAATTATCACTAAAACGAACACTAATCACAAAGAGAATAAATAATAAATATCTGTATTGTATTTGTTATGTATGTATTACAGATATTAATAATAAAAAGCAATACATAATAAATACCAGTCTTGTGTTTTATTTCAATTATTATTTTTTATAATATAATATTTAAAAAGTATGCATTTAAAATAATAATTTTTATAAGTATAATAATAAGTATAATAAGTAAAAATGTATTTATCACAGAGATAATAATGTAAAAAAAAAAACAAACATAAAAAAGTTAGTCTTGTGTTTAATTCAATCATTATATTTAAATATATAAAGCACATTTAACTTGTATTGTTAATTGGTGCGAAAAGAGGTTATGATAAAAAAGATAATACATGATAAATACCTGTCTTGTACTTTCATTTTGTCATTTTCATGGTAAATAATCTTGTTGTAGTTTTTTAATTCGTACAAGATTCAGTTTGTCTGAGACTAAAAATGTTAAACACTGGTCGTTAAATGTGAGCTGAACATCTTTTATCGTCTTTAATAAGTCTTTAATTAAGTCTTTAATTAAGTCTTTAATTAAGTCTTTAATTAAGTCTTTAATTAAGTCTTTAATTAAGTCTTAATTTTTTTTAGCTGTTTTTAAATGTGTTAAAGTCACTTTAAATAAAGTCTACTATTATCTTAAGAAGCTTCTAACAAAAACAATTCAAAAGCAGTCGTTGGTCTGGACTTCGTTCTCACAGTTTCTTTCCTCTGGATCTTCGAGGGGATCACAGAGAGCCGGGTCCTGGAGTGGTCCTGGGGCCTCCTCCCGGGGTCCCGGATCTCCCCGGGCATCCAGGATCAGCATCTCCTTCAGCCTCTTATGTTCAGCCGTCCTGAAGTTTTCTCCTTTTGGTGGCGGAGTTTTCTGCCGCCTCCTTCCAAAGGTCCAGCCATATGTCAAAGTCCTGCATCTGTTTATTCGGAATTATCTTTATCTCACTAGAAGCAGGACCTTCACGTCTTATCTGAGAAACGAACGTTGCCAAGTTCTCTCCATGAAGCTGCGTAATGAGCTTCGTATCGATTTTAAGGACAAAATTATCTGATTTTAAGGACAAAAATTGTGAAAATTTGCAGAACAAACAGCATGAATGTTTAACGTGTAGTTGAAGATAAACAAGAGCTGCTCTCTGTACATCTGCTCCAGGAAAAACACATGCCAGCAGAGTTCAGCGAGTCATTGAACTATATCATCTGGAAACTCGATATTTACAAACCCCAGAACTTTAGTGCTGACTCGGACCTACGGCAACATTAAGTGCTGCAGATAAAACCCGGTATTAAGAGCAGAATAAATCAGCGGCGGGGACAGTTATATTAGAAAGATGTGAGATTGTGAGCGAGCAGCATCTTCTCACTCTTTAAATCATCACTTGAGAACGAGTGAGGACGCGCCCGGACGGGTGATTGACAGCCCGGTGATGAGCCGAGGAGGAGGCCTGACGACAGCAGGAATGTCTGGGAGGGATCAGCCGACATTTCTGATTGGACACGGTGACTCCACGATAAATGTGCCGACGGTCAGGCAGAACAACAAAGGTATGTGGAATAATTAGAAGAAACCTTAGAGATCTGGAGCGACAGCTGGAACATGTCAGAGAGAAAAACGAGTTCTTATGAAACTTCTCAGATCATCCGGTCACTGATGTCATTAAAGATTCAAAACTTTCCCCTTTTTTAAGTGATCGGTCGACGCTCACTTCCGATGAATCACTGTTTCAGTCGAACTTTGAACGACTTCTGATTCAAAGTGAATACAAATATTTTTCTTTTGGGTTTTTTGGGGATTTTCCAACGATTACAATTGATTTGACACACTTTTAAAACACTAGAGTGAAGGAAAAGAGGTAACAACTACTGCAGTGATATTTTCTTCAGTGAGGGGTTGATGAGGTTTCATGAAACAGCTGATGAGGTTTCATGAAACAGATGATTAGGTTTCATGAAACAGCTGATGAGGTTTCATGAAACAGCAGATGAGGTTTCATGAAACAGATGATAAGGTTTCATGAAACAGCTGAGGAGGTTTCATGAAACAGCTGATGAGGTTTCATGAAACAGATGATGAGGTGTCATGAAACAGCTGATGAGGTATCATGAAACAGCTGATGAGGTGTCATGAAACAGCTGAGGAGGTGTCATGAAACAGATGATAAGGTTTCATGAAACAACTGATGAGGTTTCATGAAACAGATGATGAGGTGTCATGAAACAGCTGATGAGGTTCAATGAAACAGATGATTAGGTTTCATGAAACAGCTGATGAGGTTTCATGAAACAGCTGATGAGGTGTCATGAAACAGCTGATGAGGTGTCATGAAACAGCTGAGGAGGTGTCATGAAACAGATGATAAGGTTTCATGAAACAACTGATGAGGTTTCATGAAACAGATGATTAGGTTTCATGAAACAGCTGATGAGGTTTCATGAAACAGCTGATGAGGTTTCATGAAACAGATGATGAGGTTTCATGAAACAGCTGAGGAGGTTTCATGAAACAGATGATGAGGTTTCATGAAACAGCTGATGAGGTTTCATGAAACAGATGATGAGGTGTCATGAAACAGCTGATGAGGTGTCATGAAACAGCTGATGAGGTTTCATGAAACAGCTGATGAGGTTTCATGAAACAGCTGATGAGGTTTCATGAAACAGATGATAAGGTTTCATGAAACAGCTGAGGAGGTTTCATGAAACAGATGATGAGGTTTCATGAAACAGCTGATGAGGTTTCATGAAACAGATGATGAGGTGTCATGAAACAGCTGATGAGGTGTCATGAAACAGCTGATGAGGTGTCATGAAACAGCTGAGGAGGTGTGATGAAACAGATGATAAGGTTTCATGAAACAACTGATGAGGTTTCATGAAACAGCTGATGAGGTTTCATGATACAGCTGATGAAGTTTCATGATACAGCTGATGAGGTTTCATAAAACAGCTGATGAGGTATCATGAAACAGCTGATGAGGTTTTATGATACAGCTGATTAGGTGTCATGATACAGCTGATTAGGTTTCATTATACAGCTGAAGAGGTGTCTTGAAACAGATGATAAGGTTTCATGAAACAGATGATAAGGTGTCATGAAACAGCTGATGAGGTTTCATGATACAGCTGATGAGGTTTCATGAAACAGCTGACGAGGTATCAAGAAACAACAGATGAGGTGTCATGATACATGATAGACTATAAATCTTTAAAGTTCAGAAGGTGGCACACTCATATTAAACTTTAATTGAATTAGTTGTTCAAAAAAAAAGAATATGAAGCAGGGACTGACTTCTAATGGGCTTTGGAACTGTATCATGAAGCCTCATCAACAAGCACTCATCCAACAACTGTAGCCAACTTTCTCAAGACACTTTCAAAACATTAAAGGGATTTAACAACAAATTAAAATGACCTTTTTGAAGTGGATTCTTTAGTGTTGCTTAATGAGGTTTCATGAAACACTTGGGCAGTTTATAGTTACAACTACTTTTTTTCTTTACAAATGGTTGATAAGGTTTCATGAAACAGTTGATAAGGCTTCATGAAACAGCTGATGAGGTTTCATGAAACAGCTAATGAGGTTTCATGATACACTTAGGTAGTCTTTATAGTTAAAACTACTTAATAGATCAATTTTCTTTACAAATGGTTAATGAGGTTACATGAAACAGTTGATAAGGTTTCATGAAACAGCTGATGAGATTTCATGAAACAGCTGATGAGGTTTCATGAAACAGCTAATGAGGTTTCATGATACACTTAGGTAGTCTTTATAGTTAAAGCTACTTTATAGATCAATTTTCTTTACAAATGGTTAATGAGGTTACATGAAACAGTTGATAAGGTTTCATGAAACAGCTGATGAGGTTTCATTAAACAGCTGATGAGGTTTCATGATACACTTAGGTAGTCTTTATAGTTAAAACTACTTTATTAATCAATTTTCTTTACAAATGGTTGTTAAGGTTTCATGAAACTGTTAATGAGGTTTCATGAAACAGATGATGAGGTTTCATGATACACTTAATCTTTATAGTTCGGTAGGTGGCTTGCTTATATTTAAAATGTTGTTTAATCGAATTAATGGTTTATAACCAAATATTAAAGAGCAGGGATCTGGCATTTGAAACTGTATCATGAAGCATCGTCATCAAACACTTTAATCTAAATCACTTCTTAAGACAAGGTTTAAGGTAAGGTAAGGTAAGGTAAAACTTTATTGATCCCTCGTTTAAAGTTTCTACAAACAAACTAAGTAGATTCTTCAGTGATGGTCGATGAGGTTTCATGACACATTTGATGAGGTTTCATGACACATTTGATGAGGTTTCACTGGGATTTTTCTTCAAGTACGATCTAAGTCATTAACAAGACCCTTTTTAAATTGTAAACAGATTTAAACCAAGTTAAAACGACTTTAATAACCACATTTTTCTACAAATCTGAAGTAGGTTCTTTAGTGAAGGTTCGATGAAGCTTCATGAAACAGCTGATGAAACTGTATCGTCAGCTGTTTCATCAAGGAGTGAACATTAAAGCTAAGCTAGTTGAAGCTAACTGGAACATCTCATGAAGGTGAAAGGTGAAAAGATGTTCGAGGCTTCAACCTTTGCCAGTGTAATCTGGATCTGGACCTGGACCGGGCTTATGAAAGAACTATTTGCAGTGCGCCTGGTCCAGTCGTCCAGTGAATCATTAATGCAGAACTAAACAAATTCGTTGCAAAATATTTAACATAAGAATGGGTCGATCCAAAGATCCATGAAAGTATAAAAAGGTCTGCAGGTCTTTGCCTGTCCGTCAGTCGTCCTCCGTCCTCCTCACCATGAAGATGTTCTGCAGTGTTCTGTTCCTGTTCGCCGGGCTCGCCCTCAGCAGCGCCGCCCCAGCGACGCCTGAGGAGTGCGAACGGGTCCTCAAGGTCCTGTCTCTGAGCGACCGCACCAAGGTACCGTCTTCGACCCGCCGCCGCCGCCGCAGCGTCGTCACCTCTGACCCCCGCTTTCTCCTCGCAGGTGTACGGCAAGAAGAACCTGATCATGGCCTTCAACTCCAACGACGTGGAGAAGACGGTCCTGAGGAACACGAAGAGCGGCGTCATCAACATCGTTGACGAGGGACACGGCGGGTTCCTGCTGACCCAGGAGCTCAAAGTGTAAGTACCGAACCCCCTCCGTCTCGACGGCGTCCCAGGTTTTGAACCCCGAAACCTCTCCACAGGAACGACACCTGCGTCCACATCTTCATCAACGCCACCGTCGAGGATGACGTGGCGACCGGAGTCGTCCGTGAGTCCATTCTTCACCGAACACCCGTGACGACGGTTTTAAAACGATGTTTTTTTTTCACAGTGCAAGTTCTGACCAACCAGTACCAGCTGTACGAGACCTCCGAGGGCTCCATGGTCACGGCCGTCAACAGCTCGCACACGCACCCCGAGAACTTCCTGAAGAAACTGGCCGTGAGCAACGAGAAGGCCGGACAAGACGCCCTGAAGACCCGATCTCTTTACCTGTTTTGTAAGAGAGTAAAGTAGAGAAACTGTTGAAGGACTCGAGCTGATGTTGTGGTTCCTCGCAGCGACGGAGACGATCCTGGACGACGCCAAGCTGGAGCACTTCAAGACCCAGGCCGCCTGCCTCGGCTTCCAGGGAGAGCCCACCTTCCACTACGACGGAAAGACAGGTGCGTCTTCTTCTTCTTCTTCTTCTTCTTCTTCTTCTTCTTCTTCTTCTTCTTCTTCTTCTTCTTCTTCTTCTTCTTCTTCTTCTTCTCTTCGTGCTCTGACTCTCGTTCTCTCCGCAGAACTGTGCGCCGCCCCCGAGAGCAACTAGATCTTCCATCCACCGTTGAAAACTAATAAAAAGACCGAAAATATAAGTGTTTATTTGACTTTATTTTCCATTAACTTTGATGAATATCAGCAGAAGATTCCACATTTTTAAATAAGTATGTTTTCCTACAGGATTTGGTTTTCATTCCTTCAAGAGAATACACATTAAATAACTATGATTGTTTTCTACACACAACTCAACGCACAAACAACACAAAACGTTGTTTTTTTTTCACAAAGTGAGGCTTTTAAACTGTCAAAGTTAAATCAAGGATTGAAATGATGTTTATTCACTGCTAATCTGATAATAATCTCAATTAATGTGATTATTTTCACATTTTTAACCTATTTTCTTTTTCAATATACAATAAAGTATATGTTTTTAAATCAAAACTAATAGAATAAAACTCTAATTTTTAATTTTATTCAATTTATAATATTTTTGATGACGGTCTCAGGTCAAGAAGGTTGCTGGTTCACTTCCAGCTTTAAGGCTGTGTTGTCTTCATGTAATAACTAGAAAAAAACGAATTAAATTGTTGGATTAGATTAGATTAGATTGACTTTATTAATCCATCTGGAGATCTCTTTCAAGTTAGGTTTCCAGTTCACAGCAGACTTTATACAAACAAGAACAAAGTTCAATAAAAAGAACAAAAAGACAAATGATAAAAATCTAAAGATAAAGAACAAAGGTCAAAGAAAAATAACACAAACATTAACATGGAATAGAATCATCTTTTCACTTCTGCCCCCAAATCCAGAGTTATAACTTCTTATAGCACTAGGAATGAATGAGTCCCTGAGTCTATTAGTGTTGCATCATGGGAAGGAGCATTGGTGCTTCATCTGCTTCTCACTGATAGCAGTGTTCAGAGGATGATGTCATCAACCATGATGGACAGTAGTTTGTTTGACGTATGTATTTATTTGTTATTAATATAAGAGTAATAAAAAAAATACAAGGACCTTTCATAAGATAAAATTCATTATTGCGTTATTTTATTTCAGATTATTAATATAACTCAACAAAGATAATGATAATAATAATAATTGATCAATGTTGACAATTTTACTGATTTACTTAAAAATGAAGTCCATACATGGATTTACTCTTGTAGTGGTTAATATTGTCTGGTTTTTAAAAAGACAAAAAAATTAAAATGATTTAAAAAAAATAAATGAAAAAACATATAAATTACTGAAAATTGTTGCATGAAATGTATATTTTAAAAACATTTTCAAAAACATAAATTCAGAAATCAGAAAATCCAACACTATAAAAACCATAGACAACTAAAAATAAAGCGTTTTATTAAAGAAGCCGACGAGGTTTAAAAGAATTGAAAATGTTTTACCACCAAAGCCGTTTGAAATGAAATCAAAATAACGTTATCAGGTGTTTTTAACTTTCAGGCAAAAGTTCTTCACACGCTTTTACAAACTCGTGTGCGATACGATGAATTCAGTCAAAAACAACAGCCCAGGCTGCAGGGTGTGTGTGTGTGTGTGTGGGGGGGGGGGGGGGGCAACACTCCAGCTGTGAGAGGGGTCAAAGGTCACGTGGAGGGGGGGGTCGGGGGGTCACCATCATTAAGCGCTGGTGAGTGTTGACGGACTGACGCGGAGACGGAGAATAAACGAGAGGCTCCTCGACGGACGAGAAGACGTCACGTCGGTGTAATTACGAGTAATAAAGCCGGTGTTTGCTCAGGATCCTGGTCCAGCTGCGAGGATCTTCCTGGAGCCGCTCGTCACGAAGACGCTGCCAGAGCCTCAGGAACGGCAGCAACTGTGGCCTTGAATGCACCGCAGAGCTGAGCCAGAAGACAAATCTCTTCCATTCCAGATGGATCTCCGTTGATCCCTGTGGAGGTTTGTGCGCTGAACTGAGGTCAGTTCACTTTTCTCTCAGCACAGAGTGAACCATCGCTCCGGTCCGAGTATCTCATGGATGTCTCTGGTCCGGTAACAACGGGACTATCAGGGTCCAGTAGTCCGGGGTGTTTGTAAGAACCTGGATGGATTCATCTGTTCAGAAACGATTTAGATATAAATGAAAAAAAGGAGAAAAAGAAAATTAATTATAAATTTCTATCGGTTTCCAACAGACTCGAGAAATAAAAAACAATCCGGATCCGCGACTCTTTTGCGGATCGTCCGTCCTGGTGTGGTCGTAACTCGCTGTCCTTGCTCTTGCGTCGCCGTGCGTTGTGCGAGCGAGTTCTGAAACGATCTGCCGTCGCATCGAGTTCATTGCCGTCAATGACATTTCAAATGCTAAAAAAACTTCAAAATGAATTAATCAAGTTTTGCTACAAAAGAAAAAAAGATTATATAAAATCCATTTGTCGTAAAAACCTCTTAGTATCGACGACTAATAAGGACTTTTGTATTCGCTGTTTTTCCCCGTGTTGACGAGCAAGGCTGTAGCACCGCAGCACCGTCACGACCAAAAGCAACACGCGAGAGGCCATCGCAGCCTTTGAGGGTTCGACTCCCCGAGTGTGTTCGGCCGGTTGCGTGTCGCATTCCTCAGGTGCAGCTCAGCAGAAGGGCCAGTGGCCCCGCTACTGTAGGGGTGCGCGAGGGGAGGGGCCCCACAGCTGGGGAGGGGCCCCACAGCTGACGTGCACGCTCGCGCCCACAAAACACTGACGACGGTTTCATTTCTATGACAGAATACATCTGATTAAATTACTCTTTTTTAAGGTGTTTTTTTAAACGCTAAAGATACTTTTAGGGATCAGAAGCTCTCAAACATTTCTTCAGGGGCCACATTTTATCCAGTAGTTGCGAGCAAAAATATAGGAGAGAAAAGTTTGAAATCGAGTCATAAAAGTCGAGGTATTTTTGCTTAAATTACTATTTTATTGTTTTTAATATTACCTGTTTCAGTTCATTATAAAAGCCTTTTTTTATATTCACTTAAATCTTTTTTAAGGGGCGATAAATAAGGGACAAAAAACCTAACGTTATATTGACAGACATTTAATAAATAGTGGAAATAAATACAAAATAAAATGGTTAGTTTCTACGTGATCTTCTACCGCATAGTGGTACAGTAGTACAGTAAGTGGCCGCTGGGTGGCAGTGTTACTCCGCATCTTGTCTTACGATCGTTACATTTATCGGTGATTTCAGCGGAAATCAGTTTCAGAAGTTTTACTTTGAAAAGCTACCGTTTGTTTTGATGGACAAGTTGTATTTCTATGCATTTTTTAGAACGATTTAAAGCAATTAAATCGAGTTTAACTTGCGGGGAAACGTTTTATAGTCAAGTAACAATTGTTTTTATTTTATTTTAAAATGAAACATAACATGTAAAATTAAATAAAAAAGTTATTTTTAAACGTCTTTTAAATCTTGATGATTCATTACAGTAACGTTTCCCCACAAACTGAAATATGATGATTTATTATATATGTTTGCCATTTAAAAAAAATGAATCCTCGTTTGGTAAACATTTAAAATAGTTGTCAAAACTCAAAAACTCCAGAAAGTGCAGAAAAGCTACAAAAATAATAAACAAAAATTATAAAAGTAAAAAACAAATCTGTGAAAAAAGTTTTGCTGAAGAAATAAAAGAGATAAACAAGACGTCAAGACTCTTCTGTGAGTTATTTCTGCTGCACGACATCAACGCTGTAAACACTCATTAAACTGCAGCGACACACACTTGACGAGAAGTGATGATGACACACGCACACACACACACACACACACACACGCACACACACACACACACACACACACACACACAAAGTGTGCTTTCCTTCTCCTGCACGTTCCACCTTCCTGTGAAAACAACCGAACACGTCCAAGCATCTACTTCCTGAACCCGGAGATAAGAATCTCAATCACTCCTCGGAGAGAAGCTCGACCTCCAGAAACACTCGCGACTCCGGGCCGAGGTCAGCGGATGACCTTTCACCTATTGAAGCTCTGAGGAGCGAAGCCTTTTGGCTCAGCTCTTCCCTCCCATGACAGACCAACAAAATATAAAATGAACCAGAAAAAAGAGAAATGTCTGGAAATATCTTTACAATGATATAATAAAACTAATAAAAACTACATGAATGTATCTTGTTTAAGTTTTAGCTGTTATTATAAAAAGTTTATATTTAAAAGTTTATTCTTTTGCATTTAATTTCCCACAAATTTGTTTTAAAACTGTTTATATTACGACACCTTTTAATGTTGTGTATTCAACTCTTGTCCATCAAATTCATTTATTATCACACATACGGTTATACATTTACTTTAAATATTATATAAACCAAATATTACCAAAATAAAACAGTGAGCAGAGAAACTACCAAATTAAAATGTCTCTCATTTGATCAGTAAATAAAAAACAATGTTCAAGGCCCTGCAGAGCAACACTTGTATACAATGAGGCCGTTGTTGAATTGCCAATACATTATGACCACTTACTTTAGCACGATTTCTGCTTAGAAATTATTAAATTAAATGGCTTGAAAAAGAAAAAAAGAAAAGCACCAGGCTGGTGCATAACCCTGCCAAAGTACTGATTTTGCATGACTTTAATAATAAAAAAAAAATGAAAAAAAATGTAAAACACCTGTTAAAAAGTTTCAATTAAAAAAAGAACTACCAGTATACTGCATGTTACCAAGATAAGTGTGTAGCAAACACTAAAACAACATGAATCGGGAAAAAAGCAGATTTTAAATGGAGCCTGTGATCAGTTAGAAGTTTTAAAAGTGAAGAATTAACTTCTAAAACCAGATGAAACATCAAATCTAATCTGTTCCTCGTGGAATTGGACAGATGATCAAATGACCTCCTTGGCAGAGGTTAATAAAGAAAAAGCAACGAGTCTCATTTCATCATAAAACCATTTAATATCGGCTCGAAGCTTCAAAATAAAAGGAATAAAATACGATTCATTAAAAACACATTGAAAACATCAAAGAGACGGACACGAGTAAAAGCACAGAGAGAGTCAAATATCAACACAACTGTACAACATAAAAACATCACAATAATCACGATCAGGACAGAAGTGTGATCAGAGCGTCCAGGAACTTGCTCCGGTCTTCGGTCTTCAGCTCGATGACTGCAGAAGAAGAAGAAAAGACACTAAAAACTGATGAAAAACACTTTTGTTCTTCATCGAAGCTCCTGTCGAAACACTGCGACCTTGTGTCGCCACCCAGTGGTTGACAAAGGAACTGCAGAGGAACTATATTCTTGGGACCGCTTCGAGATAAAAAGTTTAAATGAATCCAATCACTTACTTGACGTCTCGAAATGGTCGTGAAGCGTCCGCGAGCTCGTGCTTTCGGCCGCTTTCTCGAACGCACGACCGAAGAAGCTACAGAGAACGTTTGAGTGTTTAATGAAACCAGTTCCGATCACACGAGTCCAGAAAGACCTACTTCTTCTTGTCGGACGTGTCGGACTGAGGCGGGATCCCGACCACGATCATCGTCCCTTTCTCCGTGTCTTTGGGCGCCGCCATCACCAGAGGCAGCAGTTTGCAGCGTTTGTTGCGGGTCTGATGGAGACGCCAGAGTTAAGATACAGTTGAAAACTGATCCTGGATCAGGATTGGATCCCGATGGACTCACCGACTGGACGAAGGCTTTGAGGAGATACTTGGACACGAGCGTCAGAGCCATGGGTTTGGAGAACAACTTGACGTCGGGCGTTCCCTGAACGACAAACATCGACAAATCAACGTCATGCGTCATCACAAATCTATACGACTGTCAAGCACATGGATCGTTTCCACATATAGTTGCAGGAGCCGAGGTCTCAAACATGCAAGTTATCGTTACCACCCTGAGACACATTGAAGATGTAAAACTGTCAAAGTGTTTTCAATTAGAAACTTTCTAGTCCAGCTAACAGTGATAGTTGAAAAAATACCACCCCTTAACACTTAAAGAAACAGTGTCTTTGTACTGTCCCTTACGCGTTATAGGCATTACAGACAGCAGTTGACTAAAAACCCGTGCAGGAGCCAAGGTCTCATGCAGGCAAGTTCCCACTATTTTAACTTTTTATGTAGTTACCACCACGTGACGCAAGATAAACAAACTGTTAGTTTTCCCCCAGTGTGTTAGCTTAGCTAGTTTATGACTGCTAGCTGCAGTGAGGTGCTTCTTACCACCCCGTCACACAATTTCATGATTTATGATTTCTTTTTTTGACCACCCTGTGTCTTGTGAAAGATGGTTAAGCTGTTTCTTAGCTGTAATGAAGTATATTTAGTATTTTTTAAACTGAATAATAAACTTGCTAGCTTAGCTAACGGCTAACACTGATAGCTACAATCAATCTGACATTAAATATACCCCCCCCCTAACACTTGCATATTATTGTTATTATAAAGACATTGCTGTCTGAACAATCACTTGAGAAGAAACGGATGATTAAAACCAGTGCAGGAGTCAAGGTCTCAAGCAGGTTGGTTTCAACGGTTCGATTCAACTCAGTTTGGCTTTTTAAGCAGTAAGTTACCACCACGCGAAGAATAGTAAACGGTTTTTCCACGACAGTGATATAAAGTAACATAAGGGCTGCATTTTCTTGTAGTTATAGTGACCACCACACGACACGTCTTTTTTTTGTTGCTAGCCAAGCTAATGGCTAACAGCGAAGGCTTTAGTCAATCTAAGGTGAAATTTACCACCTCATAGCACTTGAGACACAGCTAGTGTCGTTTTAATAACACTTTTCTAAGTGCACTGCTTTACAGTACACTATAAGAAATTGCACGCTCTAGGCCAGTGCGCAAATTTTTGAAGGACAGTACCGTCTCAAATGACTTGACAGTTTCTTCTTCTACTACTTTTTAACAGTGATCACAACCAGAAGTTGAAACACTATCCTCGACACTTCAACGTGCGCTTTTCACCAATAGAAACGAGTGATAAAGTTGTGTTTCATTGTGTTATTACTGTTGTTTTGTGGCAAAATTTGTGTCTTCAGTTTAGCTTCATCTACGTCACTAAGATGGAGGACGTTGAGGGTGGAAAGTGTCCATCGATCCACACTTCATTTTCTGGCCATTTGAGTGCTTATTGCACACTACATTTTCACACACTGACCATTGTGAACACACTTGTGTAGTTAAAATATTAAGTGTAAGCTCAGAAGTGAGCAATTTGAGACACACCAATGTTTTCTTTTGGTACAGAAAGCAGATGACGACAAACAAGTGCAGGAGCCAAGGTCTCAGGCAGGCAAGTTCCCACTAGTCGACTTCCATCATCCTTTTAAGAAGTACACTTAAAGTTTTTTCAACGGTTGAATTAAGTGCACTTTACACTGAATGTTAAACCTGCTAGCTTAGCTTGTGTAGAACAGTGCTGGTTACACGTTTAATATTTTGGAGATTAGAAACTAAATTTGTACAAATAAATAAAACAAAAGCAAAGGAATATATAAAATATTTCTAACCGAGTGCACGAATATGTTCGTCTGATACGGTAAAGAATGTCTTTAAAACAATGACATAAAGTTTGAGAGTACAGCAGGTCAGTACCTCCATGAGGTAGCAGTAGAGGAAGGGTCCCTGCGACAGGATGAGGTTGGTGCAGAGGCAGCTCGCCACCGTCTGCTGGATGGCCATCAGCTTCTTCTTGGCGAGGTCGATGCCGGAGTGGAGTCTCTCCAGGTTACCCCTGCGACAACCTCACGTTAGATTCCCGCGGACGCCGCCGACCGTCGCCACACGCACCTGGAGAGAGAGTCCAGGGCCTTGATGAAGTTGTCGCCGTCGCTCTCGTCCTTCTCCGTGCTCTCCAGCAGGGCGGCGGTGGCGTGCACCATGTCGCTGGCCAGGAAGCGGTTCTTGAAGCCGAAGTGGACGCCGAAGGTCTGGACGCGGATGTCCTTCATCCCGTACTTGTTGGACGACTCCTCGATGACCTCGCGCAGGTTCTCCTTGATGGACATGTCCATGGAGTGGAACTTCTGCCGCACCTGCTTCAGAGGTAACCTGGCCATACACGGGTCAGGGTCAAAGGTCAGCGTGGACTCCTCGGACGCCGGCGTTCACTACTGACCCCATATCAGCGAGGAACTCCTGGAGCTTCTTCTGGCCGTTCAGAGTCCAGAGCTTGAAGTTGCAGCAGGTGTAGCAGGAGTTGCAGATGCTCTCGTACAAGGACCAGTGTTGGTAGAGCGTCAGGCGCAGACTGAGCAGGAAGGAGGTTAAGAACCAACAGGAAGAAGCAACATGCGGCCCCTCAACCCATCTTTAAAAAATACAAATTTACTATTAATTTAACTTAATAACAAAATATTTAAATATTGTGGAATTTATATCTAACTTTAATTTTACATTAATTTATGAATATTGTCCACACAGGTCTAGTAATTTAATTAAAAATATATAGATTTTTTAACCTTTGTGTTATCTCCGGGTCAAGGTGACCCGGCCCAGAGACAACACAAGGGATATCAAAAACACATTTGCCTTCAGGTCACCTTGACCCTGAGATAATACAAGGGTTATAAGTTATTTTTTCACATTTCATCAGTTGTTAAAATGTCTCTGTGACATATTCATCTTTCATAAAATGCTAGTTATGGTGTCTCAACAATAATGAGCCGTTTCGCCTGCAGTTCATACAAAACTCTGTATCAAGAATTCTGAGCTGCTCTAGTAGAAGAACTCACATTTCCCCGATCCTTAAATCTCTTCACTGGCTGCCAGTTTCTTTCAGGATCAACTTAAAAAATTCCGGTTCTTACTTTCAGATCTATTCATGGTCAGACCTTCCATCAGTGATCTGATCCAGCCTTACACCCCAGCTCGGGCTCTGAGGTCTGTGGATCAGAATCTACTGATGGTTCCTGAACACGCTTCAGGACCAGAAGAGAAATCCTTCCAGACTGTTGCTCCTAAGCTTTGGAACCATCTCTGTGTTTGATGATCTACTGACTCCTTCAAGAAACATGTGTGTTTGATGATCTACTGACTCCTTCAAGAAACATGTGTGTTTGATGATCTACTGACTCCTTCAAGAAACATCTGTGTTTGATGATCTACTGACTCCTTCAAGAAACATCTGTGTTTGATGATCTACTGACTCCTTCAAGAAACATGTGTGTTTGATGATCTACTGACTCCTTCAAGAAACATCTTAACACAGTTTTATTTGTGCTTTTCCCTGATTTTCTGAGACTCCTGTGTTTGTCTTATGCGTCTTGATGTTTTTAAAGTATATATATTTTAACTGTATATTGGTTATGATTGTTTAAGTGCTTTGTGACCCTGGTCAAGAAAGATCTTTACAAATAACTATTACTTACGATGAAAAGTATCACAAATATTTGATGAAAATATGGCAAATCTTCTCTTTTCCTTTCCCTTCAGTTCACAAGGGTCTCAGAACATTCAAGTAAATAAGTAAATAGTCCGAGTGTGTGAGACGTCAAGGATACTCGTATTCAAAGCTGATCCTCATGCAGTCGATAGAAAGAGAGTTTTCCTCGTCCTCGTTGCGATGGTTGTGTCTGGACACGTGTCGCTGCATGGTGGCGATGTCCGTCACATACTTCATGCTGAGAGCACGAGACATTAGTTCGGTTCTCAGGAAACAGAAGAAAATAATAAATAATACTAAAGAAAATAAAATGATTCCTTACTTTGTGATTTTGTCATGAACCCACTGGTCCGACAGTCCAATCACAGCCCACCTTTGGAATCAAATCAACTTAAACATGAGTCATTTTTTTATTGTTGCGTAAGTATTTAAGGAAACAAATGGTTTTGTGCAAGTATTAACAAAAACATAAATAATTTTAAGTATTAAAAGAAAAATTATATTTGTGCATAAAAAAAAACATTATGTGAAAGGATTTTAAACAGTTATTTTTGTTTACGTATTAAAAACATTGATCTATGAAAGTATTAATGTATTTAAAAAATAATTATTGCGCAAGTATTTAAAAAAAAAAAAAAAACATTTTTTGAAAGAAATTTCAAACAAAGTCTATTATTATTTTTTCTTAAAAAAAAACAGATAATTTCTATCACAGTATTTGTATTAAAAATGATTTTTGTGAATGTATTGAAAAAACTATTATTTTAACAAAATTATTTCTTAAAAATCATTTATTGGTGTAAAGTTTTTGTAATACTTTCACAAAATGTTTTTTTTTTAAATACAATAATTTAGTTTGAGTATTTATAAAAGAAAATTCTATCCAATTCTAAGAAAGTAATTTAAAAATATTATTTTTGTTTATATACATTTTTAATATTTTGTGCAGGTATTTAGAAAACGTCAATATTTTTGTGCAGGTATTTAGAAAATGTCAATATTTTTGTGCAGGTATTTAGAAAACGTCAATATTTTTGTGCAGGTATTTAGAAAACAAGTATTTGTGTGTATTTAAAAAGAGACTCAGAACCAGAACTCACCACAACATGTCTTTTGTGTCTTTGGTCAAAACCCAGGCCAGTTCAAAAAACATCATCGCCGCCTGAAACAGAAACTCTTCAGTACTTAAACTTACAAAACATCGATAAAATACTCACAGAAGTTCCATGGAACTCGTACTGCTCGTAGTCAAACAAAATTTCTCTCCTGGAAAATTAAATAAATCAAGTTAAAAAATCTCTGTTTGTGCTGAAAGAGAGAATCATTGCCGACCTTCGAGCTTCCCATTCCCTCTTCTGTCGCTGCCGATCGATCCTCCTCTCTAGCGCCCCCTGCCGCAAGACATTCACAAATCCATCAAACACATTTTCACATTGATTCCAACATGTTTTTTTTTTGGTTTGTTGCCCATACTTCGTCAAACCTCCTGCGTTTCTCGGACGGCTCCGACCCTCCGTCGCTCTCGTGCCCCGAGTCCTCGTCTTCCTCGCCCTCGTCGTCCCTGAAGATGTCGTCGTAGGAGGGAACGCCGAGGTCGTCGTCCTGCTTGATCAGCAGTTTGATCTGCGCACAGAGAGTTCAACGGACTGACGGAAGGTGAGCCGACGCTCTTCCACTCACCTGCGTGTCGTTGTACACGTTGACCACGTCCACGGGCCGGTGGGTGTCGCAGACGAAGAAGACGGAGTCGTCGTCCGGCTGCAGCATCTCCAGCAGGTCCACGTTCGCGCCGCAGTTGATGAGGACGAAGTACTGGAACTACAGCGCCGGAGAGCGTTTGAATAAACATCACATCATCGTAGGTTCAGACGACTCCTCTACCTGGTCCTTGTGCTCGAGGAAGGCGGTGCCGAGGTCCTGCCAGCCGCTCACCGGCACCAGCGTGTACTGGACTTGATCGCAGTGGAACAAAGCCTGGAGATTCAACACAAACACCATGACGGGGACATTTATCACAGACGCACACGTTGACAACTCAAACTTATTTTCAAAATAAAAGAACAAAACAAGTACTTTTTGATCAAGAAACATCAATTAATAAACTGTAGTAAGTTGTTGTTGTTGCGGTTTTAATTTTCATAAAGATGAATCAATTATGACCATACAAGGGAAAACTCTTTAACACAAGAGGCAAAAATGTTTTAGAAGTTAAGGGTCAAACTAAATCTATGTCAAAGAAAATGTGATTCTGACACAGTTTATATTCTCAGAGGATCAATATGTCTTAATCAGATTTGTTTCTTTAGACTTTAGTTTTACTCTTATTGTATCGTCTCTGTAGATTTGTTGACATTAATCTTATTCTCCTCATTTCATTTTAAACACTGGCATTCATTATATTAAAATTCTATTATTTTGTTAACTTGGCCTTGAGTTTGAAACTAGAGACGTTAATATTTACAATAGGCTGGTATTTGTCTGGAATTAATCAATAACGGTTTATAAATTATGATTTACCTTTTTACAGATAATTCAACTGTTATTTTATAAGAGCAAATACGATTTTAAGTCATGAACGCAAAAGAATATGGTTTGGTTTTAATGTAATAAAGACATCAGTGAATCATTTGTTAGTTTTAGAGTCGCTTTAAAAATAATATAAATAAGAAAATATATTTGACAGCTCGTCGTTTTATTTAAAACGTTGGGATCTCTAGATATTTATCAGTCACTTCTTTCAATTTTTATTTTATTTAAAAAGTAACCACATTATAAAGATACATTTGTGTTTATTTTTCACTTTTAACGTTTTGTTTACGATGGAAATGTTCAGTTGTTTGTGTGTTTTCTGTCAATATGTCCCGTCTAGTTAAACTAAAGCGGATGAGAAAAGAAAACACCCTTTGATAAAAACATATTAAAGATGATATAACAGAGTTGTTTAAAGTTTATTTTAAGCTAAACAGCAGTTGCTAACAGTTAGCTTACCTGCAGGATCTTACAGGCGCACAGAGCGTCGATGTCTGCGGCCACCAGGAGAGCAACTCTCTGGAACAACAACAGAACATTTCGGAGGCAAAAATAAAAACAAGTTAAGTTTAAATCTTTCAATAAACTCAAGTGTCGACACGTCAACAACAAGCTAACACGTCAACCTCACCTGGTTAGCGACGACTTCGTAAAATTCCTTCCGGATATCAGCGACGAACATTGTCGCGGGAGACGTTTGTGTTCAAATAAAATAAGTTAAAACCGATTAAAAGTGGAGAGAATCTCACTGAAGACACATGAAGAGTCGCGTCTTGACGAGTTTGCGTCTGAGCTTCAGCTGCCTTGTTACAAGTGTGGCGCCAAATCCACACGTCACCGCGCGACCAATCAGCAGAGGGGAGCGAGCCTACGTCACGGAAGACCACGCCCATCGAGTAGACGTCACGGGCGAAGTTTTTTTTTTTTTAATGTTTCGTTTATTATTTTAACAACTGCTCGTCTTTATAATGACATCGTTTCGCTAAAAATAAATAAAATAAAAAACTTTAATTTAAATAATTCGTTTTTGATAAACAATGCTTTCAAACGAACTTGTGTTTGACAAAAATCGTCACAAAAGTCGTTTATACTTATAACTTATAACATTCATTCATTTTCTACCGCTTAATCCCTTGTGGGGGTCGCGGGGAGACTGGAGCCTATCCTAGTATCATAGGGCGAGAGGCAGAGGACACCCTGGACAGGACGCCAGTCTGTCAAAGGGCACACAAAGACAGACAACCATTCACACACACACACACACTAATAACTACAGACAATCTCTCCAATTTCCAATCAACCTCTGTATGTTTTTGGACTGTGGGAGGAAATCGGAGTGTCCGGAGTAAACCAACACAACACGGGTAGAACATACAAACTGTAATAATTGAGATTGAGAAAAACAAAAATAATTCCACAACTCATGCTTGGTGTGCATTTATTGACCAGTTCCACTCGAGTCTGAACATTGACGATCCATCACTTGTTGAACATCACTTGTGAAATAGCTCGAACATCTACAAAATCCTTTGTTAAAAGCATTAGCAAAAACCAGGCGACTTTTGTTTTCGTCGTCCGATAAAACACTTAAAAAGTCGTCGATGCCACTCAAATGATTCTTCTTCCGTTTCTCGTTCTAGGGTTTGTTGAATTAGCCACGATATCCTGTTTGAATACATTAAAATTGCATAGCTCTTCTAACAAATACAAGACAACTAGATAACTCACAAAGTTATCAGTAATGACTCGAGGTGTCAGCTGCAGCATGCCCCCCAAAACAAACGCTCAACCCCCCCAAACATAGAAACAGTTGCACCCAAACGTTCATTGAAAGCATCGAACCGTGACATTGTTCCGAGTCAAGATTGACGAGAAGATCGAACGGGTTTTAATAAAATGTTGGGATCTGAACGACAGCAGATGCGAAGAACAAGATACATTAAAAAAAAAACAGGAATGAAGACGGAAGCGTTGTGAATAAATATAAGTTGTTGTAACATGCTGTCAAAAAACAATATACTGGAGAAAAAAAACACGAGCCTCTATGAATGAAACGACATCACCACGATAAAAAGTATATGAAATTCAAGTCAAATCAGACGAACCTTTTAAGGGGGAAAACCTCTGACATCAGTTGCTACTCCATTTTAAATAAAACCTGGACCTACTGACCTAAATATGTCGGAGCATCAGAACCAGGAAATGATGCAAAAAAAAAAAAAACATCGCGACAGAATAAAAGCGCGAACGTCGTCACATGCAGCATTTACCACAGTAAATAAAGGCACGACTTCTACCCCGTGATGCAGGTTCTTCGAGTCACAACAAGCAAAAAGTGCGTGAACACAGAGTAGCTTTGGCTGGAAACGACAAAGAAGTGAAACATGGAGATTTTTAATGACAACGCGACCACTTAACTGCTGATATCACTGACTTGTGAGGTCATGAAGTTGGGATTCTACGGCTTAAACTACCACCTTTGAATGATTTATGTGCAGATTATATATAAAATACAAACATCAAGTCAAGGAATGATCTAGTATTTACTTCATGTTCAAATCATACGACATAATGATCCATAAATGATCATAGGATGAAGTAAAAATGATGTTCAGTGAAATACAAAAGTACGAATAAGAGGAATACTTATTAAAACTGGTCTTTTTTTCAGATACTTTTCAATAAATAACTTGTTTAATTACAGTTAAAAACTGTTCATAATTTAGAGGGAGGGGAAAATATTCGAGTGAAGCTGGAAACTGAATATTTGTACGTTTTGGATACAAACACGTGTCGAAGTAAACAAGCGCTTAAAAATCTAGTTTTTCTAATAAATGACGTAAAGAACAAGATGTTCAATGTTGCAGCTCCTTCTAGTAATTTAGTAACCATGACAACACTGCCATTTCTTCTGGCTGAGAAATAAAACATGGAAATTACTAATATTTAACTACAAATGAAGAAGATAAAAGTCAATTATCAGAGATGATATTGAGCGCAAGAAGATCCACTTTTGACAGATGTGTCGACACAAAGATGACTCGACTAAACAAGATCAATCATTTAATCCTTTTTAACTTTTTTTTGTTATCTTGGCAATAGACCACTGGGTTTAGAACCGTCACCTAAAGGGTCTAAACATGAAAAATTATGACGACAATCCAATTCAAAGGGTCGATCTACGATTCATCGAGTGTCTGATTCAGAATCATCAGCGGACGAAACGAGGACCTCGTCAACCAACGAAGTGCATTTATGTACAAAATAAATTTGGTCAAAAGCCGGATACATTCTTTAGAAACCTAATTTAAGATCTGCAACATAAATGAGTCTCATGACCAGCTTATGAAATGTGAAACTATTGTTGCGAGACAACACTACTAACAACGCCAACCGCACCGTCGCCTCAGACAAGAAGCCTCTTCAAGTCATCGATCTGTTCGTCTCATGATACCAACTCAAAATGTTGTCATTTTTGGATGGAAAGAAAAAAGATTTAAACCTAAAAATCAACTTTGCAGACGCAAACAAATATTTATTTCATGTGGTAAGATCAGCAAACATAGGACGAAAGGAATGTTTTAAATTAATCACCCGTGTTAATTCAAATGTATTTTAAACCTCATTTAAAACCACAGCTCTGTTGGTTTAATGTACAGCACAGACCTCGTGTGCAAGAGAGTTTAACTCATTCATGGTTTTGTTTTTATATAAATAAACGACGAGTGAAAAGCAACCGTCCAGCTGTGGAGTGACCGGATTACCGTGTGACCCCGGGGGTCCCAGGGACATGTGTTCTACCGCGGCAGGATGTAGTTGGAGTTGGCCAGTTTCCGCTCCTGCGCCGCCGGGACGTTGTCTCGGTGGCGCAGTGGCAAGTGGCAGTCGGGGTCCTGGAGCGCGGGGTAGTGCTGTCTGTAGCAGACCCAGGCCAAGCCCAGACCCAGCAGAGAGCCCACCAGCACGTCTGCGAGACAGTGAATGGATTAGCATTAAAAACCCGCCACGCTGAAGTTCACAGGTCTAGACACTAGATGGCGTATTTGAAGTGTTGCTCTTTACATGTGGCCCTAATCAATAGAGCAAAATTATTGATATTGTATCATATCAGAAGCTCACTAAATAGTTTGATTTTATTTCTAATTTATAATATTTTCCCTATTCATACCAGATATATTTACAAGAAAATATCAACATATTTATCACTTTATTGTTAGAATCTAATATATACTGAAGTCAAATATCAACAATATTTCTTTGCGAGTATATAAATGTGCATTTTTTTCCCTGTGTTCCATTTGACATTAACGTGGAACCCTAAAAAAAAGATTACATTTTCTATGGGGCTATTACTGTTGCATAACCGTGTAAATGTGTTAAATGATTTGCAAATATATTCGTGTATCTATACAGAGATCCACGAACGCGTACCTTATTTACCAACGTGTAAGTCAATTTGTAAACGTGTAATTCAAAAAGAACTATGCTCAAATCAATAAAAACTGACAAGTTAAGCTCAAAAACTACAAAAAAGTTTTTAAAAAAAAAAGCAGGATTTGTAAACAAATGCATCAGCTGCGATGACACCATCCCACCAGTAGGAGGCGGATAACTTTTGGCCAGGAAATATTGATCTTATCAGGAATTTATCCAAATCTTCTAGTCCATTTCTGGCATTTATTACGTCATCAGTCTGTTCAGCTCAGTGCTACAGCTCACGGCACTTCACATCAACATCCCGGGTTCGAGTTAAGCAACAATAATTGCACCATCATTTCCCCTTAAGTAACATTATTTTGTAACTCTTCACACGTCAAGACTTTTGTTACTCAAAAAATAAACCTGTTAACTAGTGAAAATGACTGAAACACAAACTATATGATTTATTTTTACAGCCTAAAACGTCCTCAGATAACGTATAAAGTCATATTGAAGAAGGTATGAACTTGCCAACCTTGCCAGTGGTGCTTGTAGTCGCAGGTCCTGGAGACGGCGATCAAGGCGGCGAGCAGCAGTGGCGTCAGGAAGGCACAGAGACGCCACGCGCGACCTTGACCCGCCATGTTGAAGCAGCGCAGCTTCCCTCCGATGTAAAGCGCAGCGAAGCCCAGGCCTGCGAACGCGACTGCGGAGACCAGAGAGTCAAGACACGAGATCCTGGTCTGAAGACGGGGTTTCAAACTCAATCGCACGACAGTCGGCGAGCAAAGAAAATTAATGTTTACCAAACAAACACAAAGAGTCTGATTTCGTCTTTTCACTCTTTGATGCTCGATTTAAATGATCTCGGTTTGTTCTCCTTCAACGAACAAATGATCATTTTACTTACTTACTTTACTTTTTTCATAAAATAATAGTATAGTGCATTAATATCCATTTTAACATATTTTGATTCACACTATTACTTTTTTACCAATTAAAATAGGTGTATTTATACCAGTTAAAACGTATTTTGATATATACTTTTACTCTTTTCCCTAATATAAGTGTATTTATATCGAATAATACATATTTTGATTCACCCTTTTACTTTTTACTCCTTAAAATAGGTGTATTTATACCAATTTAATCAAGTTTCGAGTTATATACACGTGTATAAGTTATATAATTTTAATCTTTTATCTAAAATAAGTGTATTTATATCCAATTATACGTATTTTGACAAAAAATATTTTCCTTAAATAAGTGTATTTGAATCAATTTATACATATTTTGATTTTAACTATTACTTTATTTCCCTTTAAATAGGTGTATTTATATCGAATTAAAAATATTTAAAGATTTATTTTTATTCTTTTCCCTAAAATAAGTGTATTTAATTTATATCCACTTAAATGTATTTAAAGATATAGTTTTACTCTTTTCCCTAAAATTGGTGTATTTATACCCATAAAACACATTTTTATATGTATTTTACTTTTTCCTCTAAATAAGTGTATTATATCAATTCAAAAAAAAACTTTTTAATTTAGTTTTCTTTAAATAGCTATCAATCAAAAAAGTGAAGTAAGTAAAAGCAGTAAAAGTATATACTGTATATATATATATATATATACATGTGATTTAATTTATCTTGTTACTAAAAGGTTGTGAAGTTTTAACGTTGCCTTTAATATATATTTATATAATCTTGTACTTTTCATTATTTTTAGAAACAACCCCTGGCGCAGCGGTCAGTACCAGGAGAATATGAACTGAAAGATATAAGTGGAAATGATACCAGGTTTGACCTCTATTGTCGAGAATCTTTAAAAAAAAAAAAAAACAGATTTTCTTACACGACGAGTGTCCACTGGGGAAACTCTTCCTCCCCTCGATCACCATCTCGGGGTCACCGCTGCAGCGCAGCTCCAGGTTCATCTGACCGTCGGGGAAGCAGCGGTAGAAGAAGTCCGGTCGAGGCCTGGAGCAGAAAAACACAATCAGGTTCCTGACGTGGACACCAGGCTCTGAGCTCCTCACCTGCCGACGGCCAGTTTGATGACGTTGGTGAAAACTCCGTTCAGCACCAGAGTCAGCGTCGCGGCTGAAGGGAGGCAGAGATGTTAAAAATCTGCAGCATCAGCAGTTTTTATTCTTTTCTCCTACCCAGCGTCGCCTCCTTCACGTCTCCTGGCTCCGTCTTCTTCAAGAAGGTGAAGCCCATGATGGTGAGGAGCGGAGTCAGCACCGCCACACTCTGAGGCAGCAGAGGGAACACATGTTAGGGTTTGATGAACACAACAGTTGACATATTAGCACAATGGGATTTCAGTGGCAGTTTATTCATCTTTATATTTACACTCTTTTTACATATTTTTTTCTATCAGTTTTCATATTTGTGTATCGTTTTGTCCAATTATTTCTATGCATGTCTTCAACAGACGTCTCGTTGATATTGTATTTACCAGTGTGTGGTACTGAGTGTAGAGGAACTGCATGTTTAACATCACAAAATAAACATATCTTCATTGGTAAAAAAAACAACCCAAATAACAAAATAAACATAAAAAAACAAACGTAACAAAACAAACATATCTTGATTAATAAAAAAAAACAAGATCTAGCCTGCGCCAAGAATTTAACCCTTGTGTTGTCTCCGAGTCAAGTTGACCCGAAAACAAATGTGTTTGTGGTATCCCTTGTGTTGTCTCATGGTCAAGTTGAACCACCTCCACCACTGCATATGTATTAATAGAAGCCAGGGAGGTGGTTCACCTTGACCCAGAGACAACACAAGGGATACCACAAACACTTTTGCTTTTGGGCCACCGGGTCACCTTGACCCAGAAACAACACAAGGGATACCACAAACACTTTTTTTTTGGGTCAACTTGACTCAGAGACAACACAAGGGTTGAATTCTTGGTGTTTAAACGCATTAAAGAAAGACGGGGAGGATAAACACGGCCTCAAGATATCGTTTTAAAAAGTTGGATCTGTTGTAAGTAAACATGTATCAACAGCATGTCTTTGTATCACTGATGCTTCTGAAACACAAACTATCACAAAGAAAGAACGACAACAGTGGCATTAATACTTTCATCAACATTAATTCATGTGATTATATATATTTCTAAACGTATTTAATTATTTTTAATTTCCCTAGCAAAAAGAAAACCATACAATAAAAACTATAAAAACTGTTTAAAGGATAGAGTATTTGGACTTACAAACATCAGGGACGTCGGCACATGGTCGTTCTCCACATGATTGTATTTATACAACCACATCTCCTCCGGCTGGATCTGCCGGTAGAAAGGAGGAAGCTGCTCCGTCACGCTGCAACACAAGCACACGGATGTAAGAAAAACATACCAAACAAATACATCGTCTCTGAATACGTACAGGAACACCACCAGCAACGCCAACCGCACCGTCACCTCGGACATGAGGCCGCGCAGCAGCCGCCTCTTCATGTTGTCTCTCGGGTCGGACGTCAACCCACAGCGATCATTACCTCGCCCGCGCTCCGTGGTCGAACTAGGACGACAAAAACATCTCGGAATTATGAACCATTTCATCTAAAAACACGATGGTCGCGGAGAGACAGAGTCGCTTCTGCAGCATCGCCTGACAAACGCCTTCTGACAGATCACCGTTAGAGAGACACCGGTCACACCGAGAAGGTTATTAGTTCAGCAAGTCTCACACCAACAAGCTCCCCGTGTCCAGTGAGTTGAAGACCCGAGGGTGAGAGAAGACCCCCCACCTCAGGGAGGACCCCCCACCTCAGGGAGGACCCCCCACCTCAGGGAGGACCCCCCACCTCGGGTCTTCAAGTCCAGCAGCAGCAGCGTAAGAACCTAGACTTTGGCAAACCTGAGGGACTTTTGCGTCTCAAGCATTCCTGTTTTCTTAAGTGTGTGCGTGACTTTGTTTCTGCGTTTCCTGCGTCGGCCTGGTAAACTTTCCAGGGTGTCCGTCGCCTCTCGGCAGAACGACGCTGTGAAAGTCTGGATGAACGGACGGATACAAATGTACTGCATGCATCGAACAGATCGTGAAATTAAAAAACAGAAACAAATGAAGATCTGATGTAACGGAAAAGGATTATTTGACGTCTTGACAGGATACTTTTTGGAGCCATTTTTTAATTATTTACACAGATATTCAAAAGATTGACAGACAAACATTGAGGACATGTTGAAGGTAAGGTTTACATTTAAATGTTAAATTAAATAAATAAATACACAGGCGAGGAAGGAAGTTTAAATGTAGGATCAATATACAAATATAGAGAGAGAGTTGTACCAGAAGATACGTTATTAAAACAATTAAATAAGAAGTTATATCATCTATTTAAAAAAATAAATACTTCTAATGTGTGACATTAAGCTAGCAGTGGTAGCATCACTGAACCACCTTTATTCTCGAAAACAAACAGCAGTTAGCAGTTCAAGCTAGCGAACAACATCTGTCAAAACAAACACATCTGCTCGGTATTGTATTTGCTTTGTTGCGATTAAAACTCACCTTCAAGTCGTCTTTCTTATCTTTTAATGCTCATCCCAGCGCCTGCGAGCTAACGCGAGCTAACACCGACTAGCCGCGCACATCCTTCGATGCTACACGGACGATCCTCATCAACCTGTGTGAAGCTGGCGGACATCACTTCCGCTTTCTCCCGTTTCAAAACAAAAGCATCGCGTACCTAACCGTCTAAATTAGGATGATCCGTCAATTAAGTAGCGACTCGGATCGTGATATTTTTAAAAAGGAACAGTTATCGGCTGCGATGAAACAGTTCAATTAATTAAATCAATGAATTTTGACAATAGTACGAATAAAGGATTCCGGAAGTGCCATCGTAGTTTAAACCTTGACAAAGGATGCAGGGGAGCCACGTCACTTTAAAGACATCTAGAGGTGAACAATGGAATGACATGTTGTCTGGTGTATCAAAGCAACGAGGAAGTGGTAGGTTTGAATAATACATCGACATTTAAAGGGGTTTTAAATAATTTAACCGTAAAGCAGGATACAATAAAACGAGCAAAAACACTCAAATATTACGACAAAAACAGCGTTTTCACTGAGACAAGAGTACAGCTTTATTAAAGTCAAACTTCAGGCATGTCTGAACTCTTCAAACGCAACTTTTCAATGAACAACAAAAAAAAACGGAAGGACATAATCAATATTCTCAAATAAAAAGACAAGTCATGTACAAAAAGAGTGTCGTCCGAACAGTCACACACATTTAGAAGCAGAATTGTACAGGCAAAAACTGAGCACGCCACAGTAACATGATCCTATGCAAGTTCAATGCAAACTATTTACAGGTTCTTCAACAATATGTAGAAACACAGTCATCGACATGGAACCTCTAGTGTTCATCCACGTCCTCGCGTGACCGAGATAAGAGATATGACCCCAGTGATGGTTACTCCATTGAGTGCTTGTGACGGCTTCGACTCAGGTGTCAGTCGGCGACATTGCACTACCAAAGAAATGTCACAGTGAACTGGGATTGGAACCTATTTCCAGAGAATCCCAAAGAGAAATGTTTAAGGGCCACTTCAAATAAAAATTTGACACTTGTGTGAAATGCAGATGAAAATAAACTTTTTTTTTTGTAATACTGCTGAGAAAAAATGGCGTCGAAGGACACCTTTAGAAATCTACAAATCCGGGCTTTCAGTCGCACATAATCTCTGGTTAGAAGTTTAAAAAAAGAAGTGGAATTGAAACTCTTCTCTGGTCAAGATTGAACACATTTTTCAGAATGTCAAACAGAAACAAAAGAAACAAAGGCCGTGAATAGAAACATGCTTTAAAAAAACGATCCCACCGACCGGACCCCCGTGTACCAACTGAATAAATAAAAAGAAATTCAAGTTATGACGGCCGAAATGTTTCGAACATCAAAGTGCCCCTGCTGATGATTATTCAGACTCACTGTTGTCGCTTAAAAAAACACTTTTGGCAAATACAGGTGCAGAGTTTGACAGAAGCACATCAGTAGTCGTGAGAACGGGGGAATGGTTTGCATAAAAATAAACGTTTGTAGCTGCGAGTGTTAAAAGTGACCCTTTTTTTCTTTTTCTTTTTTTTAAAGTTGGCAACGGAAAGAGTTTTGGCAAATCCAGAGTAAGACACCGGAGCGTCCAGGAAGCTTGGAATCAAAACGGAAGAATTTCCTACTTAAAAAACGTCCAAAAAGAAAATGGCTGACACTGCATTCAACAGCAACTACGGTGAGTCACGATACAAAGAGCTGTTAAAAGTGGAATCATCACATGGATGTAGAAAAAACCTATGGTTAGATACAGATATATGATGTCGACGCTCCCGGGTCTATTTTTTTCTTAAATCCTGGTGGAAAGGGAGACACGTTACTGCACTGGTGTTGGACAAAGTATAAAATCGTGGTGCAATAAATACAAAAGAATCGACCGATGATCCATTAAAAACACTGTACAGGAGTTTTTCTACATTACGCTGGACTGACACAAGTTCTCATCATACGACTTAAAAACAAAGTCCAGCAAACGATGTTCCCGCCTCGACGTCCGAGAGCTCTTTTGAAATTCCTTCTGAACAACAACAACAAAAAAACAAAAAAAAAAACAGCATTCAGGTCACTTTCCTCAGTTAAAAAAAAAAGAAAAAGAAACAGTTTAGATTCCGACATGAACTACGAGGAAAGAAGAGGTATCGTCTTTGAAACACTTGTCGTTTTTTTTTTTGTTTTTTCTTTAGAGATATTTTTGTGACCGAGCTAAACGGCGACAAGGCGTGTGAAAGTGCTTTATAGAAAAGTTTGGCAAAGCAAAAAACAAAACGATAAAAGACAAATGAAAAGGTGACAGTACTGGTACTGAAATGTGTTCCCTTAAGGCTGATTAGCAACACTTGGAGCTCGTCCTCGTCCGGAATTCACGGTAACATCTAGAAAAGAAACAAGACTTCCTTATCCCATAAGAAAATTAAAAAGGTGTTACAAAAGCGCTTCCTTCTGTTCAGGAACAAGCAGAGAGGTGACCGAGCTTCACCCCCGGGTGGGGGGGGGGGGGGGGGGTCTGTAAGTACTTTACAATATGACGAGTATGTACAGAGAATGGCGAGTGAGACTGGCAATATGAAAAACCACGACTGTAATGTCATACCATTACACTATATACCATTATACAGTATTTCACCTTAAGAGGACTAATGGTTCACAAGGAGGTCTGCGTTATTACACCGAACGAAACACTCACCGCCCTGGAGTGAGAGAGTCTGTAAACATTAACAAACATAGAATATATTCATCCAGAAGTATTTCAACAAATGTATTTTTTTTTAGTTTTAAGGAAGGTTGGAATGTAGTGTGTGGTGGTCCTGGGAGAGAGAAAAACTATAAAATAAAAATTGCACAATTAACTCTTGGAAAAGAGAGAACGTCACACGTGGAGAGGTGCGAGCGGGAAGGTGTCGTCGCCACAGAACCGACGGGGACTCCAGCTCCTCCCAGAAGTGCTGACGTGGAAACACGTTTGTTGTTTTACCCTGTGGGTGACTGACCCCCCAGAGGGTTGGAGTGACGCCGGCAGACAGGAGTGCACTTAGAGGGAATGAGGTATAGAAGGAGCGGCGGCGGCGGCGTCGCCCTCGGGTTCCTCCTTGACCCTGACGGGCCGGGGGGCGGCGCCGGAGCCCAGCGGGCTGAGGGGGTCGTGGCCGGAGCAGCAGGGCCGGCCCTCCAGCGACGAGGCAGTGAGCGAGCCCTTCTCGTGGTCCGGGCAGAACGAGGAGGGGCAGAATTCACAGGAGGACGAAGCCTGAGCGCCGCAGACGCTGCAGTCGTGCCACGGACATTCCCATCGGCCTGACGGGAGATTAAAAAAAAAAACCTCATCAGCGGCGTTTATTTTGCACTTCATCGGAGACGAGGGCGCGAGTTGACGAGCGTGGCGCTGATCCAGACTCAATCTCCTGGAGTATTACGAGCCGGAGACAAGTTTATGGCGTCTTAAACATCTGCTGCCACCATTATATTCAGCTTAGTTTGATGCCGAGGCTCTAAGATCGATAATGTACTTTTTACAAGACGTCTGTGGATCAATGCGTGTCAATTTAACGGTAATAAAAAGATAAAAAATGTAAACTGCTTATACAAACAAACTTTCATTCTTACATCTTCATTAATCCAGTGTGTTTAGTCGTTGCTAGGACCTGAAAAGAAGCCTCTCTCACCCCCTCCTGGTGAACTCAGGTGGAAGTAAAACAGTGGCATCAACACGCTGAATGGTTTGACTTAATTTTCCAATTTTTATTGAAATATCGTTTTTAATTTAATTATACAATTACATTTTAATTTTTGAATTTTAATTGAATAATTGGTATATTGAAAAGTATTTTTTATCTTTTTAAATAATTTAATATTCAAATATGTAATATTTAAAAAATAATTCCTGTCACATATAGCGTTTGATATCGTCATCCCAATCATTTAACAATATATTTTCTAAATTCAATATTTTTTCAATCGTAGCCTCTTAAATGATTAAAGCCTCCAGACCAGACCAACAGAGCACCGAGCTACTTGATCAAACTTTCAGACGATCACGTGTCGACTAATACAGTCTGGTGCACACATTAATCACTGCGGATTCAAAAGCAACAGTAAGATTTCACCCATTTATAATGAATGGTGGATTTAAGGCTCAGAGATTGATTAGATTAGTCTGATAAGATGTCACTAATATAATCCTTTTTTTTATATTGAATTTAAATGGCTCTGGACAAAAAAATACAGAATTTAGACATTTTATTTTCCATTTATTCAAATAACAATATTAAACTATATGTGAAAAAAAAACATTAATTTGGAAAATATTCAATTTAAAAAAATGCTATTATTTTTATGGAACCATGAAATTCAACCTTTTTTTATAAAGATAAAATTGGATTAAACTATTTATAAACAGTTTCAACCTTTCAAGATAGAAAATATGAAATCGCTGGGATCTGTTTTTCCTTTCTCCACTATAGTCTTACCTCAACTGTATTGATATAACTTTGTTATGATAAGACACTTTAAATTAAATCAATTAAATTGAATTACATTAAAGTATTCAAAAAACAATATCAATTCCATGAAAAGAGTTTTAACATTAGATTCAACATTGAATATTTCGGCAACACTGATAAACAAATGTGTAAAAAGGGTTCCTACCGTAGGGCGGCTTGGTGAGGTTGAGACACAGCAGGTGGTAGGCTTTAGGACAGTCCTTCCTGTCGCACATGACCAGCTCGCCGCCTTCGCCGCAGCAGAAGCAGAAGTATTCGTGCGTGTGTTTGCCCTCCGGACGCAGCTTCCGCTTCTTTGGCTTCAGTTTGGCGTTCCTGGCCTTCTCCTCCTTCTCCATAACCACGGCGCTCTGAAGGGACAACATGGAGGGTCAGAAGGTCGCAGGAAGGTTCCGGGCCGGAGGCGGGACGGACCGTGGGCTGCACGCCGAGGAAGCCCGAGCAGTTGTCGGCGCCGCAGTGGCAGGAAGTTCTTCTGTTGCCCACGCAGTGAAGGTTATAGTTGAAGGTCAGCTCCGTCCCTGCAGACACACAACCAGTTAACACACAACCAGTTAACACACAACCAGTTAACACACAACCTATTACACACACTGTGCTACACGGAGAAGGAGAGTGTCTCGAGTCAAGACTGTCTCAAATGAAAGGTTTCTCGAGTCAAGAGTGTCTTCAGTCAAGAGGGTCTCGAGTCGATAGTGTCTTGAGTTGAGAGTGTCTCAAATAAAAGGTGTCTCGAGTCAAGAGTGTCTTCAGTCAAGAGTCTCTCGAGTCAATAGTGTCTCGAGTCGAGAGTGTCTTGAGTCCAGTGTCTCAAGACCAGAGTGTCTCAAGTCCAGAGTGTCTCGAGTCAAGAGGGTCTCGAGTCAAGAGTGTCTCAAGTCCAGAGTGTCTCGAGTCAAGAGGGTCTCGAGTCGAGTGTCCCAAGACCAGAGGGTCTTGAGTCAATAGTGTCTCGAGTCAAGAGGGTCTCGAGTCGAGTGTCCCAAGACCAGAGGGTCTTGAGTCAATAGGGTCTCGAGTCAAGAGGGTCTCGAGTCGAGTGTCCCAAGACCAGAGGGTCTTGAGTCAATAGTGTCTCGAGTCAAGAGGGTCTCGAGTCGAGTGTCCCAAGACCAGAGGGTCTTGAGTCAATAGTGTCTCGAGTCAAGAGGGTCTCGAGTCGAGTGTCCCAAGACCAGAGGGTCTTGAGTCAATAGTGTCTCGAGTCAAGAGGGTCTTGAGTCGAGTGTCCCAAGACCAGAGGGTCTTGAGTCAATAGTGTCTCAAGTCAAGTGTGTCTCGAGTCCAGAGTGTCTCAAGTCAAGAGTTTCTCAAGTAAAAAGTGTCTTGAGTCAAGAGGGTCTCGAGTCGAGGGTCTCAAGACAAGAGTGTCTCGAGTCCAGAGTGTATCGAGTCCAGAGTGTCTCAGGTTGAGAGGGTCTCGAGTCAAGACAAGTAGATTCAAGTCAACAAAAAAAAAAGAAGTTTTGTTTAAAAAAAAACAAATCAGGACAAAAAGTTTCATTTATGAAAAAAAGTTTCTGGTCAAGTCAAGAAGTCATGACCAGACGATTCCCGTCCAGACATCACACGACCACAGCTTTAATCTTCATTCAGGAAATTCAAGTCCCGAGTAAACAAAGTCGTCCGTCAAGAATCAAGTCAGGCAGGTTCGTGCTTCTGGACACGAGTCTCGACCCACCAGCCTCCACGTCACAGAGCGTGAAGAGTCCGATGCGAACGTCTCCGTTCACCGTCCACTTCTGCGTCTCACAGTTGGGACTGCAGCTGTGGTTCATGAAGCGAGCCGCGTTTCCTCTCGGCCCGGCGTCGATCACGCGATCCTGCAGACGACAAGTTAGAGATCGGGTTTTTTGACCTCTCTGGGTTCGACTCGTTCACCTTGGTGAGGGTCAGCATGTAGAAGTTGGCCACGTGGTTCTCGTGAGCCAGTTTGATTCTCTGCTGGCACTCCTCCGTGTCGATCACCTCCCCGACGTACTCCATCACGAAGTCGCCCTGCACAGAACAGAAGAGTTTTTTTATTTTTGAACTAAATATGTTTGTTTCTGGCTCCCTCTATTGTTCAAAGAGTGTAACTGCATCAAAATTGAAGCCAGAACCACACACACGCGTGTATTTAAAAATAGATAAATAAATAAATGTTATAGCCAAGATAACTATCTCAATTAAAATGCCAATAAATAGTGACAAGTGACATGTGATGAGTAACGGGTTGTTTGGTGTAACATAAATCTGGTGGAACAAGAAGCACTTGAAAGAAATCACAGGGCGCGGTCACGCTTGTGTAAACGTTGGCGTGACAATACTTTCTTTGATTCTTTTGTGCACAAGATAATGAAAAATAAGATAATAATCAAAATAACGTGGAGTAGAATACACACAATTACAGGTCTTTTTAGGACAAATTGAGGAAATCGTACTTCCTTTGATACATTTTTATAATCATATCTTCTTTCCCTATATTTATTTTATTTTTTATTGTTTGAGTTTTCAGTCTGAACAATGAAATCTCCTCTTGCAGTTTGGAGGTAAAAAAAACATTGTGATTGTAAATTATTATCCAGTGAAGGTTGAGGCGAGTGAATGTTTTTCCATGGAAAAGTCCAGACAGAAAACTCCATTAAAATACTTTCTTTACTTAAAAAATTTGAAAGTATATTGTAATTTATTCTTTTATATTTGTGGATTTAAAAGTGTATTTCCATCATAAATACAGACACATTTCCACCTGCCATTACCTTATGTTCACTTTTATTCCACGTTTGCAATATTGTCAATTCTTTATATATCATTTTTATTTCTATTTACATTCTATTCTCTCCTGTATTCATTGAAAATGCAAATACCTTAAATATAATTATGTTTATTTTGAATATTTATTTTGAATATTCTTGGCCAATGAAGCAGTTTCTAATTTGTGCTTTTTGATAACGTCGTTAAAATCTAAAAGTCCCAGCATGCTTTGCTGATTTAGAAGATTCTCTAATGCAGCTTTTTGGGCGACATTATCAGTAGTTTTTAACTAGGGGTCTTAAAGTCAGCTGGCCGGGGGTCAATTCTGTCTTGTTTTTGTGTGTTTTTATTTTAACTAGATAATAAAAGCTCTATAAATGATGACATTTGATGATCTTTTTCTCTTAACCCTTGTGTTATCTCAGGGTCAAAGTGACCCGGTGGCGGTTTTGAGGTTGAACAAGGAAATGTTTCTCACCTTCCTCAGGGCCTGGTTGGTCTGGAGACCCCAGCCCCGGCTGTCCGTCTTCATCACCTCCGTCTCTGCGTACTGACGTTTGGTGAAGCACTGGTTCTCGCAGATCTCACCGGCAGGACAGACCTGGTGGAGACGAACATGTTGTTGCTGGAAGTTTAGCTACAACTCTAGACGTATATCATCGTAGATGTCAGCAGATTATTCAATGGTTCAATTTAACATTTTAAACGTTTACATTTTGTTTCGAAAAATTTTGAATCGTTTTTGTATTGAAATATTGAATTTTTGTTTGTATAATTGAATTTAAAAATGTAAATATATATATATAAAAAAACCTTTTTACACATAGAGTTTGATATTCTAATTCCAATTATTCAAAAATAAAATGTCCAAATTCTATATTTTTAAATTCAATATAAAATGTTGGTTTAATAGTGCCATCATTTTACAGTCAAACATTTGAAAATGTCATCATTGTATTTTTTTAATACATAGAGTTTGATATTTTTGAAATTCTAATCTTCCCAAAAATAAATGTAAATAAAAATGTATTCGTTTTTTATTTGTACCCTTTAAAATTCAATATAAAAACATTTTTAATTTTTTTGTTTTTTTGTTTACAGAAACAACAAACGTATGCTTAAAATCTATTAAAATTCAATGATAAAAAAATATACATTAATTGCTTAAAATAACAACATTTCAATAAAAAAAAAAGGTTTGAAATGTTAACTTGAACAGTTCAATATTCTTGTGACACTGATACTCTTGACAATACGTTCAGTAAATCTGCAGGAAGTGCACCGACCTGTGGATGACACTCGTACTGCAGCATGCGGTTCAAACACTGGGAGTCCAGGCTACAGGGATGCTCGTCCGTGGACCGACAGTTGCATCTTGGGATTTCTGACAGGTCGGCGATGTGCACCTGTACCTTCCCCACGGGTTTGTTGGCCTGAAACAACAACGACGACTCGTCAGTCAAACCCTCCCCGCGACCTTCACTCCCTCGTGTTACCTTGATGACTTTGTACGGCGGCGGCTTGCGGGAGTTGCGCTCCTGCTCCAACGCTTCCCGGCTCTCCCTCTGAGCCTTGAGCTCCTGAAACCGCCGTGCGGCTTCTTCCAGCGCTGAAGACAAAGACGACACGTTTCAGACCCTTGACCTTTCCTGCTTGACGACGTCACTCCTACCTTTCTTGAAGGTTTTGTTCATGTTGATCTGACCGGTGACGAAGTTCTTGTCGTTCTCGACGTACGGGAAGACGCGACCCTGGTTGATCCAGTAGTAGTCATGTGATCCGAAGAAGAAGACGGGGAAGTCGCCGATGTCGTGGCGAAGGCTCTGAATGTTGGACGGCACCAAGCGAGGGTTGCAGATCTCTGCCGGCCACCACCTGCCGGAGGACGAGACGCTTGAATGTTCAGCCAAATCCACATTATCAGCAGATCATTTTAATAGAATCTATTATTATTATTTAATTAAAAATATCATGTTTAATTCGTGTTCATAACTCCCTCGCACTACCCAACCTGGCAGTAACAGACATATCACGATACAGGGTCAACGATATATTGCGATATATAGTCATACTGCAGTAACAAGGATATATTTGTAGTATTGTCGAGTACTTGACTCTGGTGTTGTAATACTGTAGTAACAAGGATATATTTGTATTATTGTCCAGTACTTTACTCTGGTGTTGTAATACTGTAGTAACAAGTATATATTTATAGTATTGTCCAGTACTTGACTCTGGTGTTTGATACTGTAGTAACAAGGATATATGTGTAGTATTGTCGAGTACTTGACTCAAGTGTTTGATACTGTAGTAACAAGTATATATTTGTAGTATTGTCGAGTACTTGACTCTAGTGTTTGATACTGTAGTAACAAGGATATATGTGTAGTATTGTCGAGTACTTGACTCTGGTGTTTGATACTGTAGTAACAAGTATATATTTGTAGTATTATCCAGTACTTGACTCTGGTGTTGTAATACTGTAGTAACAAGTATATATTTGTATTATTGTCCAGTACTTGACTCTGGTGTTGTAGTATTTACAGACCGCATGACTCTTGACGAAGTCGTAACTGCTTTCATTTGTTTCTAAACCAAAATGGGTCCTTTAGCTTTAATAGAGGCTTGATCCGACTGTATCCTCTCATCCTCAGTCAGCCACAGGTTTCAAGTCACGCATTTTAATCGTATACGAGTGAGAAAGAACCACACAGAGTTTACATCTCTTTAAGTTTGACTCCTTTCTGAAGCACAGAGCTGTTAGTTCGCTGTTACAGTCAACATATCCACATGGACGCTCATCTTGAGTTTGACACGTGCTCTGGATGAAGAGTCACAATTTTCTCTCCATATTTGCACCAACACAGTCCATAAAACCACCTCATATCAATGAAATGAACAGAACCTTAAACACTACATTTATATATTATTAATATTGTATATTTAAAGAGTTTGCAGGAGAATGTTGATGAGATTATCTTTTCAAATCGGGCCGACTGGTTGGTGGAGGAGAGAGTGTAACGTTCACACACTCACCTGTAGTTGCCCAGTTTGACCCAGACTATCTGTTTGTAGTGCGGTTTCTTCCCGGCCCTGCAGTCGCTGCAGGACCACGACCCCTCGGGCATCTCCATCTCCAGACACTCCGGGTGGAAGGAAGCTGGACACGAGTCGCAGCACAGCAACTTGCCTCCTACATGTGTGTGTTTGTGTGTGTGTGTGTGTGTGTGTGTGTGTGTGTTGGTGAGCAAAGAAAGGAGGAGGGTACAATTAGGTGATGCAGAAAAACCACCTGGACAAACTCTGAATCTCATTCGCAGACATACGTGGAGTGAACAGTGGAATTCTTGGGATGAGGAAATGAGTTTTCAAAGTGATACAAATATCTAAAGGAGGTTTTGGGGGCCACTATGGGTGGGGTGTGGGGGGTCCTGGACTTGTGCTCAATAACTTCCAACACAGCACGTCTGGCAATCAGATTCAGAGCAATGTACCGAGGTCAGTGCACGGGGAACACATGCAGTAGCGCACGAGCCGGAGCAGCCAATGAATCTGAGGTACATGTATAAAGAATTAGCAAAAAAAAGAAAACATGCCCCCCCCCCCCCTAAAAAAAAAAAGGCAACCTTTACTTTCTTCATCCTGCACAGGCCAGCTTTATATGAATCTTATTTCTGTCAATTATTAAGATGCAGGATGAAGACATTGCTGTCACAAATACCAAAAAAAGTTATCAAGAAAATTCAGTTTTTAGGTCTTATTTGAAAAAAAATACTAGTTTCTTTATCTTACGACTATTGACATGTGTTATCTAATGGTTCAGGATTCACCACAAACTTTCTACGCTCTTCACCATCAAAGTATATCTTTAAAAAAAAACTAAAAATGTATTCCATCCAAGGCAGGTCAAATGCCGAGTTAAAAAAAAGAAGAAAAAAGGGGGTGGGGCTTAATTTCATTTCTGTCAGTCAAAAAACAATCAGCAGGAAGCGTCAGGAGGAGACGAGGGTGGGCGGAGCCTCCTCAGATCCAAAGCAAAGCCTGCAGTTAAACAAGCAGAGAAGCAAACAAACCACGGATCGTCCAGCGTCAGGGAAAAAGAGTTTTCGACAGCGATTATACCGTCTCGGGCAGAGACAGGAGAGAGTTTCTCTTACCTTACTTGAATTTATCGTTAGAATATAGCCTTGGGGGTTCACTAGACTCACAGTGGGCCACATGCAAAAACGGACCCTAATAAAACGTAATTGTGATTTTGAGGAAGTTTTACTCTCAGACAAGGAGGATTGAAAATGATTTTTAAAAACTATAATTTCGACTACAATTTAATGCCTTGAAATGTTGTGTTTTAACGTGATTTTGTGCCTGCCAAAGAGAAATGTTCTTATTTTGAAATGAAAATTGAAGTTTAGATTTGTTTAGAGGGCCTTTATCCATTGATGCATGGTGTTAGAAGTGGGATGGTCACTTGAGGCCCCTGGGAGCCAGCAAGACTGATGCGAACAGGGGACCACCAGAGGGATAATGGAACCCCTGTGTGAGGAACCAAAGGACTCGTGAACAGGAGCGAGCAATATTTATGGTGTTTTGCTATTAAAGACAGAATATTATTTGGCCATAGGTATATATAAATATAAATATATATATATATATAAACACACATATATATGTATATAATTAACGCACAGTTATCAGTGTGTTTTCTGTCAAGTTAGCTACTAAAAAATTGCCAACTTTAGTCAAGTTTGGTTGGTTGATTTTAGCCCAGCATGGAATCCCTTCAGGAGGCTTAAGCTACATGTAGGTAATGTTTGAGAGAATATATCCTTCCATCCTTAGGTAGGTTCAGTTTAAGACTTCCTGGTTAAGATAAAAAAAGATTTGAAAAAAAATCAGCTGATATCTTCAACTTCAACCATTGTCCGTCAAAAGCAGACTTATCAATTTGTTTCATATAAGTTTAGGATTCAACAAGGATCTTTTACCTTTGCGATTCTTTTAGCACTATTTAAAGATTAAAATATACTTTTGTTGTATTATTTAGTGTTTATTGGAGCCTAATGACAGAACAAGACTATACAACTTAAGTCCAAATCCAGCCATTCAGCCATAAATCATGAATGTTTTGTCAAAAAAGTGATAAAGCCGATATTTTACGTCGGTTTTCGGCAAAGGCCTCTTACTAACGGTGAGCCGAGGAGCTCCTCTTTAGCAACATGGTCCTCTTAAAGCGACATAAAGTTCTCACAGAAAATAGAAACTGCAAATGGATCGAAAAGTACCTAAACCAAGCAAATGTTCAAGGTTTTGACTTGTGTGTCACGATATATGGGCCATTGTGTAACTATTTTTTATATGGGTTTGCCTAACATTCAAACAGGAAACATGTAGAGGTGTTGACCGAAATTTCTGTTGGATTGAACCGTTTTAGAATCCTACAATTTTTCCCCCGATGTCTTGAGAAACAGATCCGGCTCAAGCGCGGCAACATGGACAGGGGTGGCTGGGAAACGTTGTTGCATGCGGCCCACAGCTCGTGTTAATGTGTTAGGGATTAAAGGGGTTGTCGCCGCCGTGCATTCAAATTAACTGTGGACTGGACCAGTTAATGAATGTAGCGCCTCCAGGCTTTGAAATGAAAAGTTGCATACGACAGGGAAACTAAAAAGGGAGCAGGCATTAAGACAAACACAGACCAGTGGGACAAAAGGAGAAAGAGAAAAACTGTTCAGTTACCTTTCCCAACATTCTTTTTGGTAGCTGACGAAGGAGAGGGAATCATAGGTAATTTCAACTCAGCACGATTTGACTCAGTCAGAAGGTAGTGGGACTTATAGGCATATGAACTTAATATGGTGTCAGTAAGGTCTTGCACTAACAGCCCTACACAAGACACACAGGAAGAGACGGGGGTGAGCCGCAGTCAAACTCCAGATGACCCAAATATTCACAGCAGAGAAAGAACACGCTCGCACACAAACACTCACGCCGTTATAAAAACACAAGAGAGAAAACAGGTAGAGCAATGTTTGAGCCCCGAAACAAAGAGGCCAAACAGTGCACTCGACTTAGAGTCGGACATGACGGGTGGATCGGGAGTCAATAGATGAGTTCTGACTTGAACCGAGCAGGACAAGGGATCAGATCCAATGGAGGGCGACGGGTTGGTTTAGAGCCGTGGTCACCAGGAGACTCGCACAATAACCTTCAACGAATATCGTTAACTAACCTTTCAGCACCGTGACTTTAACTAGTTGTCTAATTTCTCTTATTCTGTACTTAATCGCATGCAGTTGATACGAAACTCAGCAGCGAGAATTCTGAGCCGCTCTAGTAGAAGAACTCACATTTCTCCGATCCTTAAAACTCTTCACTGGCTGCCAGTTTCTTTCAGGATCAACTTTAAAATTCTGGTTCTTACTTTCAGATCTATTCATGGTCAAACCTTCCATCAGTGATCTGATCCAGACTTACACCCCAGCTCGGGCTCTGAGGTCTGTGGACCAGAATCTACTGATGGTTCCTCGCACACGGTTCAGGACCAGAGGAGAGAAATCCTTCCAGACTGTTGCTCCTAAGCTTTGGAACCATCTCTGTGTTTGATGATCTACTGACTCCTTCAAGAAACATCTTAAGACGTTTCTATTTGTTCAGGCTTTTCCTTGATTTTCTGGAACTCCTGTTGTGTTATCAGTTTTATCTTGACCTTTAAAGTATATACTTTATTGAATATTGTTTTGATTGTTTAAGCGCTTTGTGACCCTGGTCTGGAAAAGCTCTTTATAAATACAAATTACTTACTTACTTAATGTCCTCAATAACTTTCAATGTCTAGTTGAAGCGAAATCTATTTTTTTTTTTATTAAAATTCTGTGTTCTCGCACACATTTTTTTTTTCAAGATAACAATTAATGCAGATGATTTTCTTTAAATGGTTCATTTTACAGTATCACACCAAATATAATGTAACTTGTACGTCAACTAGAAAATTATCATCGTTATTTGTAAAAAATATAAACCTATTAAACGACATCCAGGTACATGATATTGATACAAGTTCCTCATCAACACGTTGTTTTACTTGAGAGTTTCTGCTTGTCTTTTATTCTCTGATCGAAACTGTGCACGTGGTGTGGCAGTGAAATGGGTCCCTGCTGAAACACGTTCCCACAGTCACTTGAGGTGTATGTGGTATCAACTAGTAACAGCGGTATTTGAAATATTCATCTCAAAAATGAAGCTTCATAACATCAAGTAATTTCATTTCAACATTTATTCAACACTCCCTAAATCTCGATTACCCATAATGCATGTTGACATAAAAAATGTAATTTGTTGTGAGCAAATGGATGTTTGCACATGGGAACTAAGGGACTTATTTTGTGTTTCTCAGTCTCAGATATATTTCTTGTTTTTATTAGAGCAGAGGCTTAAACTTAAAAAAATATTTACCAATTGAGGTCTCAGGCCAAATAAAATGTAAACGTATTTAACCACACAATAGATAACAGGAAGTATGAGTCTGATCCTTCCTTTATTAAACCTCTAAATTCCTTTTACTCATCATCAGTTTTTAATCATACCTTAAGTCTCTATATTATTGTCAAGATCCATCATCTCTGTCCCTTATCTTATCTTAAACACTGCCATATTTATAAGTCTGGCACTCTGGTGTCTCACAGCGACGTGTTCTCTGGCGACCACTGCTTTAACCCCCCGGTGTTGCCGCCTCATGAAATCGACATTCACCAGATTAACGTCCCGTCGTGCAGGTCAGAGCGATACGTTGGAGGATGGAGGGTCTGGGAGCGGTGGGTGAGAGGAAAGTGGGCGGGGCTTACCTCGGGCACACAGGAAGCACCAGCCCACGTTGACGGGGGAGGTGAGGAGGCCGTTCTTCTTGGTGCTGCCGTGGTTGCTGCAGATCATGATGTGGTGCGTGAGGACCATGCTGCCCGCCGCCACGCAGCCGTCGCCCGTGTGATACGCCACCGGGCAGCGGATGCAGCGCGTGATCCGCCCTGGTGGTCAGAAGTGGTGAATGACACCGGAGTTAAGTTTTCACTAAAACTTTATTGAAAATAATTCGACTCTAGTGGTTGAAGCTATTCTAGTTTAACTCGTTGAACCTGCACACAGATTATTTAAGTGCAACATATTTAGAATTCTTTCAGAATATTTGAAGTGTGATGCTTCGTATCAGACCATCAGTCTTACTTGACGAGCCTCGTAGTAGCTTTCTAACAATTTCATTTATTTTGATTCATTTAAACATTTAAAAACACTAAGATGAACATGAACACAACGTTTCATGATTAGTTTGAGGCCCCTTTTTACTTTTGAGCTTTTTTTTTGAGTATTTATTGTTCCTCCAAATTATATGGTAGTCATTTAAAATAATATTTCAAAGAAACGTTGTTTTTTTTTATCATATTAATATACATACCTTTTTTATTTAGCTTTATTAGCTTTTTTTAGAACTTTGTTCTTTCTTACAGTGGCTTGAGTTCCATTAGAATATTGTATGTTTATATTTAACAACTAAAATGTTACCATTTGAAATGTTTTTTAATTTTAAATTTTGTTGAAAAAACAAACATTTTCAAGCACTGAATTTAATTAAATCATTTCTATATTAAAAGACGCAACTATTATTTTTAATAATTGAATTCAGAAATTAGTATTTTCAAATGTTGAACATGTTTTTTTTAACAACGGTTCATTCATAATAGATATTATTAAAAAATTAAATCATTATTTTACACATAAAGCTTGGAATCATTATTCAAAAATACATTTTAATATGTGTAGCCTTTTACATTCAATATAGAAATATTGTTGCTATCAGATCAAGTAGCTCTGTATTTTTTTCATGTTGTAGTTTCTGAATTCAAATCAAAATCTATGTATAAAAAAAATGAATTCACTTTTAAATTTTCAATTCTTTAAATTAAAATAAACAAATTTAACCTTTCAATATAACAGTGTTGAGCTAGATTATTCCAAAAAATAATTAAATGTTTAAAAAGATTCAACATTTGAAATTTAAAATTCAACCATCCAATAATCTGATGGCACTGATATACTTATATAAACATTCATTTAGATAGTAGTTCAACTCATTCAACCCCATATTAAAATATCATACATTTGCAGATTAAGTTGGAGAAATTATTTCAGAATATTTAAAAGGACCTTGAATTAATCAGATGCTTTCGGCAACAACTATACTCAAGTATTGGTCAACAAGTAACTTCTGTGTTACCTTTACTGGCTCGCTGCAGGTCTTTCTCCAGGCAGCAGGTGGCGCAGCTGTGTTGGGGGCAGCAAAACCCTCCCCCGGTGCAGACGGTGGCACCCGGGAGTTTGCGGACACAATCCTCGTGGTAGTAACAACCGCAGCCCGACACGGAGCAGCGCGTGACCTCGCGACCCGCCGACTTACAGCTGAAGCACTGGTGAGAGCCTGGAAACGACACGACAACAAAGAGTCAAACAAACTCATGCGTGGAAAATGACAAACATCCGCTCACCGTCTCTACACTCCAGACAAGTGAACCTTCCGTCCGTGAGAGTCGTCAGCCCGAGACAGTCCAGGTGGAACTGTCTGTTGCAGTCGCCCTCGCACACCACCAGACCTTCGCCGTACGCCTCACAGATCTTGAAAATCACACGATCAGAAATGACATGTCGGTTAAAAAGTGTTAATCCAAATGAATGAGATGTTGAATCTCACCTGGCAGACGGTGTCTCTCTTTCCGCTGCTGCTGTCCTGACGAGACAGACCCGAGTCCACCGACTGAGTATCAGAGGCGTCTGCGTCGGCAGCCGCAGGACTATCCAGACTCTTCCCAAATAATCCCTGCGGAGAAACAGATCCGTCACCAAACACTGACCGACATTTTATCCTATTTGTATAGAATATTTAATGTTAATCTGTATTCAACAACAATGGCGGTGAAGAAAAGAAGCCACGTATGGAGCTACGATCTTTAAACACGTACCTGGGGATCGTTGAGGCCCCTGGAGTCCGAGTCAGACGTGTCTCTGTACTGAGAAGAAGCCATTTCCACATCCGTCGAGGCTCGGCTGCGTTTCTTCAAGGGCTTACATGCGTCTGAGATCTCACTGGCTCCTGAGAGGAGGACACCAGGGAAGTTATACTTCCATTTAAGAGAATGTTTGAGTTGAGAATACGACTTGAAACTGGGAGTATTTACCTTTCTGAGAGCCGGTCTTGAGGGTGGTCTCGGGAGCCATTTCAGCCTGGATTCAAGGTTAAACAGAGTCAGAGAAAGAATATAAAATAAACCTCTTTCTTCTATTTTCTATCTTCTATCTAAATACTTCAGAGGAAATTGGAAGAACAGAAACTAGCAAAGAAATGGTAAAAAGTGCAATAATGGAAGTAAATCAGTTCCATCAGAATATTTAATGGTTTAATTTAATATTTCAAATGTTCGAATGTTGTTCAAACCTGAAATTGTTGTACATTTGCAAGCATTAAATGATTTTATTTTAATAATTAAATTAAATAATATTTATATTAACAGTTAGATTTTCTTTTCAAATAATTACATTTAATTTTTTTAATTTTTATAAGTTGAATTTGATATTCTTATTCCAATTATTTGAAAATGGTATTTTAAATTCAATATTTTTTTAATTCGAAGCCTATTATAAATGATATTATAATAGAGTCACCAGACATTACCAATAGAGTACCGAGCAACTTGATCAAACTTTCAGCCAATCATGCGTGGCATAGACGATCATGTGACTGTTTTATACATTATATTTGTAATTTCAATATCAAACTCAAGGTCAAAATAAATAAAATATATAGAAAATATATAGAAAATAGTTGACTTTTTAATTTAATTATTTTTATCAAAAATCGAATCAACCCTTTAATATACAATTATTGTATTTAATTATTCAAAAATAAATAATTCATCACTCAAATAAAATGACAATATTTCAATGAAAATTCAATTCAACCATTCAATAATCTGAATATACTTACATAATACAAACCTAACTACAGTATAGCTATAGCTTAATATATTTAAAATGCAATTTGTTTGTTTTAATGTTTATATTTTTGAGTTTCTACAGATTTAAGCACAGTTTACAAGCATTTTTTTGTTGTTTTTTTTTAACCTCGCTCAAGTGAAATGAACTTTACCTGCTCTTTCTTGGTTTTCTTCTTGGGGACCGGGTCAGAACCTCTCTCTGACTCGGACCTGCTCCTCACGGAGCGTCGCTGCAGCTTTCTCTCCTGAGAGCCTGCATCAACACAAGGTTGAGTTTGGTTTTGAACGTCGGATTGTGCGTCCGACGAACCGTGTGGACTGCTGTTGGGAGACCCCGGGGAGGACATGGGCTGCGCCCCTCCGTCCTCACTCCTTTGACTCGCTGGAGACTCTCGTCTCTCCTCCATCTCTTCGTCCCCGTCGTCTCCGTCCTCCTCCACCTCTGGACTGGGCTCAGGCTTCGCCGTGCTGTCCTGCTCACAACGACAAGGACTCGTTCATAAGACTCACTCATAAGAAGTGTATGTTGGCAAGAATCTAGCGATGCGATAAATATCACGATACAATATATTGTGATAGTGTAGTAACAAGTATATATGTGTACTTTTGTCCAGTACTTGACTCTGGTGTTGTAGTATTTACAGACCACATGACTCTTGATGAAGTCGTAACTGCTTTCATTTGTTTTCAAACCAAAATATGTCCAAACATCAGCTTTAAGAGCTGCTGGAGTCACTGTATCCTCTTGTCCTCAGTCATCCTCTGGATTTCAATGTACAGAGGACGTAATGACTGCTGCCATCTAGCTGCCGGAAGTTATATTGCAACACGAAAATGAACGCTGGGTATATTTGCATGTTAATGTCAATTTGAAATCTTATTAGTTTATAATTCACACGTTTTATAAACCAAGAAAAATAAACCATTAAATAACTATTCTATATACAATTATTTAAATAGAAAAGAAAATATATTCAAGTCTTGTTGAATACGAGTACACTTAATTATTGCGATGTCTCGCCATATCAATATTTTCACACACCCTTATAAGATGTATAGTGAAACTGTAGTAACAAGGATATATGTGTAGTATTGTCGAGTACTTGACTCTGGTATTGTGATACTGTAGTAACAAGGATATATGTGTAGTATTGTCCAGTACTTGACTCTGGTGTTGTGATACTGTAGTAACAAGTATATATGTGTAGTATTGTCCAGTACTTGACTCTGGTGTTGTGATACTGTAGTAACAAGTATATATGTGTAGTATTGTCCAGTACTTGACTCTGGTGTTGTGATACTGTAGTAACAAGTATATATGTGTAGTATTGTCCAGTACTTGACTCTGGTGTTGTGATACTGTAGTAACAAGGATATATGTGTAGTATTGTCCAGTACTTGACTCTGGTATTGTGATAGTGTAGTAACAAGGATTTATGTGTAGTATTGTCCAGTACTTGACTCTGGTGTTGTGATACTGTAGTAAGTAAGTAAGTAAGTAAGTAATATATATTTATATAGCGCTTTTCGAGACCAGGGTCACAAAGAGCTTTAACAATAAAAACAATACTCAAAACAGTACATACTTCAAAGATCAAGACAACACCGAGACTCTGGTGTTGTGATAGTGTAGTAACAAGGATATATGTGTAGTATTGTCTAGTACTTGACTCTGGTGCAGAATCTACAGACCACATGACTCTTGACAAAGTCGTAACTTCTTTCATTTGTTTTGAAAATATGTACAAACATCAGCTTTAAAAGCTGCTGGAGTCCCTGTATCCTCTCGTCCTCAGTCATCATCGGGATACGACGTGATTTAATTGTTCCTTTAGCTGCGGAGGACGTAACGACTGCTGCCATCTAGCGGCCGCAGTTATATTGCAACGCAAAAATGAACACTGTTCTATACATACTATATTGAAATAATAAACCATAACAAATAAAATGTGCCATTAAAGTTAAGAATAGTTGTCTTGAATATCAACACGAATCATGAAAATCTGTTGGTTTCATTTCACACCTCCACTCACACGAACCCTCAACCTTTCATCTGCACTCACCTCGGGGGAGCAGTACCCCAGGTCGGGCTGCCGCGTCTCCTTTTCCACCCTCTCCTCTTCTGTCCTCTCCGGGGGAGACGCTTTCTTCTGCAGCAGCGGCCAATCACACTTGGTGATCTCCACATTCAGCCTCTTCATTGTGATGGAAAGAGGCAGAAGCTTCCTGGCGGCGGCGGTTTTCCAGGCCCTGACAGGTGGCGGCGAGTCGGGTCGAGGCTCGGCTTCCTCTTTGTGCTCCGGGGAGCTGGTCTCGCTCTCGTCCCCCTTCGGGCTCCCCTCCTCGTTGGCGTGAGCGTTGGCGTTGTCCTCGCTGTTTGAAATACTACACTGTCGACGCGGGAGCTGCCTCCGCGGCGGCGGCGGCTCCCGGTCCGGGGAGGACCTGGGCCCGCCGTCCTCCTTCTTGCTGGTGGACCCGCTGCAGCGCCGGCTTCGCTTCTCGGGCCGGACGGCGATCCTCTTGGCGGACGGGGGGTCGTTGGGGGCCGGGTCCACGTAGATGAAGGTGTAGGCGTCGATCCGCTCCTGCCGCGTCATCAGGAAGGCGTCCTCGGCGTGCCCGACGCCCACTTCCCACTGAGAGCGCTCCCTTTGAGGGATCGGTTTTAGAAGCTGGGGATGAGAGGAGACGTGAGGACGCGACTAAAACAAGAAAATGATCCGAAAATCAAACAAAACATTTGTCATTTGAACCCTTTATTTACGAGGTTGTCGCCATCAAACATTCACTCGGTCACCATAGAAGGCTCTAGGACCACCTAAACACAGAGCAGATTCACCTGCACCAGCGTCCAGCTTTTAACCCTTGTGTTATCTCAGGGTCAAGGAGACCCGAAGGCCCGAAAATAAAGGTGTTTGTGTCAAGGTCAACGACCTCCCTGGCTTCCATAAATACATACGCAGTGGTGGAGGTCGTTCATCTTAACCCAGAGACAACACAAGGGATACCACAAACACATTTTTTTAATTGGGCCTTCGGGTCACCTTGACCCTGAGCTGAACTCAAGGGTTAATAGAACAAAAGGTAATATTTTCTAGTCCTGTCATAGTTTAGTTTATTTACCTCTACAAGCCATGGAAGCGATCCAAACAACTATCTTTCTCTGTGGCTCAAAATAAACTTGTCAATGGATGTAAAATGTTTCCTGATGCATCGTCCACATTCCTCCTGTCCTTCATACTCTAGTTAGTGGAATAACAAACGCATCAGATGTCAGAGAAGTATTCAGGTTCTTCCTTCACATCTGGGTTGGCGTCAGGTGTGTGTCGTGGCCAAGAGTCAACATGTGACAGTAGTATCGTTCGCACAACACCAGCCTGGCGAAGGTGTAAAACACCAACAACTGGCGGCAGAGTTCTCCCAGGGTTCAGAAGCGAGGTTGAAAGGAGAGACTCAAACCTTTGTGAATCCATCTCTGCACTGCTCCGGGTCACAGTTTAATAAGGTCTGTGGTGGAGCATCAACCACACAAAGCGCTGATTTCATTCGTAAATAACGAGAATCTTCTTGGACTTTTGGAAGCTTATGTTAAATTGACTTTATTGTTCTTTTAATCGCCTCCACCGATGAAGAAATCTGAGCTCATTGTTTCAACTATAGCTAGAATTTGTTCTGCCATGACAAGGAAATAGAAATTATTTTAGTTATGTTTGTTTATTATTATTACTGTAAAAATAATTATTCTTATTCACATGTTGCTCCAAACTCTGATCTGTCTGCAGGTTTTTCACAACTTAAGTGCTTTAAAATTGATACAAAAGACAAAGTTATAAAGTAAAAAACAAGGGTTGGAAACCATTTAGGAGCTTTTATAAAAGAATATCAGTGTCATCAGAATTAGATTGAGTTAGATTGACTTTATTAATCCCTCTGGAGATCATTAAATGGTTTAACTTAACATTTCAAATGTTGAATCTTTATTAAAATGTTGTTTATTCTAAGCTTTTTTATTTATTTTAAAACATTTCTATATTTAAAATTTAAACTTGTTTTTATTTAATAATTTAATTAATTAATTTTTATATTGAAAGGGAAAACCTTTGAGTAATTTAATATAAAAAGTGTGTGTTTTTTTTTTAATAATGTGTTTTTTACATTAAGTTTAATATTTCCATTTCAATTATTTAAAAACATTAAATGCAATATTCTTTTCATGTATAGCCCTTTAAATTCAATATAAAAATGTTGGTACAATAGTACCATCATGATTGGCGGATTATATTGAATATAAAAAGGATAAGAATTTAATTTAAATTTAATTTAGAATGTTTTAATTGTGTTTTAATTTTAATCATCGGAATAAGAATATCCATCTGTATGTAAAACAAATAATTTTTCAATCAAACATTATGGACACTAGGGAGTTTATTCAGAAGGATGTACTAGCCTAATATTACTATGTTTGCTCGACTAGAAGAGAGGAATTGTGATTTTCCAAAGGATGACTTCAAACCTTCTGTTTCTCCACAGGGTTGGAAGCTTTCCGAAGCGTCTCTGCCTGCAGGTCGTCAAACTGCTGCTTCCCCTGATACACGACGATCCTCTTCTCGTGGATCCAGGCTCGCTCCGCGATGCTTCCGAAGAACTGGACGTGATACTCCCGGTGACCTGGAACCCAGAACACACTGTAAGTCGAACCCCTCCTTCGGAGCGGCTGCAGGACATCTCACCTCTGGTGTTGATCCGAGTGTGGACCTTCATCTGCGGGTCAGACGAGACCATGCAGGGCCACCACGGGTAGGTGCCCACTTTGGACCACACCAGGTCTCCGATCACAAACTCCTTACAGAAGCCGGTCTCTTGGATCACCGAAGGATGATGGACTTTAGGAACCTGAGGGAGAAAAGAAGCTCAAATGTGATCAACGGACAAAGTGTTTGAATAAAACTTTAGGTGAAAAATACTCGCCTTTGGTATCTTTGGCTCAGTTTTGATGACGGTCTTCGGAGTTCTTTCCGTTTGAGCAGCAGGAACTTCTTTAATCTGCGGCTGGACGTGGGTTTCTTCCGTCTGGCCCGCGGTACACGCTTGAGTCTGGACCTGTTGCAGGTTCTGATCCTGGACCTGCAGCAGCAGCCGGGCGCTCTTTTTCCTCTTCTCCTTCTTCCGCTCGTGTCTACGCTGAATCTGCGTGGCCTCGTTCTTCCTGGACTCCTTCTGGAGATCAAGTAGAAAAACAAAATAAGAAAACTTGAGTTAAAACGACGTCTCTTTCCTAGAATTTGGCAGCTTTGAAAAGATGTTGAAAATGAGATCATGAGTAAAAGACAATAAAGGTTTTATAAGATAGACTTGAGAGTTATAATGAGACACTTTCATGAATGTTTTATACCAACGTTCAGTAAATAACTATTACATTCACTCAAGTTTCTGGGATTTAATAGTTTTTGCTTCAGTCTTACAAACAATAAAGATGAAATGTTAAGACTCCACATACTTTACTTTACCATAGCATCTACTTTTACTACCATCTATTTAAAATAAGCAAAGACGGTTAGAAGAAAACATTTTTATTTTATTTTATTTTATTCTATTTTATTTTGTTAATAGTGTTAAATTTCTAATTTTGTAAATAATTTGTATATTTTTAAGATCGTTTTTATTTTATTTTGTATATATATATATTTTTTCAACTGTGCTGTTGTAAAAGTGTGTTTCCCCTCTGGGGATGAATAAAGATTTTCTATTCTATTCTATTCAAATTTTGCCTCAATTTACAGTAAAAAATGATCCACTTTTTTATCCTTCACTTCTTCACTTCTCCTCCCTTTTAAAAACACATTTTTAAAGACTTATTTTGTGCTGTTTTAATGTATTGTCATTTTTAAAATCAATCATGTTTGTTTTATATCTGTATTTATGATACTAAATTTACAAATATAATTTTTTATCATAAGATAAGAAACACCTTTATTTTGGTCCCAGATGTGGGTACATTTGAACAGCAGCACTGAATTATTATTATTATTACAAATTTGTATTTTACTGGAAAAAACATCTCCAGAATAACTAAAGAAATCAAATCATAAGAAATATATATACACTACAACAATAAACAGTAAGTATGGACAGTAAAATTTCATGAATTTGATATTATTATTTGTGAAATACATCAAAACTCTTTCCACCTCTTTATATAATTAAAATAAGATAAAGTTTTCTTTTTCAGTCCTCTTTTATTTTTTTTATCTTTAGATATTACTTTAATAAAAAAAGATTGTGTATAATGAGACGAAGTAAATGTCTCTACCTGAAAACAAAATACATTCAAAACATTAAATCTAAAATCTTGATCAATTTCTTTGCCTTCCTCAAGAATTACAGGTTATTTAAACAACAATTGCCAGAATTTCTGGCCTTCGAATGGATGTCAAATTTCCTGTTTGAAAACGCTATAGTTATTACTCCACCTCTGCTGTTATTACCATTTAAGATTGACTTCTGAGCGTAAATATTTTCTTAAACTTCTGAAACAAACGCTTTGCCTCGTGACTTCCTCGCTTGTTCCTGTTTCATAGCTTCATCATTCAATGGTTTTGAACCCCGTGTTCCAGACACACCTGAAGCTCCTGCAGCAGGTCTCCACACAGCGCAGACTCAAACAGCTCCTTCCCGTTCTGGTACGTCTTGATGATCTTCAGCTTGATCTCCGGAGAGCTGGTCTTCTTCAGGACGCCGCTGGCGTGGGTGGACAGGACGTTGGAAGGGTGCGAGGAAGGAGTGCTGTCCACCAGGGAGGGCGGCGGGCTGGACGAGGGCAGGTGCAGAGGCGGAGGCGGGGGCAGCGTGTGGGTCATGATGTGGGGCGTCTGCGAGAGGTGGTGCTGTGTGGGCAGGGGCAGCGGCGGGGGGCTCTGTTGGTGCGTATGGATGTGAGGCTGGCTGGTGTGGAAGTGGTGGGCGTGATGATGGGGGTGATGATGATGGTGATGGGAGTGCAGGAGATGGGGGTGGTGCGTCGGCAGCGGGGGCGATATGGGGGACAGGGGTCTCTCCTGGAGACCCGGGCCTCTCAGGACCGTGCCCTCCACCGGCATGAGGCCGTGGTCGCCGTAAGTGCGGATCGCCCCGAAGCCGTTGGCCGAGCCGTTGGGAAACTGAGAGTACAGAGAGAACTTGGCCTGTGGCTCGTACATGCCCAGGCCCGGGGGGTACCCGTTGGACACGTGAGGCATGTCCTCCGACGCTGAGGGCGGGTAGGAAAACTCTGCATCCAAGGCAGCATCGTAGGAGGGACCACCATCCTCACCCGGGTCGCTGCCGGTGTCACAGGTGCCTTCCTGTCTGATGTTGGCCGAGTCAATGAGCTGAGGGGGTTGCTGAATTGTATTTCCCATGATCCCTTGCATGAAAGAGAAGGAGAAATCCATTGTTGTGCTCCTGCATCCTTAACTGTCTTTTTCTTTGACTGGACCTGCAGGAGAAACAGGATGTTATTGAGTAAGAAGAGGCGAGATGAGCCAAAAAAAAGTTGCTCCGAGACAACTTGAGGAGGAAATTATGTAGAATCCCAGATGTGGCGTTCAAGAACAAGATATGTAACTAGGCTGGAACTACTTTTGTACTACATGTTTCTTTCTGTTACAGTTTATATACATTTCAATTAGGGGAGGTTTTTCTTTAATATTGTATTTTGTTTTGTGTGCAACAAAATCAGAATTCATTGCAGAGATAACTCTACAGTTCACATGACAATAAACCTCTTTTATCTTTTAAATTATGCAAAACTGGATGTACAAGTATGCACACATAAAACATGTTTCGCTTTATTATTAGTATTAGAAAAATGAAATAAACGTTTTTCTTTAACACATGGACTTCTGCAAAGTTTACTAAAAGTTGTTTAACCAAAAACTATATATCGAGACATGCTTTTAAAAGTATTTAATTTAATAAAAACAATAAATCATGTAATTAAAGCAGATTAAATGTCTTTTTCATTGTCGATTCAAAATGTTATGCTTTCAAGGGAAACATTTGTTTGTAAAACCAGGTGTATGCACAAGTTACTAATGTTTTACCAAATGAAAGTTCATTAAATAACAAAACCTTTTTTTTTCTCACTAAAATCTGCTTATAGATATATAAATAGAAAAACAAAAACTTCAGCTGTGTTAACAGTGAACTAACACACTTTAAAAAAAAATAAAACTGAATGTCTCAAGTATGCAAAGGTAACAAATGTTTCACCACTGATTCTCTTCTTTATAAAAAAAAAAAATTGCTCGGATACATCATTTATCAAACAGAGAAAAATATTTTTTATTTAATTAATGTATGACAAAAAATAAAATAAAAAACGTATTCAAGCATAAATCTCTGCTGAGTTTAGTAAAGTAGTTTGACGAAAAACTCATCCTATGTCTTTGTTAAGGGTGAAATGATAGACATTTTTTGAAGAGTATTCGATAAAGACACTGTAAATTATTTGCAATGAAATCAGATTCAATTTCAAAATCAGATGTTTCAAGTATGCATAAGTAATAACAAATGTTTTGCCACTTTTTCCCTTTTTTATGAAAATAAATCATTCAGGAACATCATTGATTAAACAAAACATGTTTGTTTTTTATCTTGTGAATGTATGACCAAAAACAATAAATATGTATTGCATTAATACATGAACTTCTGCTGACTATTAAAGTAGTTTCACCCAAACTGTGCTAAACTGTGAACTAATACACATTTTTCAAAGTCAATATTTTTAAAATTTCTCTTTTATTGCAGATATTATTCATTTACTTTATGCTTTCAAGAGAAACATTTTAAATAAAACTTGATGATTTAAGGATGCACAAGTATTTTTCTTTGTCTGTTTTGATGAAATATTTAAGAGAACAACATTAATAAAACAAGCATTAACAACTTAACAGAGAAATTCTTTTCATTTGGTAAAGGTTTGACAGAAAATAAAAGGGGGAAAACTTCTGCTGAGTTTAGTAAATTAGTTTGATATGAACTATAAATACCCAGCTGTGTCAACAGTGAACTGATACTCCAAGAGTAAGTAAGTAAGTAATTTTTATTTGTGTAGCGCTTTTCCAGACCAGGGTCACAAGGCGCTTAAACAATCAAAACAATATTCAATAAAGTATATACTTTAAAGGTCAAGATAAAACTGATAACACAACAGGAGTTCCAGAAAATCAAGGAAAAGCCTGAACAAATAAAAACCTTAATACAAACTTAAATAATTCTCATTTTTAAGATTGCATTTGTCAACATCATCTTTGCAAAACCTCTGGAGGAGCTGATGTCTTGAACAAAACAAAGAATCTGCACAGATATCTGCATAAATAAAAATGAAATATTAGTGCAAATGATTTGAAGTATTGAAATAAAACAATCTTCTTTTCACTGTCAAGTCAAACTGGTCGCATCCTTGACCAGCAGAGGTGAGTGAGGTGATGTAAACATCCCCCCAAAAAAGGTGTCAACCTATGGTCAAAAGCCACGTAAACTAATAAAAGATATGAATCAAAGTCCACAGATGAGGTGTGCAGAATAAAAAGCACACGAATGTAGGACTTGATGTGTGTTGTTTTTGTTTTCAAAAGACTGCGCTGAGACGAGATGTACTGCTGGGTGATCCTGTAGCATTCTGCGATGTTAGCTCGGATGCTAATGTGGCATCAAAGAGGTGAAGTTATAACGATGAGCACCGGCGGAAAAACACCCCGAAAAACGAAACGCCCACACCGGGCGTGTATATAGTGGATATGATGTTATTATTTTGTTGAAGTAGGCGAGCTGGACCACACATGGATTGAGATGAAAAGGGGGGAAGCTAACGTCGGCTAGGCTAACAGTACGCTGCCAATATGGCTGCCTTTGCCCCTTTAAATCAAATTGTCTGGCGTGACCAAAACAACCATCGGGAGCGATTGTTTAGTGAGAATGTTTGGGGGGGGAGGTTGGAAAAATGGACGTGTGAGGAGAAAACGGGACGAGATGAGGGGGTCTCACGACGAGGATCGAGTGCAAACACGCCAGAGAGAGGAGCTCACATTTTCACTACAAATGCAGGCGAATAAAGATGCCAATACCTTCAGCGTGTCCCATTCTAAACACATACACCAGCCAGCAGCGACTCCTCGTTTAATCTATGTGCGGGGAAAATAAAAAAAAATAAAAAATATTCCTGTTATATTGATAAAGCGCAGGCCTTTCGTTTTTTAACGCGATTCTCTGCTCGGAGGAGGAGGGGGATGTTACGCTATCTGCTCGCTGCCCAATCCAGAAGCCAGGCGCTTCTTCAGGGGATTTTAGTGACACACAAATATGTTCGATTCGCGCCCCTCCTGTGTGCGATCGTCTGGATTTAGCTCAACAACAAAAAAAAAAGCTCCTATTATTAGCCCCTGGATCTGGTCCTGGTCTGGTCCAGATTACACCGGCTTCACACCGGAGGATGGACCGCAGCACACCGGGATGTGTAGTTTGGTGTTGAGCACCAGAAGAAAAAAAAAAAAGAAAGACTGAGGTTCTGCTCATCAAATCTTCACAAAAAAACCGTTTATTTTTTGAAGTACCAGGGAATACAGTTGGACAGACAACATGTGTTTATTTTCCACAATTTTAGCCATAAGCCTTCAAATATATGTATATCTGCAGTGGTTCTACTCAACCCAACATCCCTCTTTTTTCAAAGATTTCTAATTCATATTTTAAAAAGTATTTGCGTTACAAAGTGTGATGCTTTTATTGACTTGCTGCAAGTAAGTAAGTAAGTCATTTTTATTTGTATAGCGCTTTTCCAGACCAGGGTCACAAAGCGCTTAAACAATCAAAACAATATTCAATAAAGTATATATTTTAAAGGTCAAGATAAAACTGATAACACAACAGGAGTTCCAGAAAATCAAAGAAAAGCCTGAACAAATAAAAACGTCTTAAGATGTTTCTTAAAGGAGTCAGTTGACTCCATCAAGCGCAAAGAGAGAGAGAAGATGGTTCCAAAGCTTCGGAGCAACAGTCTGGAAGGATTTCTCTCCTCTGGTCCTGAAACCTGTGCGAGGAACCATCAGTAGATTCTGATCCACAGACCTCAGAGCCCGAGCTGGGATGTAAATCTGGATCAGATCACTGATGGAAGGTCTGACCATGAATAGATCTGAAAGTAAGAACCAGAATTTTAAAGTTGATCCTGAAAGAAACTGGAAGCCAGTGAAGAGCTTTAAGGATCGGAGAAATGTGAGTTCTTCTACTAGAGCGGCTCAGAATTCTCGCTGCAGAGTTCTGAATCAACTGCAGGCGAGACAGATCCCTCTTGTTAAGAGATGAAAATAAACTGTTGCAGTAGTCCAGGCGAGAAGAAACAAACGCATGGATTATGTAGTATCTGCAGTGGTTCTACTCAACCCAACAGCCCTCTATTTTTTCAAAGATTTCTAATTCATGTTTTAAAAAGTATTTGCGTTACAAAGTGTGATGCTTTTATTTACTTGTTACAAGCGAGGGAAATAAATCATCTTCCACTGTCTCTTGTTGATATTTACTGATCTAGAAGTTAAGACAATAAAATGTTTGTGTCACGATATATTGAAAACAAAGCGTTAGAATTATCCCCTGACGTTTTTATTTCAAACCCAATGTTCGTCCTTTTTCATTTTAAATGTACCATTCGTTCTTTTCCGTTGTAAAAATAAATATGCCTTATGTTTTTAAAACATTAATTGCTTTTATTTCATTTATTCCAATTTCAAGGCTCATTTCATTTAAACCTGGATATTATATTACCTTTTAAGTAATACAAATTTTGGCTGCCATTGCGCTGTGAAATGTACCATCCCATAATACTTTTCTAGAGCCTCTTTGCGTCAGATGCTTTGTCCATAGTTATTGTACCCTTATTATTATCGGGTGTCCCCGGTAAAACATATTCGTTTTAATGACAGGATTTACATTGCAGGGTTGGGAAAAAACTTGTGTTGTGTTGGCGCCTGTTTCTGCTTTTGTAGGTGAAACGTTGGCTCCTGTTGCTGATTTTGTAGGTGAAACGTTGGCTCCTGTAGCTGATTTTGTTGGTGAAATGTTGGCTCCTGTTGCTGATTTTGTAGGTGAAACGTGGGCTCCTGTTGCTGATTTCGTAGGTGAAACGTTGGCTCCTGTTGCTGATTTTGTAGGTGAAACTTTAGCTCCTGTAGCTGATTTTGTAGGTGAAACGTTGGCTCCTGTAGCTGACTTTGTAGGTGAAACGTTGGCTCCTGTTGCTGCTTTTGTAGGTGAAACGTTGGCTCCTGTTGCTGATTTTGTAGGTGAAACGTTGGCTCCTGTAGCTGATTTGTAGGTGAAACGTTGGCTCCTGTTGCTGCTTTTGTAGGTGAAACGTTGGCTCCTGTAGCTGATTTTGTAGGTGAAACGTTGGCTCCTGTTTCTGCTTTTGTAGGTGAAACGTTGGCTTCTGTTGCTGATTTTGTAGGTGAAATGTTGGCTCCTGTAGCTGATTTTGTAGGTGAAACGTTGGCTCCTGTTGCTGATTTTGTAGGTGAAACGTTGGCTCCTGTAGCTGATTTTGTAGGTGAAACGTTGGCTCCTGTTGCTGATTTTGTAGGTGAAACGTTGGCTCCTGTAGCTGATTTTGTAGGTGAAACGTGGGCTCCTGTTGCTGATTTCGTAGGTGAAACGTTGGCTCCTGTTGCTGATTTTGTAGGTGAAACTTTAGCTCCTGTAGCTGATTTTGTAGGTGAAACGTTGGCTCCTGTAGCTGACTTTGTAGGTGAAACGTTGGCTCCTGTTGCTGCTTTTGTAGGTGAAACGTTGGCTCCTGTTGCTGATTTTGTAGGTGAAACGTTGGCTCCTGTAGCTGATTTGTAGGTGAAACGTTGGCTCCTGTTGCTGATTTTGTAGTGAAACGTTGGCTCCTGTAGCTGATTTTGTAGGTGAAACGTTGGCTCCTGTAGCTGATTTTGTAGGTGAAACGTTGGCTCCTGTTGCTGCTTTTGTGGGTGAAACGTTGGCTCCTGTAGCTGATTTTGTAGGTGAAACGTTGGCTCCTGTTGCGGATTTTGTAGGTGAAACGTTTGCTCCTGTAGCTGATTTTGTAGGTGAAACGTTGGCTCCTGTTGCGGATTGTGTAGGTGAAACGTTGGCTCCTGTAGCTGATTTTGTAGGTGAAACGTTGGCTCCTGTAGCTGATTTTGTAGGTGAAACGTTGGCTCTTGTAGCTGATTTTGTAGGTGAAACGTTGGCTCCTATAGCTGATTTTGTAGGTGAAACTTTGGCTCCTGTAGCTGATTTTGTAGGTGAAACGTTGGCTCCTATAGCTGATTTTGTAGGTGAAACTTTGGCTCCTGTAGCTGATTTTGTAGGTGAAACGTTGGCTCCTGTAGCTGATTTTGTAGGTGAAACGTTGGCTCCTGTTGCTTATTTTGTAGGTGAAACGTTGGCTCCTGTAGCTGATTTTGTAGGTGAAATGTTGGCTCCTGTTGCTGATTTTGTAGGTGAAACTTTAGCTCCTGTAGCTGATTTTGTAGGTGAAACGTTGGCTCCTGTTGCTGATTTTGTAGGTGAAACGTTGCCTCCTGTTGCTGATTTTGTAGGTGAAACGTTGGCTCCTGTAGCTGATTTTGTAGATGAAACGTTGGCTCCTGTAGCTGATTTTGTAGGTGAAACGTTGGCTCCTGTAGCTGATTTTGTAGGTGAAACGTTGGCTCCTGTAGCTGATTTTGTAGGTGAAACGTTGGCTCCTGTAGCTGATTTTGTAGGTGAAACGTTGGCTCCTGTTGCTGCTTTTGTGGGTGAAACGTTGGCTCCTGTAGCTGATTTTGTAGGTGAAACGTTGGCTCCTGTTGCGGATTTTGTAGGTGAAACGTTGGCTCCTGTAGCTGATTTTGTAGGTGAAACGTTGGCTCCTGTTGCGGATTTTGTAGGTGAAACGTTGGCTCCTGTTGCTGATTTTGTAGGTGAAACGTTGGCTCTTGTAGCTGATTTTTTGGTGAAACGTTGGCTCCTGTTGCTGCTTTTGTAGGTGAAACGTTGGCTCCTGTAGCTGATTTTGTAGGTGAAACGTTGGCTCCTGTAGCTGATTTTGTAGGCGAAACGTTGGCTCCTGTAGCTGATTTTGTAGGTGAAACGTTGGCTCTTGTAGCTGATTTTGTAGGTGAAACGTTGGCTCCTATAGCTGATTTTGTAGGTGAAACTTTGGCTCCTGTAGCTGATTTTGTAGGTGAAACGTTGGCTCCTGTAGCTGATTTTGTAGGTGAAACGTTGGCTCCTGTTGCTTATTTTGTAGGTGAAACGTTGGCTCCTGTAGCTGATTTTGTAGGTGAAACGTTGGCTCCTGTTGCTGATTTTGTAGGTGAAACTTTAGCTCCTGTAACTGATTTTGTAGGTGAAACGTTGGCTCCTGTAGCTGATTTTGTAGGTGAAACGTTGGCTCCTGTTGCTGATTTTGTAGGTGAAATGTTGGCTCCTGTAGCTGATTTTGTAGGTGAAACGTTGGCTCCTGTGGCTGATTTTGTAGGTGAAACGTTGGCTCCTGTTGCTGCTTTTGTAGGTGAAACGTTGGCTCCTGTAGCTGATTTTGTAGGTGAAACGTTGGCTCCTGTTGCTGATTTTGTAGGTGAAACGTTGGCTCCTGTTGCTGATTTTGTAGGTGAAACTTTAGCTCCTGTAGCTGATTTTGTAGGTGAAACGTTGGCTCCTGTAGCTGATTTTGTAGGTGAAACGTTGGCTCCTGTTGCTGCTTTTGTAGGTGAAACGTTGGCTCCTGTTGCTGCTTTTGTAGGTGAAACGTTGGCTCCTGTAGCTGATTTGTAGGTGAAACGTTGGCTCCTGTTGCTGATTTTGTAGTGAAACGTTGGCTCCTGTAGCTGATTTTGTAGGTGAAACGTTGGCTCCTGTAGCTGATTTTGTAGGTGAAACGTTGGCTCCTGTTGCTGCTTTTGTGGGTGAAACGTTGGCTCCTGTAGCTGATTTTGTAGGTGAAACGTTGGCTCCTGTTGCGGATTTTGTAGGTGAAACGTTGGCTCCTGTAGCTGATTTTGTAGGTGAAACGTTGGCTCCTGTTGCGGATTTTGTAGGTGAAACGTTGGCTCCTGTAGCTGATTTTGTAGGTGAAACGTTGGCTCTTGTAGCTGATTTTGTAGGTGAAACGTTGGCTCCTATAGCTGATTTTGTAGGTGAAACGTCGGCTCCTGTTGCTTATTTTGTAGGTGAAACGTTGGCTCCTGTAGCTGATTTTGTAGGTGAAACGTCGGCTCCTGTTGCTTATTTTGTAGGTGAAACGTTGGCTCCTGTAGCTGATTTTGTAGGTGAAACGTTGGCTCCTGTTGCTGATTTTGTAGGTGAAACTTTAGCTCCTGTAGCTGATTTTGTAGGTGAAACGTTGGCTCCTGTAGCTGATTTTGTAGGTGAAACGTTGGCTCCTGTTGCTGATTTTGTAGGTGAAATGTTGGCTCCTGTAGCTGATTTTGTAGGTGAAACGTTGGCTCCTGTGGCTGATTTTGTAGGTGAAACGTTGGCTCCTGTAGCTGATTTTGTAGGTGAAACGTTGGCTCCTGTTGCTGCTTTTGTAGGTGAAACGTTGGCTCCTATAGCTGATTTTGTAGGTGAAACGTTGGCTCCTGTTGCTGATTTTGTAGGTGAAACTTTAGCTCCTGTAGCTGATTTTGTAGGTGAAACGTTGGCTCCTGTAGCTGATTTTGTAGGTGAAACGTTGGCTCCTGTTGCTGATTTTGTAGGTGAAACGTTGGCTCCTGTAGCTGATTTTGTAGGTGAAACGTTGGCTCCTGTTGCTGCTTTTGTAGGTGAAACGTTGGCTCCTGTTGCTGATTTTGTAGGTGAAATGTTGGCTCCTTTTGCTGCTTTTGTAGGTTAAGCGTAGGTGCCTGTTGCTGCTTTTGGGGGTGTACTATTAACTCCAGTTGCTGCTTTTGTGTTGGCTCCTGTTGCTGCTTTTCTGAGTGTCGTGTGAAAGGGAAAATCACACAAAACACCTCAAGTCACGGTATATGAGTCATTCAACTACTTTTAAGTTGACGTTTCATCGCAACTTTGATGAAAATATTTTAGTACAAAAATATTAAGGTTCCCAAACTACCCAGAGCTGCTTTAACTTACAAACATTTATTTTACATTTATTTCTCAAGTACAATTATTTTATTTCTTCATTCCTTCTGTCTCCTCGTCTGACCTGGTGTCACTGGTAGGTACATGAAACCTCGTCATATTAGTTTTAATGACACGATTAACATGGCAGGGTTGGGAAAATACTTTTGGATTTCCTTAGGAAAATGGAGGTCTGATGAACTCCACGGATTGATCATTGAAATTTGAAGGCAGGTCGTCAATTTTAACTCTCTGAGTGACCGCACAAAGGTATTTTATATACTGCGTCTATGTCTACAAGTCGATGAAATCACTCGTCTTCTGCCAAGTCCACCCTAACTGGGGTTTTAACGTTGTTATTCTGAGCCAGGACTTTAAAGAGTATGTAAGAACGTCCATATTCAATGTTGACTCGCTCTCTATGACCTTTGGCTCCATCAAGGACTGACTTCAGTTCTTGCAGCGATGTCCATGGTGGCAGTTTTCAAATTTCTCATTTTGACTTTGAGTGAATCATTGTCGCTGAAGCCCATGATGAAGTTTGTCTTTCCGTACAGCTGAGAGGGAAAATCCCAGTTAGAGTGTACTTGGCAGAAGACGAGTTACTGTATTTCGTTGATTTGTAGACATAGTATGTAAAATACCGTTGTGAGGTCACTCAAGAGAGTGAACCTCGAGGACCTGCCTTGTGAAATGTGTACAGTCACCCATCTCTTGCCAAAAAACACGCAATATCACATGTTAGGATAAGTAAAGGATGAGCCCAAAGTCCATGAACTTCAGCAACCGTATAAAAAGGCTGCAGGTCTTTGCTACCTCCGTCAGTCGTCCTCAGTCCTACACATCATGAAGGTTTTCTGCAGTGTTCTGTTCCTGGTCGCGGGGCTCGCCCTCAGCAGCTCAGCCCCGACGCCTGAGGAGTGCGATGAGGTCCTGAAGGTTCACTCTCTGAGTGACCGCACAAAGGTACTTTGTTATACTTTGTCAATGAAATAACTCGTCTTCTGCCGACTCCACTCTAACTGGGATTTTCCCTCTCAGCTGCACGGAAAGTCCAACTTCATCATGGGCTACAGCGACCACGAGATCCACCAAGCCGTCCTGAGGAAGCTGGAGAGCGCCAACATCGACATCGAAGCGTCGGGTAACGACTCAGTCGTTCTGACCCAGGAGCTGAAAATGTACGTAGAAAAAACATCCACATTCGATATCGTCCTGCTCTCTACGGCTTCGGACTCACATCCAGGACTGACTATAGTTCCTCAAGCATGTCGATGATATTTTGTTCCGTTGTCACATTTCATCGACAGAAATGGAACCTGTGTCCACACCGTCATTAACTCGACCATCGAAGGTGATGAGGGAGTTGCTGGTAATGTCTGTAAGTATTTTAAGACTTTTTATAGACATTGGTCGGCGGTGTCAAACTTAATATATCTTTCAGCGCTCTCGGTCACAGGCCGAACGTATTTCATAGTTACCAAAATCACTTTCCTTAGATAGATAGATAGATACTTTATTCATCTCACAGAGAAATTCACGGTTCAGAAGCTCCAGAATATGTTACAAGATAGATAACAAAGAGGCATGCAGTCTATGTACAGTCTAAAATATACTGAAACATATGTATAAAAACAAAAATATATATATATATATAAAGACGTTAAAAAGAATGAGATGAGTGTGTGTCATCAACCTCAGTTTGAATATAATTGCAAGTCTTTTTTATAATCGTTGACATCTCTGTTCCTTATCTTATCACTGGAATCTTTATAGATCACCAAATCCACATTAATCTACTTTGATTTTGAGCCAACCGTCCAATGGGCCACATAAAAGGACTTTGGGGGGCCATATTTGGCCCTCTGACACATGTGAGATAGAAAGTCTAATTCTCACTTAAATATTAAAACAATGGATTTGTGTTCTCAGTGGATGTTGCCTCCACCCGGTTCAAGCTGTACGACACCTCCGACATCGCCATGGGTGTGCTCCTGAACACCGTCCACAGACACCCACAGAGGTTCCTGAGGATTATGGCTGTGGACAGTGACCACACCGGGCAAGAGGAGCTGAATACCCGCTCTTTTTATCTGATTTGTAAGAAAAGAAAACCCACAGGGAGAGAAAATGCTGAAAAGTTTCTCCAGCAGTTGATGTTTCATTTCCGTTGCAGCCAAGGCGATGTCTCTGACTGAGGACTGTGTGGCGAACTTCAAGAAGCAGGCCGCCTGCCTCGGCTTCGAAGGAGAGCCCACATTCGTCTACGACGGCAAGACAGGTGCCTGAATTTTCTATCATCGCAATGTCTGATACCAAAGACAGATTTATAAACATCTTTTTTTTTTGGTTCTCTTTGCAGAAATGTGTGGACTAGACAAGAGTCAAGCTCTGTAGGTTCGTTCAACCAATCACAGACATGTGAAAACAGAATAAAAGAGTCAAACATCGCATTTTTAAGTGTTTCCTGTTTTATTGTCTTTTTTTTCTCTATTCTGGTTTATTTAATCTGATATGAAGAGCATTCAACAAATTAATTTAACCCTGGATTGTACTGAGGTTGTAGTTAAACGTCAGCAGAGCATCGTCGTCAAATGAGACCAAATGTGAAACATGTTTAAAACAAATAGTACTCTGTGTAAATATTTAAAACAAACTCTTCAAACAGAGCTAAATATTCTTTAAAATATAACCTTTCAATTTTTTAAATATCATATTTGTTCCACTTGTATTATCTGATCAATAATATGATTTTTATTTTGATCCTTGAATTTCAGCACTATAATAAAGATGCATTATATTCAAGAGAGATAAATATATTTTGAACATTTATACATGACATAGAAATATTCAATCATAGATTTGTTGTTTTATTAGATTTCTTTTGTTTATAAGAAAATAACATCTATTCGGTTATGAGTTGGTAATGATAATTAAACTGGCTCTATATATATAATATCAAATATTGTAAGATTGTGTAGGTGATCAAACGTTGGATTTAATTAAAGAAACTTCAAACATTAATTTAAGGAAATACATTGTATTTTAAAAACTGGCTCAGGAGCTTCACCATTTTGTTGTATGCTCATTCCCAGCCTGGACTAAAGAAAAAAAAAAAACTTATTTTTTTATACAAAGAACTGACTGTAAGTAACATTACAATTATTACACAACATGTCTGTGTTTTTATTTTCTGTTTTCAAGTTTTTTTAAACTTTAATATTCATAAAGAATTCACAACATGGACAACTTAATACTTCTTTTGGGTCGGACATGTTAGCAAACACACACAGCTAGCATTGGCATACACACAGCTAGCATTAGCATACACACAGCTAGCATTAGCAAACACACAGCTAGCATTAGCATACACACAGCTAGCATTAGTATACACTTCTAGCATTGGCATACACACAGCTAGCATTAGTATACACTTCTAGCATTGGCATACACACAGCTAGCATTAGTATACACTTCTAGCATTGGCATACACACAGCTGGCATTAGTATACACTTCTAGCATTGGCATACACACAGCTAGCATTAGTATACACACAGCTAGCATTAGCATACACTCAGCTAGCATTGGCATACACACAGCTAGCATTAGCATACACTCAGCTAGCATTGGCATACACTCAGCTAGCATTGGCATACACACAGCTAGCATTAGCATACACAAAGCTAGCATTATCAAACACACAGCTAGCATTTGAGTAAGCTATTTTGGCTGTATGTTCAGTTGAGCGAGTAACATATTTTTTTTAATCATTTTTTAAAATTTCTTTATAAAAAAGTGAGAAAATCTGTGTCTTTGCAGAAATGTGTGAGCCAGGTCACATTTGTGTATTTGGAAACACAATAAAAATAGACAAACGTGAAATGCTGCCATGTGTGCTCATTACATTTTCATTGTACTGTTTACTCTGGGATCTAAAATTTGATGTTCATATATTTAATATGAAATGTTTTCAGAACGGCGATTTTCTGAATCGCAGGATATTGCAGGATTGAACTGAACTTTTCTCGCTGGGTTATTTATACTTAGTTTTTTTTGGGCTGAAATTGGTTGTTAGTAAAGGTTTGGTTATTTTCCTATTCCTAGTAATGGATGAAAAAACCAAACATTGTTTTAATGTTCTTGTTAATCCAACTATCAATGAATTCCAAATATTTTTGGGACAGTTGTGTTAATGCAACTCTCACAATTAAAAACATTACAAATATTTTCTGCAAATGTTATATTTACAAAGATAAAAAATGATAATTGTGAATCCATTCCCTAACTGGATCAAATACCAAATATGTATTGAAGCACCTGTGGTCCTATTTATTATAAAAAAAAAGTATAGGAAAACTTTCATCTTATTCCTAGTTAATATTTGGTTATGGTGTATAATGTACCAATGACCACTGTCGAGTGCTTTGAGAGGAAAGTCAGCTGTTTCCTCAGGAAGTGGTTGGGTCTACCACGAAGCATCAGCTGCATTGCCCTGTACTGGAAAAACAACAAACTAAAACTGCCCTTCAGTAGTCTGACGGAGGAGTTCATGGTTACCCGAGCCAGAGAGGTGCTGCTGTACAGGGACTCCACCGACAACAAGGTCTCCTCGGCAGGCATCGAAGTGAGGACCGGCAGGAAGTGGAAGGCTCAGGAGGCTGTCGACAAGGCTGAGGCACGGTTGCGACACATTGAGCTGGTGGGAACAGTAGCATCTGGACGGGCAGGTCTCGGAAGTAATCCAAGACCTCGCTACAACAAGTCCCGGGGAAAGGAGAGGCGACAGCTGATCCAGGAGGAAGTCCGAGCAGAGGTGGAGGAAGCCCGCTGCAGTAGGACAGTAGGGATGCGGCAGCTGGGCGCATGGACCCGATGGGAAGAGGCAGCTGACCGGAAGATCTCATGGTCAGAGCTGAGCCACATCGGATCAAGTTCCTTATACAGTCTGTGTATTATGTACTCCCAAGCCCATCCCAAGTGCCTGACCAGGTGCTGCGGGTCATTGCAGAGGTCATAAGCACAGGCATCTCCAGCAGCAAAAATCAACAACCAACAAGGCAGTCCATCGTCTTTGTAAGAGCTGGGGAGAAGCCACAGCAACGCAGGACTCAAGCAGGGGGGCTGCTGACAACAGCTCTGGACTGGCAGCAGAAGGTGGACCTAGGAAGACAGCTCAAGTTCCCTGATAACATCGCGGTGACCATACTCAGGCCAGATATATTCCTGGTGTCTGAAACAACAAAATAAGTGGTCCTGCTGGAGCTGACTGTCCCCTGGGAAGACCGGATGGAGGAGGCCTTTGAGAGGAAGAGGGCCAAGTATGAGGAGCTGGCAGGCGAATGCCGAAGCAGGGGATGAAGGACACGATGCAACCCAATCGAGGTCGGGTGCAGAGGGTTCGTCGGCCAGTCTCTCATCAGGGCACTCAAAATGTTGGGAGTGCAGGGACTGCAGATAAGGAAAGCCACCAGAGATTTCACCGACGCAGCAAATGCAAAAGAAAACATCAATTTCCTAAATGTATGTTGACTTTAACCAAGTCTTTTTCATAAATAATATTCCAAATGTGATTTGTCTGTTAATTGCTTTTAGCCTCTATATGAGTGTCAGTGAGTTGTCAGGTAGTGTATATGTTTGACTTTGAAAAATGTTGTACATCATCAATGGACTAGTTCACTTATCACTAAATACAAATGTTCAAAATATATTTATCTCTATTGAATGTAATGCATCTTGTTATAGTGCTGGATCAATTCAAGGATCAAAATAAATATCATAGTATTGATCAGATAATACAAGTGGAACAAATATGATATTTAAAAAATTGAAAGGTTATATTTGAAAGACAATTGAGCTCTGTTTGAAAAGTTTGGTTTAAATATTTACACAGAGTACTATTTGTTTTAAACATGATTCACATTTGGCCTCATTTGACGACGATGCTCCGCTGACGTTTAACTACAACCTCAGTACAATCCAGGGTTAAATTCATTTGTTGAAGCTCTTCATATCAGATTAAATAAACCAGAATAGAGAAAAAAAAGTGACAATAAAACAGGACACACTGATGCGATGTTTGACTCTTTTATTCTGTTTTCACATGTCTGTGATTGGTTGAACGAACCTACAGAGCTTGACTCTTGTCTAGTCCACACATTTCTGCAGAGAGAACCAAAAAAAAGATGTTTATAAATCTGTCTTTGGTATCAGACATTGTGATGATAGAAAATTCAGGCACCTGTCTTGCCGTCGTAGACGAATGTGGGCTCTCCTTCGAAGCCGAGGCAGGCGGCCTGCTTCTTGAAGTTCGCCACACAGTCCTCAGTCAGAGACATCGCCTTGGCTGCAACGGAAATGAAACATCAACTGCTGGAGAAACTTTTCAGCATTTTCTCTCCCTGTGGGTTTTCTTTTCTTACAAATCAGATAAAAAGAGCGGGTATTCAGCTCCTCTTGCCCGGTGTGGTCACTGTCCACAGCCATAATCCTCAGGAACCTCTGTGGGTGTCTGTGGACGGTGTTCAGGAGCACACCCATGGCGATGTCGGAGGTGTCGTACAGCTTGAACCGGGTGGAGGCAACATCCACTGAGAACACAAATCATTGTTTTAATATTTAAGTGAGAATTAGACTTTCTATCTCACATGTGTCAGAGGGCCAAATATGGCCCCCCAAAGTCCTTTAATGTGGCCCATTGGACGGTTGGCTCAAAATCAAAGTAGATTAATGTGGATTTGGTGATCTATAAAGATTCCAGTGATAAGATAAGGAACAGAGATGTCAACGATTATACCGAGACTTGAAATGATATTCAAACTGACGTTGAAGGAAAGTGATTTTGGTAACTATTAAAAATACGTTCGGCCTGTGACCGAGAGCGCTGAAAGATTGTTTGATTAAGTTTGACAATGAAACTTAAAATAAAAAGTCTTAAAATACTTACAGACATTACCAGCAACTCCCTCATCACCTTCGATGGTCGTGTTAATGACGGTGTGGAAACAGCTTCCATTTCTGTCGATGAAATGAAATGTGCTTGAGGAACTATAGTCAGTCCTGGATGTGAGTCCGAAGCCGTAGAGAGCAGGACGATATCTAATGTGGATGTTTTTTCTACGTACATTTTCAGCTCCTGGGTCAGAACGACTGAGTCGTTACCCGACGCTTCGATGTCGATGTTGCCGCTATCCAGCTTCCTCAGGACGGCTTGGTGGATCTCGTGGTCGCTGTAGCCCATGATGAAGTTGGACTTTCCGTGCAGCTGAGAGGGAAAATCCCAGTTAGAGTGGAGTCGGCAGAAGACGAGTTATTTCATTGACAAAGTATAACAAAGTACCTTTGTGCGGTCACTCAGAGAGTGAACCTTCAGGACCTCATCGCACTCCTCAGGCGTCGGAGCTGAGCTGCTGAGGGCGAGCCCCGCGACCAGGAACAGAACACTGCAGAAAACCTTCATGATGTGTAGGACTGAGGACGACTGACGGAGGTAGCAAAGACCTGCAGCCTTTTTATACGGTTGCTGAAGTTCATGGACTTTGGGCTCATCCTTTACTTATCCTAACATGTGATATTGCGTGTTTTTTGGCAAGAGATGGGTGACTGTACACATTTCACAAGACAAATGTTTTTTTTAATCAAATTGTTTGGCTTTGCATGAATCATTCCCAAATAATCATACTCCCACACGCTTCACTTCTCCGTCACACACTTTTTCCATGACCCGATTTCTATTGACATATAATTATTTTCGGTATTTTATCCCAAACAAGTCCTCAATGAAAGGAAAGACTTAGAATGAGATCAAAGATACTTTTTGTTAGTTGTGAGTTGTAAATGTATTTTTTTGTTGCTATTATGTGATTTTGTTAAAATAAAGAAATATTGATTGGCCTTCAAATGTCAATGATCAATGTCTGATACCAAAGACAGATTTATAAACTCCTGTTTTTTTGGTTCTCTCTGCAGAAATGTGTGGACTAGACAAGAGTCAAGCTCTGTAGGTTCGTTCAACCAATCACAGACATGTGAAAACAGAATAAAAGAGTCAAACATCGCATCAGTGTGTCCTGTTTTATTGTCACTTTTTTTTCTCTATTCTGGTTTATTTAATCTGATATGAAGAGCTTCAACAAATTAATTTAACCCTGGATTGTACTGAGGTTGTAGTTAAACGTCAGCGGAGCATCGTCGTCAAATGAGACCAAATGTGAAACATGTTTAAAACAAATAGTACTCTGTGTAAAAGTTTAAACCAAACTTTTCAAACAGAGCTCAATTGTCTTTCAAATATAACCTTTCAATTTTTTAAATATCATATTTGTTCCACTTGTATTATCTGATCAATACTATGATCTTTATTTTGATCCTTGAATTTATCTTGCACTATAACAAGATGCATTACATTCAAGAGAGATAAATATGTTTTGAACATTTATACATGACATAGAAATGTTCAATCATAGATTTGTTGTTTTATTAGATTTCCTTTGTTTATACAAGGAAAATAATATCTATTCGGTTATGAGTTGGTAATGATAATTATACTGGCTCTATATATATAATATCAAAAATTGTAAGATTGTGTAGGTGATCAAATGTTGGATTGAATTAAAGAAACTTCAAGGAAAAAAACTTAATTTAAGGAAATACATTGTATTTTAAAAACTGGCTCAGGAGCTCCACCATTTTGTTGTATGCTAATTCCCAGCCATGTCTGTGTTTTTATTTTCTGTTTTCAAGTTTTTTTAAACTTTAATATTCATAAAGAATTCACAACATGGACAACTTAAAACATGTCTTGTGGGTCGGACATGTTAGCAAACACACAGCTAGCTTTAGCATACACACAGCTAGCATTAGTATACACTCAGCTAGCATTGGCATACACACAGCTAGCATTAGCAAACACACAGCTAGCATTAGTATACACATATATATATATATACATATCTTGTCCAAGATCTTGGAGAAGGTGGTGTCTGAGCAGCTGTCTTTGTTCCTGGATCAGAGCGACATCCATGAGAAGTTTCAGTCTGGCTTCCGTAAACATCACTCTACGGAGACAGCTTTATTGAAAGTGTCCAGTGACATCATGATGTCGGCTGACTCTGGTAAATCCACTGTTCTGGTTCTCTTGGATCTGTCCTCAGCCTTTGACACAGTTGATCACCAGATCCTGCTGAGAAGACTAAGGGATGAAGTGGGACTGTCTGGGTCTGTGTTAGAATGGTTCTCATCTTACCTTTCTGGGCGCAGTTTTAGTGTATCTGCCAATCAAATGAGGTCTGAATCGGCAGATCTGTTGTGTGGAGTCCCTCAAGGTTCTGTTCTGGGTCCTTTATTGTTTTTGCTGTACTTGATTCCCCTCGGTAAAATCATTCAGAGATTTCCAGATGTTTCTTATCACATTTTTGCTGATGACATCCAGCTCTACTGCTCTTTTGATCCAACTGAGCCCCAAAGGCTGAACAGCTTAGTCAATTGTTTGCTAGAAATCGAACAATGAGTGAAAACACTCTACAGCTAAATGTGGACAAAACTGAAACTCTGGTGATTGCTCCTGATGATAAGATTCCAGGGTTGAGTCAGTACTTGGGTGACTTAGGTCAGTCTGTCAAACTGAGCCTGAGAAACCTGGGTGTTGTATTTGATAAAGACATGTCTCTGGTTCAACACTGCAGAAAACTGACCAGAAACTGTTTCCTTCAACTGAGAAAAATCTCTAAACTTAGGAAAATGTTGTCGGAACATGATCTGAAGCTTGTAATCCATGTGTTTGTTTCTTCTCGTCTTGACTATTGTAACAGTTTGTTTTCATGTCTTAACAAGAAGGATCTGTCTCGCCTGCAGTTAATACAAAACTCTGCAGCGAGAATTCTGACCCGCTCTAGTAGAAAAACTCACATTTCTCCGATCCTTAAAACTCTTCACTGGCTTCCAGTTTCTTTCAGGATCAACTTTAAAATTCTGGTTCTTACTTTCAGAGCTATTCATGGTCAGGCTCCTCCTTACATCACTGATCTGATCCAGCCTTACACCCCAGCTCGGGCTCTGAGGTCTGTGGATCAGAATCTACTGATGGTTCCACGCACACGGTTCAGGACCAGAGGAGAGAAATCTTTTCAGGCTGTTGCTCTTAAGCTTTGGAACCATCTTCTCTCTCTCTTTGCGCTTGATGGATCTACTGACTCCTTTAAGAAACATCTTAAGACATTTTTATTTGTTCAGGCTTTTCCTTGAATTTCTCGAACTCCTGTGTTGTTCTCAGTATTATCTTGATCTTTAAAGTATGTACTTTTTTGAGTATTGTTTTGATTGTTTAAGCGCTTTGTGACCCTGGTCTCGAAAAGCGCTATATAAATAAATATTACTTACTTACTTACTTACACACAGCTAGCATTAGTATACACTTCTAGCATTAGCATACACACAGCTAGCATTAGTATACACACAGCTAGCATTAGCATACACTCAGCTAGCATTGGCATACACACAGCTAGCATTGGCATACACACAGCTAGCATTAGCATACACTCAGCTAGCATTGGCATACACACAGCTAGCATTAGCATACACAAAGCTAGCATTATCAAACACACAGCTAGCATTAGCATACACAAAGCTAGCATTATCAAACACACAGCTAGCATTTGAATAAGCTATTTTGGCTGTATGTTCAGTTGAGCGAGTGACATATTTTTTTTAATCATTTAAAATTTCTTTATAAAAAAGTGAGAAAATCCGTGTCTTTGCAGAAATGTGTGAGCCAGGTCACATTTGTGTATTTGGAAACACAATAAAAATAGACAAACGTGAAATGCTGCCATGTGTGCTCATTACATTTTCATTGTACTGTTTACTCTGGGATCTAAAATTTGATGTTCATATATTTAATATGAAATGTTTTCAGAGCGGCGATTTTCTGAATCGCAGGATATTGCATGATTGAACTGAACTTTTCTCGCTGGGTTATTTATACTTAGTTTTTTTGGGCTGAAATTGGTTGTTTGGTTATTTTCCCATTCCTGGTAATGGATGAAGCAACAATCAATTCCAAACATTGTTTTAATGTTCTTGTAAATCCAACTATCAATGAATTCCAAATATTTTTGGGACAATTGTGTTAATGCAACTCTCAAAATTAAAAACATTACAAATATTTTCTACAAATATTATGTTAACAAAGACAAAAAATAATAATTGTGACAAAGTGAATCAATTCCCTAACTGGAGAGCATGCTATTGGGTAGACAAGATCAAATACCAAATATGTATTGAAGCACCTGTGGTCCTATTTATTATTTGGTTATAAACGTGGTAATATCCGCTATAGGATGTGTTCTGTGAGGGAGAAAATGCAAAAGAAAACATCAATTTCCTAAATGTATGTTGACTTTAACCATAAGTCTTTTTCATAAATAATATTCCAAATGTGATTTGTCTGTTAATTGCTTTTAGCCTCTATATGAGTGTCAGTGAGTTGTCAGGTAGTGTGTATGTTTGACTTTGAAAAATGTTGTACATCATCAATGGACTAGTTAACTTATCACTAAATACAAATGTTCAAAATATATTTATCTCTCTTGAATATAATGCATCTTGTTATAGTGCTGGATCAATTCAAGGATCAAAATAAATATCATAGTAGTGATCAGATAATACAAGTGGAACAAATATGATATTTAAAAAATTGAAAGGTTATAATTGAAAGACAATTGAGCTCTGTTTGAAAAGTTTGGTTTAAATATTTACACAGAGTACTATTTGTTTTAAACATGATTCACATTTGGTCTCATTTGACGACGATGCTCCGCTGACATTTAACTACAACCTCAGTGCAATCCAGGGTTAAATTCATTTGTTGAAGCTCTTCATATCAGATTAAATAAACCAGAATAGAGAAAAAAAAGTGACAATAAAACAGGACACACTTAAAAATGCGATGTTTGACTCTTTTATTCTGTTTTCACATGTCTGTGATTGGTTGAACGAACTTACAGAGCTTGACTCTTGTCTAGTCCACACATTTCTGCAGAGAGAACCAAAAAAAAGATGTTTATAAATCTGTCTTTGGTATCAGACATTGTGATGATAGAAAATTCAGGCACCTGTCTTGCCGTCGTAGACGAATGTGGGCTCTCCTTCGAAGCCGAGGCAGGCGGCCTGCTTCTTGAAGTTCGCCACACAGTCCTCAGTCAGAGACATCGCCTTGGCTGCAACGGAAATGAAACATCAACTGCTGGAGAAACTTTTCAGCATTTTCTCTCCTGTGGGTTTTCTTTTCTTACAAATCAGATAAAAAGAGCGGGTATTCAGCTCCTCTTGCCCGGTGTGGTCACTGTCCACAGCCATAATCCTCAGGAACCTCTGTGGGTGTCTGTGGAAGGTGTTCAGGAGCACACCCATGGCGATGTCGGAGGTGTCGTACAGCTTGAACCGGGTGGAGGCAACATCCACTGAGAACACAAATCCATTGTTTTAATATTTAAGTGAGAATTAGACTTTCTATCTCACATGTGTCAGAGGGCCAAATATGGCCCCCCAGAGTCCTTTTATGTGGCCCATTGGACGGTTGGCTCAAAATCAAATAGATTAATGTGGATTTGGTGATCTATAAAGATTCCAGTGATAAGATAAGGAACAGAGATGTCAACGATTATACCGAGACTTGAAATTATATTCAAACTGACGTTGAAGGAAAGTGATTTTGGTAACTATGAAATACGTTCGGCCTGTGACCGAGAGCGCTGATTGATTGTTTGATTAAGTTTGACAATGAAACTTAAAATAAAAAGTCTTAAAATACTTACAGACATTACCAGCAACTCCCTCATCACCTTCGATGGTCGCGTTAATGACGGTGTGGAAACAGCTTCCATTTCTGTCGATGAAATGAAATGTGCTTGAGGAACTATAGTCAGTCCTGGATGTGAGTCCGAAGCCGTAGAGAGCAGGACGATATCTAATGTGGATATTTTTTCTACGTACATTTTCAGCTCCTGGGTCAGAACGACTGAGTCGTTACCCGACGCTTCGATGTCGATGGTGCCGCTATCCAGCTTCCTCAGGACGGCTTGTTGGATCTCGTGGTCGCTGTAGCCCATGATGAAGTTGGACTTTCCGTGCAGCTGAGAGGGAAAATCCCAGTTAGAGTGGAGTCGGCAGAAGACGAGTTATTTCATTGACCAAGTATAACAAAGTACCTTTGTGCGGTCACTCAGAGAGTGAACCTTCAGGACCTCATCGCACTCCTCAGGCGTCGGGGCTGAGCTGCTGAGGGCGAGCCCCGCGACCAGGAACAGAACACTGCAGAAAACCTTCATGATGTGTAGGACTGAGGACGACTGACGGAGGTAGCAAAGACCTGCAGCCTTTTTATACGGTTGCTGAAGTTCATGGACTTTGGGCTCATCCTTTACTTATCCTAACATGTGATATTGCGTGTTTTTTGGCAAGAGATGGGTGACTGTACACATTTCACAAGACAAATGTTTTTTTTAATCAAATTGTTTGGCTTTGCATGAATCATTCCCAAATAATCACACTCCCACACGCTTCACTTCTCCGTCACACACTTTTTCCATGACCCGATTTCTATTGACATATAATTATTTTCGGTATTTTATCCCAAACAAGTCCTCAATGAAAGGAAAGACTTAGAATGAGATCAAAGATACTTTTTGTTAGTTGTGAGTTGTAAATGTATTTTTTTGTTGCTATTATGTGATTTTGTTAAAATAAAGAAATATTGATCGGCCTTCAAATGTCAATGATCAATGTCTGATACCAAAGACAGATTTATAAACTCCTGTTTTTTTTGGTTCTCTCTGCAGAAATGTGTGGACTAGACAAGAGTCAAGCTCTGTAGGTTCGTTCAACCAATCACAGACATGTGAAAACAGAATAAAAGAGTCAAACATCGCATCAGTGTTTCCTGTTTTATTGTCACTTTTTTTTCTCTATTCTGGTTTATTTAATCTGATATGAAGAGCATTCAACAAATGAATTTAACCCTGGATTGTACTGAGGTTGTAGTTAAACGTCAGCGGAGCATCGTCGTCAAATGAGACCAAATGTGAAACATGTTTAAAACAAATAGTACTCTGTGTAAAAGTTTAAACCAAACTTTTCAAACAGAGCTCAATTGTCTTTCAAATATAACCTTTCAATTTTTTAAATATCATATTTGTTCCACTTGTATTATCTGATCAATACTATGATCTTTATTTTGATCCTTGAATTTATCTTGCACTATAACAAGATGCATTACATTCAAGAGAGATAAATATGTTTTGAACATTTATACATGACATAGAAATGTTCAATCATAGATTTGTTGTTTTATTAGATTTCCTTTGTTTGTACAAGGAAAATAATATCTATTCGGTTATGAGTTGGTAATGATAATTATACTGGCTCTATATATATAATATCAAATATTGTAAGATTGTGTAGGTGATCAAATGTTGGATTGAATTAAAGAAACTTCAAGGAAAAAAACTTAATTTAAGGAAATACATTGTATTTTAAAAACTGGCTCAGGAGCTCCACCATTTTGTTGTATGCTAATTCCCAGCCATGTCTGTGTTTTTATTTTCTGTTTTCAAGTTTTTTTAAACTTTAATATTCATAAAGAATTCACAACATGGACAACTTAAAACATGTCTTGTGGGTCGGACATGTTAGCAAACACACAGCTAGCTTTAGCATACACACAGCTAGCATTAGTATACACTCAGCTAGCATTGGCATACACACAGCTAGCATTAGCAAACACACAGCTAGCATTAGTATACACATTGTTTTCATGTCTTAACAAGAAGGATGTGTCTCATCTGCAGTTAATACAAAACTCTGCAGCGAGAATTCTTACCCGCTCTAGTAGAAGAACTCACATTTCTCCGGTCCTTAAAACTCTTCACTGGCTTCCAGTTTCTTTCAGGATCAACTTTAAAATTCTGGTTCTTACTTTCAGATCTATTCATGGTCAGACTCCTCCTTACATCACTGATCTGATCCAGCCTTTCACCCCAGCTCGGGCTCTGAGGTCTGTGGATCAGAATCTACTGATGGTTCCTCGCACACGACTCAGGACCAGAGGAGAGAAATCTTTTCAGGCTGTTGCTCCTAAGCTTTGGAACGATCTTCTCTCTCTCTTTGCGCTTGATGATCTACTGACTCCTTTAAGAAACACCTTAAGACATTTTTATTTGTTCAGGCTTTTCCTTGAATTTCTCAAACTCCTGTGTTGTTCTCAGTATTATCTTGATCTTTAAAGTATGTACTTTTTTGAGTATTGTTTTGATTGTTTAAGCGCTTTGTGACCCTGGTCTCGAAAAGCGCTATATAAATAAATATTACTTACTTACTTACTTACACACAGCTAGCATTAGAATACACGCAGCTAGCATTGGCATACACACAACTAGCATTAGTATACACACAGCTAGCATTAGCATACACTCAGCTAGCATTAGTATACACACAGCTAGCATTAGTATACACTCAGCTAGCATTGGCATACACACAGCTAGCATTAGCATACGCAAAGCTAGCATTATCAAACACACAGCTAGCATTTGAATAAGCTATTTTGGCTGTATGTTCAGTTGAGCGAGTAACAAATCTTTTTTTTAATCATTTTTTTTTATTTCTTTATAAAAAAAAGTGAGAAAATCCGTGTCTTTGCAGAAATGTGTGAGCCAGGTCACATTTGTGTATTTGGAAACACAATAAAAATAGACAAACGTGAAATGCTGCCATGTGTGCTCATTACATTTTCATTGTACTGTTTACTCTGGGATCTAAAATTTGATGTTCATATATTTAATATGAAATGTTTTCAGAACGGCGATTTTCTGAATCGCAGGATATTGCAGGATTGAACTGAACTTTTCTCGCTGGGTTATTTATACTTAGTTTTTTTGGGCTGAAATTGGTTGTTTGGTTATTTTCCCATTCCTGGTAATGGATGAAGCAACAATCAATTCCAAACATTGTTTTAATGTTCTTGTTAATCCAAGTATCAATGAATTCCAAATATTTTTGGGACAGTTGTGTTAATGCAACTCTCAAAATTAAAAACATTACAAATATTTTCTACAAATATTATGTTAACAAAGACAAAAAATAATAATTGTGACAAAGTGAATCAATTCCCTAACTGGAGAGCATGCTATTGGGTAGACAAGATCAAATACCAAATATGTATTGAAGCACCTGTGGTCCTATTTATTATTTGGTTATAAACGTGGTAATATCCCCTATAGGATGTGTTCTGTGAGGGAGAAAATGCAAAAGAAAACATCAATTTCCTAAATGACATTAACCAAGTCTTTTTCATAAATAATATTCCAAATGTGATTTGTCTGTTAATTGCTTTTAGCCTCTATATGAGTGTCAGTGAGTTGTCAGGAAGTGTATATGTTTGACTTTGAAAAATGTTGTACATCATCAATGGACTAGTTAACTTATCACTAAATACAAATGTTCAAAACATATTTATCTCTCTTGAATATAATGCATCTTGTTATAGTGCTGGATCAATTCAAGGATCAAAATAAATATCATATTATTGATCAGATAATACAAGTGGAACAAATATGATATTTAAAAAATTGAAAGGTTATATTTGAAAGACAATTGAGCTCTGTTTGAAAAGTTTGGTTTAAATATTTACACAGAGTACTATTTGTTTTGATAATGATTCACATTTGGTCTCATTTGACGACGATGCTCCGCTGACGTTTAACTACAACCTCAGTACAATCCAGGGTTAAATTCATTTGTTGAATGCTCTTCATATCAGATTAAATAAACCAGAATAGAGAAAAAAAAGTGACAATAAAACAGGACACACTGATGCGATGTTTGACTCTTTTATTCTGTTTTCACATGTCTGTGATTGGTTGAACGAACCTACAGAGCTTGACTCTTGTCTAGTCCACACATTTCTGCAAAGAGAACCAAAAAAAAGAGATGTTTATAAATCTGTCTTTGGTATCAGACATTGTGATGATAGAAAATTCAGGCACCTGTCTTGCCGTCGTAGACGAATGTGGGCTCTCCTTCGAAGCCGAGGCAGGCGGCCTGCTTCTTGAAGTTCGCCACACAGTCCTCAGTCAGAGACATCGCCTTGGCTGCAACGGAAATGAAACATCAACTGCTGGAGAAACTTTTCAGCATTTTCTCTCCCTGTGGGTTTTCTTTTCTTACAAATCAGATAAAAAGAGCGGGTATTCAGCTCCTCTTGCCCGGTGTGGTCACTGTCCACAGCCATAATCCTCAGGAACCTCTGTGGGTGTCTGTGGACGGTGTTCAGGAGCACACCCATGGCGATGTCGGAGGTGTCGTACAGCTTGAACCGGGTGGAGGCAACATCCACTGAGAACACAAATCCATTGTTTTAATATTTAAGTGAGAATTAGACTTTCTATCTCACATGTGTCAGAGGGCCAAATATGGCCCCCCAAAGTCCTTTTATGTGGCCCATTGGACGGTTGGCTCAAAATCAAAGTAGATTAATGTGGATTTGGTGATCTATAAAGATTCCAGTGATAAGATAAGGAACAGAGATGTCAACGTTTATACCGAGACTTGAAATGATATTCAAACTGACGTTGAAGGAAAGTGATTTTGGTAACTATGAAATACGTTCGGCCTGTGACCGAGAGCGCTGATTGATTGTTTGATTAAGTTTGACAATGAAACTTAAAATAAAAAGTCTTAAAATACTTACAGACATTACCAGCAACTCCCTCATCACCTTCGATGGTCGTGTTAATGACGGTGTGGACACAGCTTCCATTTCTGTCGATGAAATGAAATGTGCTTGAGGAACTATAGTCAGTCCTGGATGTGAGTCCGAAGCCGTAGAGAGCAGGACGATATCGAATGTGGATGTTTTTTCTACGTACATATTCAGCTCCTGGGTCAGAACGACTGAGTCGTTACCCGACGCTTCGATGTCGATGGTGCCGCTATCCAGCTTCCTCAGGACGGCTTGGTGGATCTCGTGGTCGCTGTAGCCCATGATGAAGTTGGACTTTCCGTGCAGCTGAGAGGGAAAATCCCAGTTAGAGTGGAGTCGGCAGAAGACGAGTTATTTCATTGACAAAGTATAACAAAGTACCTTTGTGCGGTCACTCAGAGAGTGAACCTTCAGGACCTCATCGCACTCCTCAGGCGTCGGAGCTGAGCTGCTGAGGGCGAGCCCCGCGACCAGGAACAGAACACTGCAGAAAACCTTCATGATGTGTAGGACTGAGGACGACTGACGGAGGTAGCAAAGACCTGCAGCCTTTTTATACGGTTGCTGAAGTTCATGGACTTTGGGCTCATCCTTTACTTATCCTAACATGTGATATTGCGTGTTTTTTGGCAAGAGATGGGTGACTGTACACATTTCACAAGACAAATGTTTTTTTTAATCAAATTGTTTGGCTTTGCATGAATCATTCCCAAATAATCACACTCCCACACGCTTCACTTCTCCGTCACACACGTTTTCCATGACCCGATTTCTATTGACATATAATTATTTTCGGTATTTTATCCCAAACAAGTCCTCAATGAAAGGGAAGACTTAGAATGAGATCAAATATACTTTTTGTTAGTTGTGAGTTGTAAATGTATTTTTTTGTTGCTATTATGTGATTTTGTTAAAATAAAGAAATATTGATTGGCCTTCAAATGTCAATGATCAATGTCTGGGTTTCATCAGACCTCGCTCTTCTAAACAAATCCAAAAATCATTTGCCAACCCTGGATATGTTACCCGTGACACACCAGCGGTCATCAAGTCTAAAGACAGAAGGAATGAAGACCTAATTGGGTTCGTCTGTCGTTATGACTATTAGCAAAATATCTCAACAAAAATTTCAATTGGATTTTAGAAAAGAAGACAAAGAATAGAGGATTCCATTGAAATAATGTTCTAAACGAACGTCTAGATTCCAGTTGAAGCTCCACGGGACTCTTCGTTGCCCACCGTGTGTTGTGTCAGGGAATTCCATTGTCATGGAGCTAATAGCTTCATAGCTCCATCTCCCTTAAGTTGACCCAGACCACCTTGACAGGAAAAGCAGAACAGGTTCCTGCAACACATTGTCAGCACCACCTTAAAGCCAGGTTTACATCTGGTCTCCCAGGCCACCAAGAACATTATCATCATGGAGCTGACGGTGCCATGTCAGGACTCCTCGGCCCAAGAAAAGAAAAAGGACCAAACATGAACCTCTGGTCATGGGCTGTCGAGGGAGAGAAATGAAAGTCAATTGATGTTTTCTGACATCATTGATAATGTGATGATGTTTCAAGGACTATCGCTATCAATGAAATGTTAAATATTAGGAAATATATCCAGTAATGTGGTCAGAAAGTTATTGTGTTGATAGATCAATAGACAAAAGAATGTTTAAGATATTTTTATTGTGCAAAACTGGGGCCATACAAAATATACACAAATATAAACATCCATAGTATATATGACAGGTGTGGGGAAACATAAAGCAATGAAGAATACTGGTTAAGTTCATGGCTGACTTAGTAAATTAGTAATCAACAGCTTCATCCAGAAGTGCCAGACCTCTTTTCCACTGCAACCTCCTCACACTCTGTGGTGTTATAGATCCATCCTTAAAAATAAATAGATAATGAAAAACCTTTACAAGTCTAAAATAACCAGATCAATAAAATCCTCTAAAAACATGAACAACAAAAATGGCTGACATGAGGCTCGACAGATTAATGCAGTAGGATAATTGAGATCCTGCGTTTGTGGGTGTTGTGTTGGCTCCTGCTGCTGCTTTTGTAGGTGTAGCATTGGCGCCTGTTGCTGCTTTTCTGGGTGTTGTGTTGGCTCCTGTTGCTCCTTTTGGGGGTGTACTTTTAATTCCAGTTGCTGCTTTTCTGGGTGTTGTGTTGGCTCCTGTTGCTCCTTTTGGGGGTGTACTTTTAATTCCAGTTGCTGCTTTTCTGGGTGTTGTGTTGGCTCCTGTTGCTCCTTTTGGGGGTGTACTTTTAACTCCAGTTGCTGCTTTTCTGGGTGTTGTGTTGGCTCCTGTTGCTCCTTTTGGGGGTGTACTTTTAACTCCAGTTGCTGCTTTTGTGGGTGTTGTGTTGGCTCCTGTTGCTCCTTTTGGGGGTGTACTTTTAACTCCAGTTGCTGCTTTTCTGGGTGTTGTGTTGGCTCCGGTTGCTGCTTTTGTAGGTGTAGCATTGGCTCCTGTTGCTGCTTTTGTAGGTGTACTATTAACTCCAGTTGCTGCTTTTCTGGGTGTTGTGTTTGCTCCAGTTGCTGCTTTTTGGGGTGTACTATTAACTTCAGTTGCTGCTTTTATGGGTGTTGTGTTTGCTCCTGTTGCTGCTTTTGGGGGTGTACTATTAACTCCAGTTGCTGCTTTTCTGGGTGTTGTGTTTGCTCCAGTTGCTGCTTTTTGGGGTGTACTATTAACTTCAGTTGCTGCTTTTATGGGTGTTGTGTTTGCTCCTGTTGCTGCTTTTGGGGGTGTACTATTAACTTCAGTTGCTGCTTTTATGGGTGTTGTGTTGGCTCCTGTTGCTCGTTTTGTAGGTGTAGCGTTGGCTCCTGTTGATGCTTTTCTTGTTGTTGTGTTGGCTCCTGTTGCTGGTTTTGTAGGTGTAGCATTGGCTCCTGTTGATGCTTTTCTTGGTGTTGTGTTGGCTCCAGTTGCTGCTTTTGTAGGTGTAGTGTTGGCTCCTGTTGATGCTTTTCTGGGTGTTGTGTTGGCTCCTGTTGCTGCTTTTGTAGGTGTAGCGTTGGCTCCTGTTGCTGCTTTTGTGGGTGTACTATTAGCTCCAGTAGCTGCTTTTCCGGGTGTTGTGTTGGCTCCTGTTGCTGCTTTTGTAGGTGTAGCGTTGGCTGCTGTTGAAGCTTTTCCGGGTGTTGTGTTGGCTCCTGTTGCTGCTTTTGTAGGTGTAGCATTGGCTCCTGTTGCTGCTTTTGTGGGTGTACTATTAACTCCAGTAACTCCTTTTCCGGGTGTTGTGTTGGCTCCTGTTGCTTGTTTTGTCGGTGTAGCGTTGGCTACTGTTGATGCTTTTCTGGGTGTTGTGTTGGCTCCTGTTGCTGCTTTTGTAGGTGTACCGTTGGCTCCTGTTGATGCTTTTCTGGGTGTTTTGTTGGCTCCTGTTGCTGCTTTTGTAGGTGTAGCATTGGCTCCTGTTGCTGCTTTTGTGGGTAAACTATTAACTCCAGTAGCTGCTTTTCCGGGTGTTGTGTTGGCTCCTGTTGCTGCTTTTGTAGGTGTACCGTTGGCTCCTGTTGATGCTTTTCTGGGTGTTGTGTTGGCTCCTGTTGCTGCTTTTGTAGGTGTAGCATTGGCTCCGGTTGCTGCTTTTGTGGGTGTACTATTAACTCCAGTAGCTGCTTTTCCGGGTGTTGTGTTGGCTCCTGTTGCTGATTTTGTAGGTGCAGCGTTGGCTACTGTCGATGCTTTTCTGGGTGTTGTGTTGGCTCCAGCTGCTGCTTTTGGGGGTGTACTATTAACTCCAGTAGCTGCTTTTCTGGGTGTTGTGTTGGCTCCCGTTGCTGCTTTTGTAGGTGTAGCATTGGCTCCTGTTGCTGCTTTTGTAGGTGTACTATTAACTCCAGTTGCTGCTTTTCTGGGTGTTGTGTTTGCTCCTGTTGCTGCTTTTGGGGGTGTACTATTAACTCCAGTTGCTGCTTTTCCGGGTGTTGTGTTTGCTCCAGTTGCTGCTTTTTGGGGTGTACTATTAACTTCAGTTGCTGCTTTTATGGGTGTTGTGTTGGCTCCTGTTGCTCGTTTTGTAGGTGTAGCGTTGGCTCCTGTTGATGCTTTTCTTGGTGTTGTGTTGGCTCCTGTTGGTGGTTTTGTAGGTGTAGCGTTGGCTCCTGTTGATGCTTTTCTTGGTGTTGTGTTGGCTCCAGTTGCTGCTTTTGTAGGTGTAGTGTTGGCTCCTGTTGATGCTTTTCTGGGTGTTGTGTTGGCTCCTGTTGCTGCTTTTGTAGGTGTAGCATTGGCTCCTGTTGCTGCTTTTGTGGGTGTACTATTAGCTCTAGTAGCTGCTTTTCCGGGTGTTGTGTTGGCTCCTGTTGCTGCTTTTGTAGGTGTAGCGTTGGCTGCTGTTGAAGCTTTTCCGGGTGTTGTGTTGGCTCCTGTTGCTGCTTTTGTAGGTGTAGCATTGGCTCCTGTTGCTGCTTTTGTAGGTGTACCGTTGGCTCCTGTTGATGCTTTTCTGGGTGTTGTGTTGGCTCCTGTTGCTGCTTTTGTAGGTGTAGCATTGGCTCCTGTTGCTGCTTTTGTGGGTGTACTATTAACTCCAGTAACTCCTTTTCCGGGTGTTGTGTTGGCTCCTGTTGCTTGTTTTGTCGGTGTAGCGTTGGCTACTGTTGATGCTTTTCTGGGTGTTGTGTTGGCTCCTGTTGCTGCTTTTGTAGGTGTACAGTTGGCTCCTGTTGATGCTTTTCTGGGTGTTGTGTTGGCTCCTGTTGCTGCTTTTGTAGGTGCAGCATTGGCTCCTGTTGCTGCTTTTGTGGGTGTACTATTAACTCCAGTAGCTGCTTTTCCGGGTGTTGTGTTGGCTCCTGTTGCTGCTTTTGTAGGTGTAGCATTGGCTCCTGTTGCTGCTTTTGTAGGTGTACCGTTGGCTCCTGTTGATGCTTTTCTGGGTGTTGTGTTGGCTCCTGTTGCTGCTTTTGTAGGTGTAGCATTGGCTCCTGTTGCTGCTTTTGTGGGTGTACTATTAACTCCAGTAACTCCTTTTCCGGGTGTTGTGTTGGCTCCTGTTGCTTGTTTTGTCGGTGTAGCGTTGGCTACTGTTGATGCTTTTCTGGGTGTTGTGTTGGCTCCTGTTGCTGCTTTTGTAGGTGTACAGTTGGCTCCTGTTGATGCTTTTCTGGGTGTTGTGTTGGCTCCTGTTGCTGCTTTTGTAGGTGTAGCATTGGCTCCTGTTGCTGCTTTTGTGGGTGTACTATTAACTCCAGTAGCTGCTTTTCCTCGTGTTGTGTTGGCTCCTGTTGCTGATTTTGTAGGTGCAGCGTTGGCTACTGTCGATGCTTTTCTTGGTGTTGTGTTGGCTCCTGTTGCTGCTTTTGTAGGTGTAGCATTGGCTCCTGTTGCTGCTTTTGTGGGTGTACTATTAACTCCAGTAGCTTCTTTTCCGGGTGTTGTGTTGGCTCCTGTTGCTGCTTTTGTAGGTGTACCGTTGGCTCCTGTTGATGCTTTTCTGGGTGTAGTGTTGGCTCCAGTTGCTGCCTTTGTGGGTGTAGCATTAGCTGTGTTTGATGGCTTGGATAGGTACTGTGCTGAGGTCATCCATGAGGCAGCTGCGGAGATCATGATCAGTCAGCTTCAGGACATCAGATTTTAAGTTTGTTGGAAAAAAAAACTTACCGACAATCAGGAAAATGACAAAAAATGCTCTTTTAAGCGTCATGATGGTCAAGATATGAGGTTGCTGTTGATCTGAAAATCTGAGAATAGTTTGTTTTAATTTTTAATGCATTTTAATATTTGTGCATCCATTCTCTACCTTAATAGTGAGTCAAAATATTTTTTAAATCAAAATCAGAGACTAAACATGATCTTAATACCTCAGGTTTAAAATGAATTTGAAGAGTCTAGACAACTAAAACAACAGTTTACAAAACGAAAAGCCTTATTCTCATCAGGACAACTGCAACGCCCTCTACATCGGACATATGCGGCCTGACTGGATTCATGTTGTAGCATGCAACGCTTTTAGATACTAATCCCACCTGTCAGTACCAGCCTACATTTACCATTGACCCTGCCCCAAATTACCACTAAAGTAATACTTGACCCTTTACTAAATAAATAAAGTGAAATGAAAATGGTTAGATTTTAGTTAAAAATTTGTTTGAAAATTGTTGGAATTCTGTTGGAATTTTTGACAAAATATTGTTTTATAATAGTTGATAATAGTTTGATTACACTTAAAAATAGTGGGATTTCTGTTCCTATTTGTTTGATCAAGCTTACAATCGCTTGATTGCAGTTGAAAACGGTTTGATTACAATTGGAAACTGATTGAAACTAAAGATTGTTGGATTCAGTTAAAATTGGTTTGATTTAAGTTGACAGTTGTTAAGTTTTGTTTTATTATCGTTGATAACATTTTAGCGTTGGTGGAAAATGATATGATTACAGGCGATTTTTTAAAATCTGGAATGTTTTTAATATGGCAGTTAAAATTGGTTTGATTTAAGTTGACAGATCTTTGATTACAGTTTAAAATGGTTTGAATTCAGTTCAGTTTTGTTTTATTATAGTTGATAAGTTTTTGGCGTTGGTTGAAAATTATATGATTGCAGCCGATTTTTGTTTTAATTAAATCTGAAATGTTTTTAATATTACAGTTAAAAATGGTTGGTTGGTTTTCAGTTGAAATGTGTTTGATAAGAGTTGAAAACAGTTAGATTGCAGTTAATTATTTTTTTTACATTTGTATGGTTAAGATTGATACAAAAAAAATGTATAAGTACAAAGCATGCAATTGTATAACATTTACAGATATAGACGTAGAAAGTTAGAAAAGTCGTGTCCAGGAAGAAAAGTTGAAGTGAAAAAAAAAGAACATTAGTACTCACAGGTGATGCTGAGTTGATGCGGTCCACAGTCTGCATTTCTCTGATCTTGGTGACGCTTATATAGAAGACATCCACACAAAAATGTTGTTGTTTGAGGTGTGTCTCTGAATATTTTTCACCCCACTTTTTTCATGTTTTCCTGCCAACAGGTTGAGAATGTGTCTTGAGACTTATCAGAGGTGTTGCCATGGATGAGTCATGATATTGTTTCTGCCAGCGGGCCTCATTATAAAATCTTTTTTTGTTTTTTTAATTATATCAGCCGTTCAGGTACATAAACAACCTACCGTTAAATTCTTGAATTTGTTTTAAAACTGCGTTTGTTGTGTTACTGATTCATAACAGGTGCGATTTACGACTCATTTAGAAATTCTTACTTAAGTCATATGATATTTTTAGGCCTTTGAGATTAATGTTTACATAAAAATCCTTTGACACAAGAATCTATTCTTTTTTGTGGAACCGAAGGAATCGGTTTAATTATTTTAGTTTACCAGTAAAATCGGTTAAATAACAAACGCAAAAAATAACAATGCTTTGTATCAAATAATAATCTTTCCATTTGACCCATTGTATCAAAATTTGCTAACAAAAATATTATTTATTTATTTTATTATTGATATTATTATTATTAGTACTATTATTATATTTTTTTTATTTATTGATTTTTTACCCCCCTATTTAACAGGTGTGTGGCTCAAAACCAAAAATTGTACATTACAAATAAGCACAATGCGGCAGATGTTATTTAATTGTTGTTTTAAAAATGATACTGTTGTTTTTTTGAGTGTTTTTCTGATGAATAGATATCTCTCTGACTACTTGGTGTAGGGAATACAAGTTATACAAGTTTTTCATGCTCAAAACCTACGTCAAGTAACAGACGAGGATCAGACAACTGACGTTGAAAAGTCTGCAACGCCCTTGTGGGTGAACAATAAGTTAATCTGACAGCGGTTTACTGGATTGACAGCTGCATTAAGACACTGCCAATTGCATCAATGTGAGACGTTGTTTCCTCTTCCAGATGTTTGCCAAACTTATGGTCAAATGTCAGCCGCTGAGAATTTTTTGTAGTAGTTGGCTCAGGATAGAATAGATAAAAAATATATTTTCCAGTCATTGACTGTATGAACAGTTCTCAAAAGTCAAAACTATAGGGATTCAAAGCTATGACATTTTTTAAGTATTGATATATTATTATATACTTTATTGTTACCTTATCCTTTTGTTGTTATCTATTAACAAGACTAATTTCCTCAGAGAAAACCAGGCAAGAGACGTGTCGACAGAGGAGGCTGAGGTGTTTTGAAGCTTCATACTTGAGAAAAATACTACTGCCATATATTCTTTGAGGCTCACTGGACAAAGTTTCCGAAGATAAATGAGGCTCCTGCCAAAAACAACCTTATGATGGAAACACTTTCGATTGTGATAAAGCTGTCGATGGTCTCAAGTGAATTTTAGAAGTTGCATTTTTACGTAATAATTGTTTCACTCGTCCAGCCAGCTGTAATCACGCCCCGCTTTGTTTAAACAACGAGTCCCTTGGTGTCAAGTGGACACTTCAGGGACTGATGACGCACCGTGACAAACCTCGATGCTTGACCAATCACAGTAGAGTGGATGGGTCATGGTAAACAAAATGTAATCTCCAGAAAAGACAAGTGTTTTCAGTGGGCGGGGCTTAAGATATTTTTCTAATGTCGATATTTCAATGAAAATAGAGTTTTGTACAAACACACACTGATGATACAATAGAGTCACAACATCAACGTAAGAGACGCTTAAATCAACACATTGGTTCAGAAACAGAAACTTTTATTGCGGTTTTTTGTGGCAGATTAGAAAAACACACACAAAAGTTTTCCTTAAATAAAAATAGTCTCATCTTAAGAAACTGTTTACAAAGAAGATATCAACGTTATTAACTCAGATAGTGATCATTAAAATGAAACTATTTTAAGAATTCACATCAGTGGCCGCAGTAGTTGCATTAAAAAAAAAAATCATACAATATTTGCTTAAAATAAAATAACACTATATAGCATAATAAGTACTGTGTTCTTATCAAGTATCGCAACTAAACAAATAATGTAACAGTTATAATATTATCGCCGCAAACAAACGGTCAATAAACTTTAATAAACTCTTTGGTAATCAGCTGGAGCTCGTCTGCGCATGTGCGAGTGTTCTTCCAGAGGCCTGCACGCGCGAGTGTGGAAGGAAAACACGACGCGTTCAGCTGCAGCAGCGGAATAAACCCACGTAAATGGGTTTATTACCTCGTCGACACTCGCTCCCACTCCACGCCATCACCTCGACGGACTGCTGTGGGTGGATTGTATCGCTGTCGCCGCACCGACAAGCCTTACTAGCGCCCAGTCAGCAGCCATCGGCCGGTCAGTGACGTTGGAGGTTAGTGCGCTCGCCATTTTAGCCACCTAGCATAACAAGCTAGCTGGCTAGCATAACAAGCTAGCTGGGTGGCAGAACGAGCTAAATGGTTTTAATATGTTCCCTTTTGTTCTTTACCTAAATGAACAACTCGCCAGTCTTATATTGTGAAGAATGTCTCATATAGTTGCAATACAAGCTAAGTTAGTGTTACTTCTATTCCCACGTCCTATTCGGTTTGAATCGAAAGTGTTTGTTATGAACATAGATTCACCGGCTCTACAGTTTCCGGTCGAAATATATCGTTTAACTTTTGTTCTTTGAATGAAAGTTGACATGGAAACGTAAAGATTGATAAACGCGCTAAATAAAAGCAGCTCATGCTTATGTAATGTGGCAAATACATTTCTCATGTGATGGGGAGGAGTTTTCTTTTGACAACACACGTGTTTAAACTACTTCTGGGTTTTTTCCATCCGAACTCCCTCCCCTTTGTAACCAGACCCCATCTCTTTCCCTCTGCACCCTCATGTCTTCCTATAGGAACCCCTGATCTACTGCAATGGCTGTGTTTAGTCACCAGGTGCTTCTTGCAGTCACAAGATCAAGGTAAGATCCAGAGTCATGAACACAAGAATCCACTTTTAGGTCTCCAACTGAAACACGGGTATGAAGCCCATCAGCAATTCCATGAAAAATGTCCCTTAAATCTTCTTATATTTATCGTTAACTCCTGTACTGTCCTAAAGATTATTCACATCCAGTTTAGTGGTTATAACATTGTGGTTATTCAAAACAAATTGTAAGAATGGATCATAGTTAGATCCAACTGAAAATGAAGCCTTACAGAATAGTAGTGACGAGCTTAAAACTTCATAATGGCTTTGGTAAACCATACAAAACATAATAATAACAATACTTGGGAATTTTGTGATGGTCCACAGTTTGTGGTAATCTATTGTTAAATGGATTTCTCCTTTGGAAGATGTCCTGGCCTGACACGAAAGGTAAAAGATAAGATTAGATCAACTTTTATTTGTCCCACATTAGGGGGAAATTGTCATAAATTGTTATCTCGTGTTCACTTCCTTTTTTGTGTGCGGACGCTTTAACCTCCTCGCTGCTGGTCTATTTTAACACATCATTATTCTGAAAGTATTGTGAAGCTGAACTATTGTGTAGACACGCCTTAGACCAGATGAATCACTTGTAAATATTTAATTGGATAATTACGGCCATTCAAGGCCATAATTGGTGTTCTAGTACAAGTGTGTTGTTTTGTCTTTTCAGACATAGTCTTTTATAAACTTTATATACCTGATATTAACTGTAGTTGCTAGAGTTTGACGCACCTATAGTTTGTTGTTTCACTTTGTCTTGTTATGACTCTTGTTTTCGACCCAAAAATATAAGGATTTATGAATCCAATACACAAAATAATATAACTAATTTTCTTGTTGTAAATGAAGGAACATATTTGACCATGTTATACTTCTCAAATCTGTCAGGGTCCCGGTTACATACATATTTTAACTTTTAGAAGAAGTTACATTTTTTTGTGTTCATTTTCTTTCTTTTTTTTTTTTTTTTACAGGGGATCGTATTTGTTGACCAAGCGAAACTGCTCCTCCTTATCCTCCAAAGCCTTTCTCCAGATAGACCCCCCACGTGTCATCTCCACATCGTACCCCACCAGACTCTCCAGATACCCTCACTGCTACAGAAACGGCGCGCTGAGCTGCCACCATGGAGCCTCTGCCCTCGTGAGATCTCTGCACAGCTCCAGCCTCTGGCTTCAGGAAGTCAAACAGGAGGACAATAACATCACATCTGCCAGCGGTCCAGAGGATGTAGGGAAGAAGAACTCTGGCGGAGCTGCACCTCAGCCACCTGCTGCTGCTGCTGCTGCTCCTGCATCGCTGGAGAAGGCAACAGTCAAAAAGGCTCTACACCTGCGTGTGCTGGACGAGCTGAAGCACTATTATAACGGCTTCAGGTTACTCGGCATCGACACTAAGACGGCGGGCAGGATGGTGTGGAGGCTGCTGCATGGACAAATTCTGACGCGCAGGGAGAGAAGAAGGGTAAGAGAACCTCATTTCTGCCATCAAAAGAAACAAATCTCTGCCACCTACGGTGAATGTTCCAGAAACCATCACAAGTATTGTTCATTGTTTGCCCTAATGTCCATCAAACAAACGTTGTTTAAGCACATGTGGGCGTGCGTACTCTGAACGACCGAAAGTCCAGATTTTGTGTGTTAGCCTAACGGTAAGACAAAAGTAAATAAATCCGGGAAATGGTCATACATTAATTTGAGTACAAACAGTCGACTGGTTACAGCACACTTTTTCTCATTTGAAACTTCATAAAGGCTTCTCGATTATATTTTATTTTCCTTCCAAATATAACCAGATGCATCAACCCCTCTTTTAATAGTTTAGGTTTCAGTGTTTAAAGCTGAATGTGGTTAGTAGTTCATTATCATAGTGTTTTTGTATTTTCCACTAATCAAAGTGAAATTGTTGGAAAGTGTCAATTTCTTTGTTGCTGTTCTAAAGTATTTTTCTTACTTCCCAGATGTGTTAAAAAGAGCTAACAAAATATGACTATGTTTTAAATCAGACTGTTTTAAATCAGACCGGATAAGGATGGGAGGTTTAGCTTTAACTTCAGTCTCACAAAGACTTTGATACCTTCGGAAATATTCACTGATGTTTTATTTTGTAAATGAATTACATTTTTTTCATGTTTAAACTAAAATGTCTGGATAGACCGTTTAGTAGCCTTTACTCCAAATACATTTCGATTGATCTTTGTTTGTCTTGACTACAGTATGTCTCTGTCCAAAGGCCATGTTTTGTTTCAGCTCTCGGGTCATCAGAGTTCTGCGCTTCTCTCTCTGACTCGAACACTCAAGAGCAGGGGTGGGCAGTTAAAGTTCTTCAAGGGCAACATTTAATTCTGTGAATGTTGTTAGGGGCCGTTGAGCAAAAAGAAAGACGAGAAAATCCCTTTAAAAAAAAGAAAAGGACGTTCATCATTAGGCCGTGACTTGTATTAAGCTAAATAAACTGCAATTTTATTCTTGTATATATGAGTTTTTTTCAACTGACTTATAAAAAATGTTTTCAGGGATTAATATATATACTCAACAAAATTAATCACAAAAAGGAGAGAAAAAGTATGTAAGTAAGTGTTATGTGAAAATGTCAATAAATAATAAACACAAAAAAAACTCTTTAATGCATTAGAACCATTTATACATGGTCTGTCAAACACAGTCAAAACTTTACCCAGGTCTGCTCAAGAGAGACTTTTTAAATCAAGACTTTCACTTTCTGATCCCACTTTTGTGTCGACAGCTCATGAGGACGTGCGCGGATCTCTTCCGCCTGGTTCCCTTCATGGTGTTCATCATCGTCCCCTTCATGGAGTTCCTGCTTCCCGTCTTCCTCAAACTCTTCCCGGAGATGCTGCCGTCGACCTTCGAGACGGAGTCCAAGAAGGCAAGCGATCCTCCACGAGCACACAGACGTGACATCAGCTCAGTTACGCAACTGGGAATGTGACTGCTGACTTATCTCAGTAGCTGTACCAGCGTACACACACACACACGCACGCACACACACACACTCACACACATGCTTTCACAACTTTCCACGAGCCTGCAGACATTTCTAACTTTGAATATTTGACGTGACTGGTTGTGTTTACTTCTCAGAAATATTCTTGTGCTCCAAGATAGAACTTGTACAGTTCACAGCAAAAGTTTAAATTACTTGTTAATTATTTCAGGCTAGTTGGAAAAAATAAATAAATAAGGAATTAAAGAAAATTTCAAGGTTGAAACAAGAAGTAAATAAAAGTTGCAACCTCTAAAACGGGGGTGTCGTACTCGATCTAACAAGGAGTGATGTAAAGTGTAAAGTGTAACGATCTATTTAACTGGAAGTACAATGTCGTTTTTCCAGTGTAGACGGCAGACTGTGCGTGTAAAGTCATAATTATGATAAGACTTTCATAATAACACTGGTTTAATTATAGAAATTATTTTTAAACTTGTTTCATTTTAACACTGGTTTAATTATAGAAATTATTTTTAAACTAGTTTCATTTTAACACTGGTTTAATTATAGAAATTATTTTTAAACTAGTTTCATTTTAACACTGGTTTAATTATAGAAATTATTTTTTAACTAGTTTCATTTTAATACTGGTTTAATTATAGAAATTATTTTTTAACTAGTTTCATTTTAACACTGGTTTAATTATAGAAATTATTTTTAAACTTGTTTCATTTTAACACTGGTTTAATTATAGAAATTATTTTAAACTAGTTTCATTTTAACACTGGTTTTATTATAGAAATTATTTTTAAACTAGTTTCATTTTAACACTGGTTTAATTATAGAAATTATTTTTAAACTTGTTTCATTTTAACACTGGTTTAATTATAGAAATTATTTTTAAACAAGTTTCATTTTAACACTGGTTTAATTATAGAAATAATTTTTAAACTAGTTTCATTTTAACACTGGTTTAATTATAGAAATTATTTTTAAACTAGTTTCATTGTAACACTGGTTTAATTATAGAAATTATTTTTAAACTAGTTTCATTTTAACACTGGTTTAATTATAGAAATTATTTTTAAACAAGTTTCATTTTAACACTGGTTTAATTATAGAAATTATTTTTAAACTAGTTTCATTTTAACACTGGTTTAATTATATAAATTATTTTTAAACTAGTTTCATTTTAACACTGGTTTAATTATAGAATTGATTTTTAAAATAGTTTCATTTTAACACTGGTTTAATTATAGAAGTACAATGTCGTTTTTCCAGTGTAGACGGCAGACTGTGCGTGTACTCTGCAAGTTCTCGCGATATTTACCCAGTAAGTTACAGTACTTCTGGTTTATATCGCGTGTCATTCTTCAAACATCTGCCACAAACGAGCGCAAAAAATAGATCTACTTAATCTTTTTAATAAGTAATAATTCTTCTCTCTCGTCGAGGCTTCAATACAAGACGTATACAGACAGCAGTACGGAGGTATTTGGATGTATTTAACTGTCTTTTTGGACAAAGATGAAGACTAAGACAACTGAGCTCCAGTCGCTACATTAAAATGAACAAACATTTTTGTCTATAACTCTAAAAAAGAACAGGTTACTCCTTCGTTGACATGAGGGTGACTGAGGTTTGAATTTGGGGTGAACTATCACTTTAAATATATGTATATATTTACTGAAGTTTCCATAACATCGAGTATGACTTTGTTGTTGTTCATGGACGTTTGATTTATTTGAAAGATCATTTCCCAAACAAATATATTTCCTTCGACCATTTTGAATTGTATTGAAAGTCTCTGTATAATTGTTGACATCAACACTCTATACTTGTCTTGTGAGTAAGTAAGTAATATTTATATATCGCTTTTCTAGTGTTTCTAGTCTAACACCGAGACAAACACAGGAGTCTCAGAGAATCAAGGAAAAGCCTGCAGTAATAAGTGTCTTAAGCAGCTTTATACAGCTTTATACAGCTTTAGATAACATCTACTTAACTAGCAAACCATCATGAAACGACTTGGCCGTGACGTCTAAAGAAGCAATTGTTTCACAGGAGGAGAAACAGAAGAAAGGTCTGGCGGCTAAGCTGGAGTTGGCCAAGTTCCTCCAGGAGACCATCTCTGAGATGGCTCGTCGAAACAAGGCCAAGGCTCAGACGGAGGACGAGACCCAGCGCTTCTCCACATACGTCCAGAAGGTACTTCTCGTGACAACACTTGTGTACATGATGTATAAAGGGTTTGGAAAGGATGGAGAATTTTGCAGCAAACCATACAATACACGCCATTTGAAAATGTTTATTTAGATGCTAATTATTCATTAACAACATAATATACAAGTTGATAAATGAAGAATAGAAATGAATGGCAACCAATAAGTTTCAATACTTTACATTCACAGCACTACACATATTTATATATATCATTTTCATACATCGTTTAACATTAATATAAAATCTTTTTAAACGTCATAATTATGATAAGACTTTCATAATAACACTGGTTTAATTATAGAAATTATTTTTAAACTTGTTTCATTTTAACCCTGGTTTAATTATAGAAATTATTTTTAAACTAGTTTCATTTTAACACTGGTTTAATTATAGAAATTATTTTTAAACTAGTTTCATTTTAACACTGGTTTAATTATAGAAATTATTTTTAAACAAGTTTCATTTTAACACTAGTTTAATTATAGAAATTATTTTTAAACTTGTTTCATTTTAACACTGGTTTAATTATAGAAATTATTTTTAAACTTGTTTCATTTTAACACTGGTTTAATTATAGAATTGATTTTTTAAATAGTTTCATTTTAACACTGGTTTAATTATAGAAACTATTTTTTAACTAGTTTCCTTATAACACTGGTTTAATTATAGAAATTATTTTTTAACTAGTTTCCTTATAACACTGGTTTAATTATAGAAATTATTTTTTAACTAGTTTCCTTATAACACTGGTTTAATTATAGAAACTATTTTTAAACTAGTTTCCTTATAACACTGGTTTAATTATAGAAATTATTTTTAAACTAGTTTCCTTATAACACTGGTTTAATTATAGAAATTATTTTTAAACTAGTTTCCTTATAACACTGGTTTAATTATAGAAATGATTTTAAACTAGTTGAATTTTCAAAGTAATGTTTTTTACGTTACCGAAGAGTGTCTTCAAGGTCAGTTAACTCGTGGAGAACCTTCAGGAGCATCAGGCCCGGGCGAGGTCTGCCAGTTGGAACGCAATAACGTTCTTGTTCTTTCGTTGCGAGTAATTAAGTATGTTTCGGTAAACGCCCATCAAGAATAACAAACTAAGACGTCGGTTTTTGTGAACTGACGTAACCCTGAAATCCACGTAGAAGTGTTCTGGCTCCTTCGGTCGTGGGTTTTATACGTCATGAAGACATTCCAGGCGAGTCCTGGTCTCGGTGTGAGACGTCAGGGGTGCTCAAAAGACCGTGAGTCACCGGGCTGTGCTGACTCGCCCCTCAGGTCCGGGGCACCGGCGAGCAGCCCACCACCAAGGACATCGTCCGCTTCTCCAAGCTGTTCGAGGACGAGCTGACGCTGGAGCACCTGGAGCGCCCCCAGCTGGTGGCCCTGTGCAAACTGCTGGAGCTGCAGCCCATCGGCACCAACAACCTGCTGCGCTTCCAGCTGATGATGCAGCTGCGAGCCATCAGGTCGGACGACGAGGTGAGCCCAACGTTCCCCTGACGCCGAGGGCGAGACTGACTCTTGCCATCCCTCAGATGATCTCAGCCGAGGGCGTGGCCGCCATGAGCGTGTCGGAGCTGCAGGCGGCCTGTCGTAGTCGAGGGATGAGATCACTGGGTCTGACCACGGATCAGCTGCGAGTGCAGCTGCAGCAGGTCTGAAGATAGACCTTTGAAACACGAGAGCGAAGTGACCTCGTGAGATTGTAACGTGGATGTGTTGATCTGCTGCAGTGGCTGGACCTGCACCTGAAGGAGAACGTTCCTCCGTCTCTGCTGCTGCTCTCCAGAGCCATGTACCTCACCGACCTGAAGCCCAAACCTCCCGTCATCCCGCCCGTGCCCAAGCTGGAGGTACCAGTTCTCCTCTAGTTCATCCAGGAGAGCGTTCTTGGAGCTGATGTCTGCTTGTGTTTCCAGAAGTCTCCTGCAGCAGAGAGCAAAACTACAAACACCAGTTCAGTCGACACCGACGTGCTGGCCGACCCTGCTGTCATCATCAAAGACAGACCGGTCAGTCACACACACACACACACACGCACACGCACACGCACAAGCAGACAGACAGATGTATATACAGACAGACAGACGTATAGATACATATAGATATATATACGGATAGATATAGATATATATACGGATAGATATAGATACGGATAGATATAGATATATATACGGATAGATATAGATACGGATAGATATAGATACGGATAGATATAGATATGGATAGATATAGATATATATACGGATAGATAGATATAGATATATATACGGATAGATATATATATATACGGATAGATATAGATATATATACGGATAGATATAGGTATATATATATACGGATTAGATATATATATACGGATAGATATAGATATATATATACGGATAGATATAGATATATATATATACGGATAGATATATATATATACGGATAGATATAGATATATACGGATAGATATAGATATATATACGGATAGATATAGGTATATATATATATATACGGATAGATATAGATATATATATATATACGGATAGATATATATATATACGGATAGATATAGATATATATACGGATAGATGTATATATATATACGGATAGATATAGATATATATACGGATAGATATAGGTATATATATATACGGATTAGATATATATATACGGATAGATATAGATATATATATACGGATAGATTTAGATATATATATACGGATAGATATAGATATATATATATATACGGATAGATATAGATATATATACGGACAGATATAGATATATATACGGATAGATATATATACGGATAGATATAGATATATATACGGATAGATATATCTACGGATAGATATAGATATATACACGGATAGATATATATACGGATAGATATAGATACATATACAGACAGATATAGATATATATATACACACGGATAGATATAGATATATATATATACGGATAGATATAGATATATATACGGATAGATATAGATATATATACGGATAGATATAGATATATATACGGATAGATATAGATATATACACAGACGGATATATATATATATATATATATATATATATATATATATATAGATACACACAAACACACACACAGACATTTCAATTGATTTTTGTGCTGCAGGTTGAAGAGTTGAGGGACTCGGCTCACGTGGTCTCGGACAAACCTTTGACTCCAGCAGAAGTTCTCCAGGTGAGACTGAAGCTTCACCAACATCTGAGAACACACGCACACGCGCACGCACACGCGCACGCGCACACGCACACACGCACACGCACACACACACACACACACACAATCCACTTAGTCTCTCCTGGATTTGAACTTTTTCTCACGATGCAATAATCTGATGCATCAGAGGCTGAACCTGACGTTGCTCGTCCTCAGAGAAACTTGATGGTAACGTCAGGAAACTTCCTGTCTTACATGTTGAGTCTCTCATCCAGTTGTGAATCATGTCTACGATGGTTCGGATCAGGACAAGAACTGCCGAAGAAGATATTTGTGTGAATACAAGACGATACACAACCCTGGCTAAATGCTAAACGCTAACGCTGTGTTTCAGGCTAAAGCTGCGACACAAGTTTCCCACAAGAGCAAGATGAGCGCCAACGGCATCTGAAGATCTGACCACAGACGCTCGTGTCGCCTCCGTCAGCAGGAGAGACGCCGGGTTCTGTGGGAGACTCACGACCTCCCGTGGAACGACTCTCCATCTGACCTCTGACCTCCTCCTGTACAGCTGTAAATAATCTGTGACTCAGAGTCGACACTCCTGACGCCCCCCCACCCCCCTGTGGGACCGTCACTCAAGCATAATGTTTACTTTTTAAGAAGAAGCTTATTTTAACATAGAAGGAGAGCAACATCCGCCAGGTTCTGACTTCATAGACCAGAGAAGTGTCGTCTTTTTTAACCAGCGCTTCTCCCTCGTGTCCCCGGCCAGAGATGAAATGAGAGTTTAAAGATATTTATTATTGGTTTACACACGTGCCTGAGGCCGGTCGACTCGCCAGGAGACGGATCTGGACATCAAACCTCCCCCCCGTTGGTCCTTCCGTGAGTGTTTCCTGTTCTTTTGAAACAAAAGTTCTCCCTTGATTTAAGGCGGTAGCTGAGATGGTTTTTGGATGGTACCGTGTACCCGGTGACGTAAGGCTAGCGTGGTTTGGATCTTGGATTCTGTCTGTGCCTCTCGTGTCCCCCCCGACCCACCTCATCTCCACATCATCGTTTGTGCTGCGGGTGCGAAGATGACATCAATTGCAGTGATGTCATCAAAGGTGGTCCTGATACCTGTGGGAAAATATGACATGGCCAAAATAAAACCATGAAACCCTTTAATCCGTGTCTGTGACGCTTTTCTACCACGGCTTTATTTATGGTTATGGTTTTGAAAACACGTTTGTTTAGGTGAAAAAAATCAAACATTTCTTTGCCAACTTGTTGCCAACATTTGACAACCACAACTTAGGTTTTTATTTAAACTGGAAATATTACAATATCCTGGGTTAAATGCAGTTTAAATTCCATCTTTGAATTAATTCTATATTTTCAAAGAAGCACACTTGTACTATGACATTTGTATTTTAAAGTACATTTTTGAAGGAACTTTTACTCCAACATGCTCTTGCAACAAGCTAACGGCTAAGATGCTAATAGTAAAACACTTGAGTCTTGTAGCTTTAATATCACGATCATTTATTTATATAATTGGTTTTCTATTCTAATCATGACGCTTTTCTGAAAATGTATCTTTTATTTTTTTCTCAAGCGCCTCACGTTCATAATCAATAACATTATAATATAACTTTATTATTCAAACAATGTTTCACGTGTAGAATAATAGGTGGTACTTTGACAAATGGCCACTAGGTGGCACTACTGTATCTCTGCCAGAGAATCGAGGCATGAAGTAATATATACAGTATCTAAACTATGTTGTATGTTTTATTTATTTATTATTATATGTTATATATGGTGTCTGTGCGATGATGACGTCAGTTCCTGTTTATGTGTGCAACTCGAAAACTGTCCGTACAGTTCTGCAAATTTGGAAATGTTTTGATCAATAATAAGCTCAAAATACAAAAAACACAATCAATTATTAAAGTACGACTAGAAATAAGCGATAAAAATCGAGATTCTTTGTGACTCTTTCAAGAAACATCTCAAGACACTTTTATTCCTGCAGGCTTTTCCTTGATTTTCTGAGACTTTTGTGTTTGTCTCGGTGTTATCTTGATCTTTTAAGCATATACTTTATTGTGTATTGTTTTGATTGTTTAAGTGCTTTGTGACCCTGGTCTGGAAAAGTGCTCTACAAATATAAATATTAATATAAATATTACTTACTTACTTACTGAGACTACACCAGCAGGAAGTGACGTCAGAATACGCGTCCGCGTGAAAAGTAACGAGAAGCTCAGAATCCAGTATTTTTATTCGTTGATTTGGTTCAAAAGCGACAAACGGGTGTTATTTTTTAAAAAGACTATAAACTATTTACCTGAACTGATGGTTTATAGAAGCTGCTGACTTTAGCACGTGAGGTAGCCTAACAGGAAGTAAATACATCATCTGTAAACTGATATTAAAAAAATAAAAGTGCGACAACGTTAACTATGTCATCTGCTTCAATATTACTTTGAATATTTTTCATGGAAAATAGATTTTTAAAAATAAACATTTGCGTCTCTGAACTAAAAATATCCTTTAGAAAAAAAGGGGGATTTTCTCCTGAGGTCGAGGTAAAGTTCCCCTTGACTCCGAGCGTGATCTGGGGGTTCAGGTCTAGAGCATCCAGTGGCTGACCAGCAGGGACACTAGAGAGCCGAGGACCACGATGACACCGCTGTAGATGGGCCTGCAGGAGGCGTCGTAGTAGTACCCCATCTCGCCACCAGAACCCTCGGGCTCGTAGCCGGGTCTCAGGCCGTAAGAGCGCGGCATCCCGCCGTATCCCATCCCGTATCCGCCGTAGCCGCCGCCATATCCGCCGTAGCCGCCGCCGTAACCCCCGTACCCGCCGCCGTACCCGGGGCGACTCAGGGCGGACCCCACCATGGCTCCGCCGATGGCGCCGGCCGCCGCGGCTCCGGCTATCTTCCCCGCGCTGGACCCGCTGCTCTGGACGGGTCTGTAGGCCTGACCGCCACCGCGGCCGAAGCCGCCGCCGCCGCCCCTTCCGAAGCCGCCGCCTCCTCGCCGGGCGTCCGATCCGGGCAGCACCGTGGACAGCAGCAGCAGAGAGAGGAGGGCCGGGAGAACCTGGGTCTGCAGGCCTGACATGGTGGTGCTGCGGAGACCAGAAGGAACGGATTCACAAACGAGTCGAACCATTGAAAAAAGAGATGATAGTGTAGATAAGAGACTCCTCAGGCATGACTAATCGATCCTAGAGTCAAGCTCAGGACGAGATAAATAAAGCTCCTGCTGTGCAGTGGTCAGTGTCGCAGACAAACATAGACTCGGATCAGAGCTTCTTATTGAAGCCACTTTGACCCGAGGATTAGAACCTGAGTTTATTCTGGTGAAGACATTTTTAACTCTTGAACAATCCTGTCGTTACATAAAACAATTGAGCCAATTATGAGGTATTTAAAGTAAAGGTTAGGTAGGTTCAGGAAATTGTTTTTTTTCCAAGTTATCCACAGCAAATACAGCAAGTTTTCATAAGATAATCAAACTAAAAATAAGAAGAAGAACAAAGAGAAATAAAGAGAAAGAACAAGATGATTCAATCTAAAGATAAAGATAAAGAACATAGATTAAAGAAAAATAACAAAGACAAAGAATACAAAGATTAGATAGAACAGAACATCATGTATAATTCTATATAATAACATTAAAACATAACAGCATTAAACCATGAATGTACTGTTTACTAAAGAGATTATTTACTTCACGTTTGTATTATTATTATAATTACTATGGATCATTATTGATTCAAGTGTTATTCACTGATAATAAAGATGATTAAATGGTTAAATATATATTTTAAAATTACACTAAAACATAACATTTTATCTTTAAGTTGTTTTTAATTTCCCGGTTTGGCGTCAGTGACGAGAATCGAACCAATGACGTTAAAAAAACCTTCAAAACAAAAATAATGCCGAATTTAAGAGACGTTCTGTGAGTTTGAAACGAGGATTAAACCTGGTGTTGACTGACGGCTGCGGGGCGTCACTCGTCCTCCCGTCATAAACTGTCGTTGGTTCTAATCTCGGGATGATCCTGCTAAAATTACAACGGAACACGTCGCTGCCTCGTAATCCCGTCGACCACTTTCACAAACAACACCCTGTCGGTGTAAATGCATCGGCCGGGATGAGGATCAGCAACCCCTGAATCTTGTTGTTACGGACGTTTAAACGGAGAGAAGTTTACGGTCTCGGCCGAACGTTCTTGTTTGGCGTCACATCTGTAATCACGGTGTATCAACCAATCACAGCCCAGACTAGAAACATATCACTGAGGTCTCCCCACAGAAACCGACTTTCCACTAACATTAGACCCCCCACGACACCAACCTTCCCTCTATCGGACGTGAGAGACGACAGGAAGTTGTTTTTTTTTTCCCCTTAAACACACCACTAGTGTGTAGCACAACACACGTTGACATGAACGCACAATAGGAGTTTAGCTCTCGAGTGAGGGGACACTTTCAGTATTTTTCAGAGACATGGAGTAACTGCTGATATCTTTGAGTCAATTACATCCTCAAAGTATCCAAACGTGTAGAGCTCGTACACACCTGTCGCAACAAATACACACATTTCAGTGGAAGTAGTAAAAACACTCACCTGAGAAGTTGTGCGTCAAAAGTGTCGCCGATGTGTGTTTGTGAGTCTCGTCTTCAGCGCTCGGACCGAAAGTGCGTCTCAAGGGCTGAAGTCCACCTCACTCACCTGCCGAGGATCAGGCTCCTGATTGGCTGCGGCTTCACTGATCCCATGACATCATCGCTACACAACGACGTGTGTGTGCGTGTGCGTGTGTGTGCGTGTGTTTTTAATCTGCTAATTCAATCGTCCTCTGAGTGAAGTAACAGTTCCCGAAGCTTCTCTGGACACAGATCTGTTCCACCGACGGATTCACTTGTTTTTATTCATTAAATAACAATCGTAGAAAAAGACGACGTCACGGTCGAGAAAAAAAACACAAACGGGGAAAAAGTCAAACATGCACTTTTCTCACATTCTTGTCCAACACAACTTAGAAGACGTTTGTCCTCGAAGACAAACATCTAGATCTTCTCTAGGATCCCGAGAAGTTCCACAGCCAGAGTGAGTCCAGAGTGAGTCCAGAGTGGACGATGTCGTGGAAATAACCGAAAACCTTCAGCAAATCCTCTCAGAACTTTAGCCAAAAATGGAAATGAATGCAAATGTCGTCTCTGACCCAAAAACATCGTTACAGTTTAAGAGTCTCAACTGCTCAAAAAAACCCCCCAAAAAATACAGAAATTGTTTAAAAAATGTTACGCTGTGCGGCTTTAAAGCTTGTGTACTTTTCGGGAGAGTCAAATACTTTGATTTCTGCGGAGGCTTTATTTAATTAAATCGATCTTATTTTTAATAAAATTGTAATAATCCTAAATTAAAGCAGCACAAGTTTACAGTTTACTTTTTTTTCACTTTTTGTGACGTTTGAAAAGTCACTGCTTTGACGACCATGTGACTATCTTAGAGATTTACGCCAGTGGGTCAGAGACGGTGCTTTCATTCATTTCCATCGTGGCTTTTTTTGAGGAAACAGTCAGAAAAAAAATGAATTAACAAAAGCCTTCTGTTCACAGACACACGTGCAGGTGGCGCCACAAACAAACATTTTATCAGAACAGCCAAAAAAAACAAACAGCTACACATAGTTTAAAGTCTGAAGAAAGAACAGATTGTTCTTAAAAAACCAGCTTCATGTCTTGAACTTCAAACACCGGATCAGTCGTCGTGTCCGTGGCGACACATTCACGCGTCTGTCGCTTCATTCACAGTCTGTTTATTTGTTTTTGTGCTTTTCTTCATTCAAGAAAACTCTACTTACAAGTTTGTACATCGTCAACATCGACGTCGCTCCGAGGCTAACGTTAGCCGCGGAGATTCAAGCTGATGCTACTTGTGTCGTGATCGTCATCGGGATCATCTGCTGGTGGACCACTGACCACTGCGGGCTTGTGGGTGATTGGTACGAGTTAAATTAAGATGAAAGAAGCAACTCCCATGATGCCTTTCTACACACTGCTGTATTTAGTGACGCTTATCTGTCCTTAAAATACTGTATTTAAACTATGTTACTAGTGATCGGTTGGTCGACTGGGCGGCAAAGCATTACAGGAGCTTGTCAGGTCGCCGTCACCGAGAGGGTTGTTGAGAAGGACGACACGTCATTTGAATGGTTGGTTTTGAAATGTCAGACAAATGTTGTTTTCAGAGCGTAAACCTTGCAAAACACGATTCATCACCAAAATAAAAGCTTTTTTTTATGAAATGGCAAATAAAAATCCAGCGGTTGTGCCTCAGGTGCGAAATAAAATGAGAAAAAATTAATAAAAAACAGATGTTATTGTAAAAACTCTATTGAACTGAGCAGAAAGTCACACGAGACGCTTGCATCGGCGTCTCTGGGCTCGACAGACAATGTCTTGTGAGACACATTTCAGGCATTTATTATTATAGTTATTATAGTTATTTGTTTCTAAATGTTTTGTCAAATCTTAACTTGTAGTTTTTCACTTTGAAGATGATTTGTGCACAAATATAAAAACACCAGATTATGTTTGTCTATTGTTGTATTTTTCACTAATACTATAGTATAATTGTAGTAGTTTCTTATTGTAATTGTTGTTTATTATTGTTATATTATTTGTTTCTCATGTGTATTTCTAATAAAATCATTATTTTTCTGTTAAACTTGCTGTGGTGACGACTCAAATAAAGGACTAACTTATCTTATCTTAACCTGGTACAAACACAACCGACCTTGACTCGACCCACACTCGTCACGGCTGGAGAAGATGAAGAGATGAGATGCTGGTGATGATCCTGAGCTCGTGGCTCTACAGTCTGTAGCGTCACGAAGGCACCGGAGACGCTTTCGTTTTCAAGAAACTTCAGGCACTTTAAAAAATGTGCTTTGATTCTTTTTTTTTTTTTTGCTTTTCCAAAAGTCGGATTGAAGTTCATTGTGCTTTAAAAATGTTGCTTTGTTTTCTCCACCTGAACCTGAACGAGTCCAGATGTCCGGAGAGTCTGTAAACACGAGGATCATCCCGAGAGTTCCCGGAGCTCACATACACGTGGCGCCCTCTGGTGGACAGTTGAGCTGCTTCTCGATGACGCAGCGCAGGAAGTAGTACCTGCGCGAGGAGAGACGCGTCACGTGGACGGAAGTTCACACCTGGACGTCACTCACCTTCTGCGGAGCTTCTGCACCTCCCGGTCCTCCTCCTCCTGCAGCTTAGTGATGAAGCTCTGCAGCACCGGCATCTCAAACTTGATGTACTGCGCCACCTGGAGGACACGGAGGGAAGTGAACGTGTTAGAGATTCACTGCAGGATTGATTCATGGAAGTTTATCAGAATATCTAACATTTAACATCTTGATGTTGAAACTTTGAATAAAAGATTTGTATCATTATTTTTAAATAATTTAATACAATAATTTTTATATAGAAACATTGAATTAATTGTTTTTTAAATAACTATATTAAGAATGTAAAACATTTCTGATTATTTTATATATATACATATTGTTATATGTAGTTTTATCTATCTTTATCATCTTTTATCTAGTTTTAATAAATCGTCTAAATTGAATATTTTTTAATTAGTAGCCTTTTAAATTTAATAAAAGTTGTCGGTTTTATAATATTCTTACATTAAATTCAAAAGGCTACATTTCTTTCTAATTTTGAGTTAAAAAAAATATTCTATTAAATTATTGGAATCAGAATATTAAACTCAAAGTGTAAAAAATACATTTGAAAATATTATAATTGTTTTATTTAATTATAACCCAATTTTCAACAATATATCATATTTCAATAAAAACAAATTCAACTTTTTGTAGGAGAAATAATAATAATAATAACTAAAAATATATTTAAAAAAACTTTTGGCTAAACAAACTTTACAAAAAAACCCTAATAATTAAACATTTTAAATGAATGTTTTGTTAATGAACGTCATGAATGTTGCTCACGTCGTAAGTGACCTCCTCGCCCAGATCCTCCTCCATGAGGAACAGTTTGCAGACCTGCTCACACGGACCCTGGATGATCCTCCACACCAGAGGGTAGTCGCTCCTCTTCAGCTTCACGCGCTCTGGAACATCCCATAATAATGTCAGTGCGACGAGCAGATGCACGTGTGAACACTGGCGCTCTCACCTCCGCTGGCGTGGATCAGGTAGAGGCCGAAGTCGTCCGGGCTGTTCTCGATCTTGAACTTGTTGAGAAGAACCCGCAGCACCTGCGGCGTCTTCATGCAGCTGTTGATCCTCACGTTGGTCACGGAGCCGAAGGACGGCGTGAAAACCGCCGTCTGGAAAAAAATGGCGGCGACGGTCGTTGGTTTTAACGCCTTTTAGAAAATAAAGCGAAATCTCGGAGGCGCCACCTTGTGGTTGTAGAAGTGTCCGTTGATGGAGAAGCGATGTCGTCGGATCTTCCTCTGGTCGCTCGGCGACCTTCGCTGACCTCGTCTCAACACGCCGGCGTCGCTCTTGGTCCGGAGCAGCTGAGCAGACGTCTCATCGTCGTCTGAGGACGTTACAGTTATGTATAGGATGTTACAGTTATGTATAGGATGTTACAGTTATGTAGAGGATGTTACAGTTATGTATAGGACGTTACAGTTATGTATAGGATGTTACAGTTATGTATAGGATGTTACAGTTATGTATAGGATGTTACAGTTATGTATAGGACGTTACAGTTATGTATAGGACGTTACAGTTATGTATAGGATGTTACAGTTATGTATAGGATGTTACAGTTATGTATAGGACGTTACAGTTATGTATAGGACGTTACAGTTATGTATAGGATGTTACAGTTATGTATAGGACGTTACAGTTATGTATAGGATGTTACAGTTATGTAGAGGACGTTACAGTTATGTATAGGATGTTACAGTTATGTATAGGATGTTACAGTTATGTATAGGACGTTACAGTTATGTATAGGACGTTACAGTTATGTAGAGGACGTTACAGTTATGTATAGGATGTTACAGTTATGTATAGGACGTTACAGTTATGTATAGGATGTTACAGTTATGTATAGGACGTTACAGTTATGTAGAGGACGTTACAGTTATGTATAGGATGTTACAGTTATGTATAGGATGTTACAGTTATGTATAGGACGTTACAGTTATGTATAGGACGTTACAGTTATGTAGAGGACGTTACAGTTATGTATAGGATGTTACAGTTATGTATAGGACGTTACAGTTATGTATAGGATGTTACAGTTATGTATAGGACGTTACAGTTATGTATAGGACGTTACAGTTATGTAGAGGACGTTACAGTTATGTATAGGACGTTACAGTTATGTATAGGATGTTACAGTTATGTATAGGACGTTACAGTTATGTATAGGACGTTACAGTTATGTATAGGATGTTACAGTTATGTAGAGGACGTTACAGTTATGTATAGGATGTTACAGTTATGTAGAGGATGTTACAGTTATGTATAGGACGTTACAGTTATGTATAGGATGTTACAGTTATGTATAGGACGTTACAGTTATGTATAGGACGTTACAGTTATGTATAGGACGTTACAGTTATGTATAGGATGTTACAGTTATGTATAGGACGTTACAGTTATGTATAGGACGTTACAGTTATGTAGAGGACGTTACAGTTATGTATAGGACGTTACAGTTATGTATAGGATGTTACAGTTATGTATAGGACGTTACAGTTATGTATAGGACGTTACAGTTATGTATAGGACGTTACAGTTATGTATAGGATGTTACAGTTATGTATAGGACGTTACAGTTATGTATAGGATGTTACAGTTATGTATAGGATGTTACAGTTATGTAGAGGATGTTACAGTTATGTATAGGACGTTACAGTTATGTATAGGATGTTACAGTTATGTATAGGACGTTACAGTTATGTATAGGATGTTACAGTTATGTATAGGATGTTACAGTTATGTAGAGGATGTTACAGTTATGTATAGGATGTTACAGTTATGTATAGGACGTTACAGTTATGTATAGGACGTTACAGTTATGTATAGGATGTTACAGTTATGTATA